>NC_141358.1:33517234-33842234 GCF_057382095.1 Aulonocara sp. 'chitande type north' Nkhata Bay | reverse complement strand
TGGTTGAATCCTGAAATCAGTTAAAGTTAAACAGTTTCTCGATTCTGCCTGTAAAGCCAACGCGTGTTTCAACTCTCTAATTATTGGTACTCCCGTTGGAGAAACTCGGGTCAAAAATATGAGATAATGTCGGAAAGAAAACTGATTCTATCAGAGGAATCAAAGTGTGCGGTTTAGCAGCACTCATGGTCTGTGTGTGAACTGCAGACAGAGAGGGAGGGGGTTGCAAAAGCGGTGCGCAGTTACGGTAGTAGCTAAAGACTGTTTTCACTCAATTTCCCAGTCCACAAGATTGTGAAACTCGCAAACAGTGAAACTCAATCTAAATCCAAGTTCCGTGTGGACGTTTCTCTCCGAGGTGAGTTTCTTCGTTTACTCTCTTTACTTTGGGTGGTTTTATCTGAATGCCTGGCTTGTAAACACGGTGTATACACTCCGTACATTGGATGAATCTTCCGTGTGGACTGACTTGAATTACGGCAGCAGCAGGGACGTAATTCTGTTTACTTCGAAAAAATAACTGCTAGTATGTTAATTATTTTAGCTAGTCCTATCGCCCTCAATTACTTTCATCATGTTAACTTACTGAATATTTTCATGGATAGACAGCTGAGTTCAACATTCTGTGTTCTTTATTTTTTGTATCCTTTCAACTTCTCGGCTGGAAAAGACGGATAGCTGCTCTATTTAGGTCGAACTACAACAACTGTAACAACAAAGTTTATAGTGGCTTTGTTTTACTTAAAAATATCAGGATATGTCGTTTACGTTGGGCCTCTCTGGTATAAATTATTCTGAAAAGTAGTGTTTGTCAGATAGGTTTGTTTTTTGTCAAATTTTACATTTATAGCTTGAAATACCCTGGTACATGTAAGAAAGCTGTTGTAACTTATGCTGTTTATTGTTCAACAAGATCAAGATATTCCCTCGGTGTGCACAATTATAGTGTTTACAAAATAAGTTTGATGTGAATGTAAAGGGTATATGAAAATAGAATAACTGCAGTAGTTAAATATTATTCAGGATCCACATTGCAACGTTCCCATGCTGGTGCAAGTTCAGCTACACCCGATGAGTAAAAGAACTACTTTGAAATAAATTAGGCTAAGATAAGCAAGGAGGGTATTTAATATGGGATATGAGCTAATTAGGAAACGCTTATCAGTGATATTTTAAAATGATAGCTTAGTGCAATTTAGTAAGCTGGATCCAGAAGACAGAAAAAATAAATCTTGTGAACTAGCTTTGATGAATTACAATGTGATTTGTCATAAAGCTTCATTGTTTATTAATGCTATTTTCCCATCTAGACTCCACCAGGGCTGCCGTTTGTCTTGTAAAACTGATTTCCCCCCCTCTTTGTCAGTAATTTCATTCATGTTAACATGTGTAAACTGACTTAAATTTTGGGAAAAGGATTAGAATATGATGGTAACTGAAATTCTACTTTGTGCTATATATATGTATGTAGATTAGATGGTAGATGGACTGATTTTTATATAGCGCTTTTCTACTTCCTATATACAACATGCCACATTACCCATTCACACAAGCACTGTCTTCTATGCTTTTAAGTGCTTACTGACTACCATTCACGCACTTTCATACTCCAATGGATGCATCGGAGAGCAACGTGGGGTTACTATCTTGCCCAAGGGTAATTGGCATATTTGGGATAAGCCAGAGTATTTTCTGAGAAACTGTTAATGGATTTAAAAATGACATTTACCTGTTCAAAACTAATTATTCAAGTTAAACATAGGCAAATCAGAAGTGGCATTAGGGCTGTTCGATATAACGATATATATCGGATGACGATATAAAAACGTCTATCGTTTCATTTTACGCTATCGTTTGTTTCGTGGTGTCGCAAAATAAACTGTTTACGGCAATATTTTTTTCATCGTTCTGATGGTCACTGCACTGGCTATATTAATTTCTTAAAGTTCTCTCTTTCTCTTATATTTAATGTAACCACAATACAGACGGACAAAATAAACTGAATCACGTGAAAGAGCAGATTATTTACGGATGAGAAGTAAAAAAGAGCCGCCAGGTGCTAAAAAATAAACCTTAGACTCAAATGTTAGAACAGGGTTTTCCCCGCAGCACGCTGTGTAATAAATACTCACAAAGAAAACGGCGGCCATTACAACTTATGTCTAGAAATGTATAGTTTCATGCATCTGTTAAAACACTCGACTTCAGCTACATGACGCGCAGCTGGAAACAATTTCCGCAAGTCGAGCTGCCCGAGATTCACAGAATTTACAGAAAATGTTACATTTTTGTGATTTATATCGTTATCGGACGATAGAATTCTTATATCGGAATATGAGATTTTGGTCATATCGCACAGCCCTAAGTGGCATTGCACTGCGTTAGAAAAAAATAAATACCCCAGTACTGCTGTAAAGTAGTCCTATTTACTATTTACCTTGGCAGATAAGATAAGATAAACCTTTTAGTCCCACAAGTGGGAAATTTGTGGTCACAAGTTAAGTGCAGTAAAGATTAAGAAATAAAACAATTGAATAGAATAAGATAAAAAAAAGAACATACTATACAAAATAGAACAAAATACTATATAAATAAAAAAAATACTGTACAAAATAGAATAAAATACTTTGTTATATTGGGAAGATTGCACTTGGTACTATTGCACATAGGAAGACAGAGCGAAAAGTTACCTGTGTGTATGGGATATGTGTGTCTGCACGTGCGTGGTCACCCACAGAGACCATGTTGTAGATTTACTGTTAAGGTTAGTGTTATGGCAGGCAGGATGTTACCCAAATGCAGGACTCAACACACACGGGGATAACTCAAAGAGGCAGCTTTATTTGACAAGGCATGGAGACATGAGGGAAAAACAGAGTCCACAACATTGAAAAAACAGTTCTGGGGATCGCCTGGGACGAGACAGTTCAGGAGGCCGACTGCGTTGAAGGCGGCAGCTCCAAAGCAGGTCCGGAGGCCGACTGTGTGGGAAGCAGCGGTGGTGCAGAAGGGACCCTCCAGGACCCCAACAGGGAAGAAAATGGGAGTGGAAATCTTCAGGTGACCTGGAAGGGGGCTGGTGTTGGTGTGGTTAGGTGGTTGGATGTGGACATGCAGGCAGTGCAGGATGTAGATGGGCAGGCGTGTTGACCTCTGGCAGAGATAGAGCTGAACCTGGTGGCGGAGCAGAAGCCGAAGGCAGCTGAGCAGGTGGCAGTGTGGCAGCCGCAGGCAGTTGAGCGGACTCTCCAGAGCCCCCAGCAGAAACAGGCGGGGGTGTGGAAGCCACAGATGGCTGGATTGACTCTCCAGAGCCCCCAGCAGAGACGGGTACAGAACCAGACAGTGTGGAAACCTCTGGCCAAGCAGAACCAGGACCAGACGGTGTGGAAACATCTGGCTGAGGTGGAGCTGGCTGGAGCTGCATAGGGCATGCAGCCGTCTCAGAATGCAGCAAGGTGCAAGTGAGGCCCGAGGATCGCCTCAAAGGCATTAAGTCCAACAGATATTGTCCTTACGTCCAAGACATGGGAACCTCACCTCACCGGGCTCTGAATCCCTGAAAAGGTACCTCTTTCGGGCTGAGTCCGCTGGGTCCATGTCTTGGTTGCGTCGTTCTGTCAAGGTTAGTGCTGTAGTAGGCAGGATGTGGACCCAAAGGCAGGACTCAACACACACAGGAATAACTCAAAGAGGCAGCAATATAAAACACAAAACATAACCTAAGCCGTGAGTCAACTAGAACCACTCAGGGAAACGAGGAAAACAGGGAGAGACACACAGCAACATGATGGTAACAAGGGCAGAGGAAAACACAGGGCTTAAATACACAAGGGAGTAACGCGGGAATGAGACAAAGGAGAAGAGCACAGCTGGAAGTGGTCCCACATAACGAACGGGGAGGAAGCAAAACTGAAAACACTGAAAAAACTGAAATAGGACCCAAGACTGTAAAAGTAAAACAAGAAACAAGAGACATTCACAAAGACACGGACTAGACACTAAGACATGAAACCTAGAGCATGGGAAGGCGTAGAAACAGAAACCTAAAGACTATGTTATGGTCCTGTGTCTGTGTCTCAGTGTTTTGCGTATTATTATTGTAATTTGTTATTTCTACTGTTTAACCCTCTCAGGCTCAAATTAAACTTTTTGTTGGTAATGCACAACCAAGTCCTGCAGTGGTATTTCTGAGTAAAAAAAAACTTATAAAATATGTATGTGGGGTAATCAGGTTGTTAGTTTTTAACTGTTGCAAATCGGCAACGCCTGCCTTGAGAGGGTTAATATAGATTTGGTTCAGTGCCTCTGAGTTTTGTCTATGGATTTCCTATTTTACTTTGAAGGTCTGTGTCTTATGTTGATGTTTCTAGTTTTGCGTCTACCTGGTCCCGTCAGTTAATTTGCATTAGCTGTGTTCCCCTTTTGGTCCTTGTTCCCCGTGTGTTTGCCTCTGTATTTATAGTGTGTTTCCTTCAGCGCTCGTTGTCGTGTCGTACCACCGTTCCTGCCTGTGTGTTCCGTTCATGTGCCATTTTGAGTTTTGCATTTCGCCAGCAATAAACCTGTGGTTGTTTTGAGTTCACTTCTGCCTCCACGAGTCCTGCACTTGGGTCCTTTTTCCTGCCTGCCTACACACAGACCATGGCAAATATGAAACACACAAGGAGAACAGTAAGGAAAACCAAATCTATGAATAATACTAAATCAAAGGATGTTAATTATTCAAAAAACAGATCCAGTACGGTGACATTTACAGTGATTTAGTGTGGCACTTTAATTAATTTGGGGGTACAGGACATTTTGAACAATAGTGAATGATCACATCTTTTAAACTTCATATCCCAAGTTTGCATTGCAGCATTTCTATTTTAAATATTCTCCAAACCCAAGTTAGCTAAAAGATCGTCTGTAAAAGTTTTGGCCAGTTTTGTGTTATAGAGCAACTTTTTCAACAGTCTGTCGGATTTGTTGCAATGTTAGTGATGGAGAAGACTTCTTTGCTTGTACCGAGTTAGTTTGATTGAGAGAGATGAGTCTGCAGCTCAATCGGAAACTATTCTGATGATGAATGAATTTACTGCAGTCTTTTGCTTAGTCTTACTTAAACCTTTATTGTCAGCTTCAAGAATGAATTCTTTGGCATGGGTCATTGCTCTGTCTCATATTACATCTGCTGTTTTAAAGTTCTCAGTGAATACTATTAAGGGAATTGGGCCAATATGCATGAATGGTTTCATCTTTCATTCCTGCCTGTGGCTATCTAGCTGTACAATTCCTCCATCTAAAGCACAAGTACGCACTGCAATAGTTGCAGAGCCTTAATATCTGCATATCGTCTACAGAGAAAATAACAAAGTCAATATGATAGATTTTTATAATTGTAATTATATATTATTTGTATTCATTAATACTATTTTGTAATATTTTGTTACTTTATTATTTATAGAATTATTTAATTTAATTTAGTTTAGTTAGTTACTGTTCTTAATGTCTTGAAGCAACTTTGACCACATCATTTTCTCTGATAATAAAGTATTCGGATTCTGATTGTGATATAGGGCGCTTTGGAAAATAGGGCACAGGGTTAGAATACAGGAAGATTAAAGCTTGTGTATTGGATCAGAGGTGTAAGTGTGGGAGGGAAGGGGGTTGCTGAGGGTGGAGATATGTTGTTGCTCTGTGCCACAGCCAACATGCCACTTTTCCAGCTGGATTGGAGTCAAACAGAGAAGGAGATCATCAGGATCCTGTCTATCTGTTTATGCATATTAAATTATATTTCCAGTTTACTAGAGAGGTGGTCATACAGACACTTTTTTAAATGAATTTGAATTAGGTGGACTTGTGTTGAAAGTTTGGTGGGAGAAAAAGCATAATCATGTAATAAATCATTGTCCTTTAGGAGGGTCATTGACACGCGATTAATCCAACCCGATATCACAGCACAGGGTGTAATAGGCATTCTGGTCCACCATGTCCATTTCATGCTTTATCTCTCCAAAGTGTGAAATGGACACACATGCAGAAGTTGCAGTATTAGCAAGGGGAGATAATATATTTAAAGCCAAGACATTGCAAGAAAGGTATGAAGTACATTCCAGGGCCCTTAGTCAATAAACAATTAAGCTAGGTGGCTAATATGTATATGCATGTGAATGTGTTAGTAACGTCTGCTTATTTTCACGTTGGCTTCTGCATGTGTGTCCATTTCAAGCTTTCTCTCTTCTCTTACACATTTTGCTGTTTTACTGGACTAATTAACGATGTGTGTCATCACATTAGTCAAGCTGTAAAAAATAGATTGGGTAATTACCACCAGAGTATTCCATCAGTGAAAACATCATATCATCAGGCCTGCTGAGGTCACCTGATGCAAAAAAGGAGTGGGGATTGAGGCACCTGGGAAACAAACTCAAGACTACATTGTAGCATTGCATTGTAGGTGGCTAACAGTTGATGTCGTAACTCACTCCCCCTGTTCAATTATGGTTATTTATATTGGACATAGATGGCCTCTTTTACGCTTCTCTGTCCAAAATGTGAATTTTGGCATCCTTTTGTCCTGTTGAGGTTGCAGCACTGCACAGGCATTAAATGATCTTCTCTCATTAGAGCATGATCTTTTAACCAAATTTATTTCTACGCACTATGGGACAGTGTTTGATATTCTCTGTTGTGATGTTTGGATTCTTACAGTCTTACACTAAGGTCAGGCTCTGCACAGTGCATGCACTGTATATAAAAAAAAGCGTGAATACAAAATAAAAGGATATAAATAGGATAAATAATATAACAAAGGATAAATAATATAACAAAGAAATCAAATGTAAGAATTGTGTTTCAAAGTCAAAGTCAGAGTAAACTTTATTGTCATATCCGCTATATACAGTACAGTATATAGGGAGACAAGACGACGAGGCTCCAGTTACATTCTGTGCAAAAGACAAACAAGAAATATAAGAAGAGTAAGAAATAAATATACACTTTAAGACTAAGGTAAAAGGATCAATAACAATTTAAATTTACAATTTACAGTTTGAATGGTTTAAAGAGACCTTGAAGTGATTTAAAGTGTGGCAGCTTGTAAACATGAGCAGAATTCCTGAGAGTAAGGATTGTCCATAGAGCAGCATCTGCATTACAAAGGCAGTGGTATGTGGAGTGCAATAGAGGCAGTTAACGGTTTGTGTGGGTGTGTGTGGTGGGGGGGAGTGGGAGAGCTGGTAGTGAGTTCAAGAGCTTGATGGCTTGTGGGAAAATGCTATCTTGAAGTCTGAAGGATTGGGTCCCGATGCTGCGACAGCGTCTGTCAAATGGAAGGAGAGAAAAGAGTCCATGTGAGGGGTGTGAGGGGTCAAGAACGATGCAGGAGGCCTCACTGATGCAGCTCTTGTGCAAGATGTCCTGTAGCAGAGGGTAGGGCTGCTCGATTATGGCAAAAATGATAATCACGATTATTTTCACTGAAATTGAGATCTCGATTATTTGACGATATTTATTTAACCCTTTAAGACCTACTATAGAACCAAGTCTGCCAGAGCTTATATTATTTTTTTACATGTTGTAGTGCCATTTGTGGGAGCATTTCAAGTTGCTATACAACTGTTATAGCCCATATTTTAATAATATGTATGCATTAAGTCCATAGTAACTACATTAATTGCAAAAAAGTGCAATAAACTACAAAAAAATTGAAAATTGTTTTTGTTTTTGTTTTTTAACATATATTTCTACTTGGAGAAATTTAAGAGGTTTATCCCTCAAAACTTTAAATACAAAAAAGTTGCAAAAAATAGTTTACAACAACAGGAAATTTATTCAGTGTCTTCATAGTTTTATTTTGGAGATACAGCAATTTTTATATACTGCAGGAAAAACAAAAACAATCCTATGATGCAAATTTGCAAAGAAAACAGCAGGTGCATCAAAATAAACTATTTCCAGCAGTGCAATTCGAGTTCTAAGCATCCCAGAAACTATTCAGAAAAGTCAAACATGACCAGTATAGGCTTTTAAGGCCTACAAGTAAAAAAAAAAACTACATTTTCTGCGAAAATGACATCACTTCCGGTTTCGGGCAGGAAATGGCGGACATGTGATAGTTAGCGGTGATGTCTGTTTCAATGTGCGAAGTGTTACGAACAGCTGATCGGATCGGCAAAGCCTGTTTCTGGAATATTATGTTTTTGTTCCTGCAAGTGCTTTTTATGCAATTTATGTGGAAGGAAACCGTGACCGAGGACAAGCTGATGGCATAAGATGTAAGTTTCATATGCAAAACAAATTATTGCGCTAGCTTACACAGTTCAGGTTCTACAGGGATTTAAAAATAGTTACACAAAACAGAGCGTGCTGCTCTGACCGGCTTTAAAGGGTTAACAATAACAATGTATTGAATAATGACTTTAAAAAATAATATAAAATAGTGTGCAACACCACTGAAGTTTTTTTTTTTTTTTACCTCTCTTTTCAACCAACGGCAGTCACTCTCCAAATAACTTCTGCTTAGCTTTCCGAGCTTCCCTCGGGTCCTCTTAATCAGCGGTCTCAACCTTTTTTGCGCCACGGACCGGTTTATGCCTGACAATATTTTCACGGACCGGCCTTTAAGGTGTTGCGGATAAATGAGGGAGGGGCTAATAATCGGCTCAGTCATTTTTAATGATCGTTGAAAGCCCAGATCGTAATCGTGATTAAAATTCGATTAATTGAGCAGCCCTAGCAGAGGGAGAGATGTTCCAATGATCTTGGCAGCTGCTTTAACAATCCGTTGGAGCTGGCCGAGATCGCCGACTTTGCATTTACCGAACGACACGGAGTTGCAGCTGTCAGAACACTCTCTATGGTGTCCCTGTAGAGCATGGTGAGGATGAGAGGAAGAAGGTTGGCCTGCTTCAGGTGTCTCAGGAAGTGGAGGTACTGCTGGGCCTTTTTGGTGATGGAGGTGGTGTTGGTGGTCCAGGTGAGGTCTTCTGAGATGTGAACTCCCAGGAACTTGATGCTGTTAACAGTCTCTACTGTGGAACCGTGGATGCTGAGTGGTGTGTGGGTGGAGCGAGTCGACAATCATCTCCCTGGTTTTGTTCACATTCAGTGACAGGTTCTCGCTGCACCAGAACGCCAGCTGCTAAAACTTTGCACGTCGACTCGTTGTTGCTGCTCACGAGTCCAACCACGGTTGTGTCGTCAGCGAACTTGATGATGTGGTTAGAACTGTGTAGGGCGGTGCAGTCGGTTTAACATAAATAACTGACATTTCATTGTCTCATTCCAACTTACCGATTTCAAGCAGTTATCTTTTTTCTTTTCTGTTGAAACAGGCTTTCTGTTGAGTGTTTTTTTTATTGATTAATAATTTTATCTTAAAGCTACTTGTTAATCTTACTGTGTTTTATTTAATCTTTTGTATTTTTCTATTTTGGTACCTAACATTCTTGTTTTTTTTTATCTTTTGTATATGGCACTTTGTGACTGCCTGTCTATGAAAAGCGCCTAATAAATAAACTTTACTTATCTACTTAGATATCATTCAGCAAATGGATAACTATCTCTTGCTAACAACTTTTTTACGTGTTTTCAGACATACAAAATACTACCGTGTCTTCACTCGAGCTCAACTTTTGACCAACTCTGCAGTGATGCATTTTGTTTACATGCCAGTTTAGGGCATTATTTTAACAATCTCAGAGATAACCTTCTTGGCACTGTGTCCTGTTGTTACACAACAGCTTTGATGACATGTTCTCATGTACAATCTTGAATACCGAAAGATGAATGTCCTTTAGACACCACACATTATTGCTATAACTATGGAAGCAAATACCCGATGTTCCATTGGGAGCTTTGTGTTTTCATATAGCCACATTTAAAGTATTTCCACGGCACAAAGTAGAATACAGCCAAGAGAAAAAAAGGAAACACCTTCTTTTAGACATAAACTTGTATCTGTTTATCATACACTCGGGCTTTATGCATATGTGCACATTCTTACAATTGGTCAGTTTATTGTGCTCTTCTGTTTTCTTAGGTAATATAGTATATAATATCCATCCATCCATTCGCTTCCGCTTATCCCTTTCAGGGTCGCGGGGGGTGCTGGAGCCTATCCCAGCTGTCATAGGGCGAGAGTATATAATATTGTATGCTATTTTCATTCTCATGCTTATGTTTTTATCTGCACTATTTATTTAAATAAATACTGTTACATCTGGCCTAACATTAACGATAGAAGGTTCTTATGCATGACTGCCCTCAGGATTAGCCAGCAGTGCATTAGGCCCTCGTTTCTGCATGAAAAAGCAAAAATTTTCGGCAGCGACTAAGCTGATTATAATGCTTTATAATGCTTTCTCTTCGCGACTACATGTGGATGATACTTTTCAGATTGAAACAGACACTTGACAGCACATAGTTTCTGGTATTTTCCTCCAGGACATACTTGTTAAAGTTTATGTTTCTTCGTAACTCTTGAAAAAAGCATCTTTTTTAAAACTTAAACTATTTTTAACCCAAGCTGACTCATCTTTGCTTGACATTCTGGCACAAGCAAGCAAACAAGTAAATTCCTGTAACGTTAAAACAAGCAAATAAACAAGGGAAGCGCACAAAACAAACAAACCTTTGATAATTTGTCTTTAAGGAAAAACAAAACCTGAAGGACCTCTTCATTTTAGTAAGGGACGGGGTTACTGGACCGCCAACCTGGAGCCAGGCCTAGGGGAGGTCCTCAGGAGCAGGGCTGGTATATATGGAAATAAATCTTGAAAATGATTTGAGAAAAAAAAAATTCAAATCAGTCGATATTGATACATATCACAATATAAATTAAATTGTTATTTATGCCATGTTTAAAGGTTAATTTTGATTTTAAATAATATTTATTTTCTGTCATATGTTGAACATGATAAATGTGCTGTAGTACATTGTGTTACCATGTTTTCAATATAAACAAAAGTGACTTTTGGACCCTCGGCTGTCTGTTAAGGTGTAAAGTTTGGCAACGCTGTTGCTTGAGTATTTGTTAACATTTTCTTTTCTCATTTTGTGTTTTATCTCACTCACACACCTAAAATCATGGTGTGTAAGGCTTCAGTAGCTTAACCATTAGTAATGTGCTTCTGCTGGTCAATCCTCCTACACTGTGTACATCACCCTAGCCTGATATGGCTGTAGAGGGTCTGGGCTCCACCACTCTGGACCTGCCCTCTTTGACAGGTGGTGTACAGGGGTGCAAACTCAGCTCAGTGAATTCAAGCATAGTACCATTATAGGATGCCACTTTTGCATCTTGCCAGTCCAGTTGTGAAATTTCCTTGCCACTAAATATTCCCCAGTCATTTGTTGCTACTCACAAAGGAGGATCAGCGTATGCTGAGGCACATAGTGTGTGCACAGTAGGGCTGGGCCATATTATACCGTTCACGGTAATACCGGTATAATGTTAGGCAACGATAGGAAAATGAAATATCGCGATAGAATATGAGTAAAACGCGCATGCGCAGTGCCTTTGTTTTCATACGCACATGGCCGATTGTTGAGTGAAACAGATGAACCAGAATTGGTTTGTAAAAATGGTGCAACTTCAGTGATGTGGAACTGGTTTGGTGTTTGTCCGTCAGATACAGACAAAGCACTTTTTTTTTTTGCAGAACATGCAAGCGGCCGTCGTTATTGTCGTATTTGTCGGACTAAGATGCTCTTAAATCTGGGAATAATCTGGGTCCTAAACCCCCCTCTTCAGTAGGGCTGAACGATTATGGAAAATAATCTAATTGCGATTTTTGCCCCAATATTGCGATTGCGATGCGATATGCGATTATTTTTTAAGGTCTTTGTCTTCTGTATTATTAAACAAAGACAAGCAATACATCATATAGTATGGCCAATACTATATTACATTAATTTTAAACTGTTCTTTCCTGGAAGACAGACCTCTGTTATGATGACATGAGGTGATGCATGAATTGATGACTGACATTTTTATTTAACTTCTTCAATCACAACAGTATATTTGAACATACACAATAGTTTATTTTTAGCTTACAAACATCTGAGCATAAAGTGCTGACAAGGAACCCTGGTGTAAACATTAAAATGAAAGTCAGTACAATGTGCAGATTGCAGAAATATACATAAAAAAAATCAGTGGCTTTACCACACTCAGTTTTTCGACATCTGTGAACTACTAGACAGTCATTCAATTAAAAAATAATATTAAATAAATAAAACTAATAAATAAAAAATACACACATCTTACTGATCTCTGCAGTCAGTAACATTACACATAAAGTGCAAACATAATAGCAATTGTATAAACACACACACAAACACGCCTTTAAAATTTAAAGGCGTGAAATTGGACGGTCTAGCCTTCTGATTAGCTAATCAGAAGGCTAGTTCTGATTAGCGTCACCGCTGTCTCGGTGGAGTTTATTAAACTCGGCCGTCTGCTTCTTGCTATCTAAAATATAACCAGACACTGGTGTAAATTCTCGACTGTCTCATACTTCTGTTTAATAAGTTTTCTGTTTGACGTTTAGTCAGCTGTGTGAAAACCAAGGAGGAACCCACCCGGGGGATTAATAAAGTTTTATTTTATCTAATCTAATAACTTTAATCTCAGCCAAACCGATTTACTCACGAACAAACAAAACACTGAAAAAAGCCCAACAATAACATTTTTAGGTTGTCTAAGTGACTTATATATTACGTTTAACCCGAGCAGCGAAACTCCGCGGTGATCTGAAAATGATGTGCCGGGAGTTGTGCCGTTCTCGGCCGCATCAGTAACCCTCGAGCTCCCGGCTAGCTGTCGAGCTGGTGGGTAGCAGACGCCTCTGAAAACGTCGAAGCACTTTTGCAAATATGGGATATCTTGATAAACCGAGCAGATATTTGATGTTTACACAACTACTTTCTCGCCTGAAAATATGTTAAAAGTTTATTTTGTGACCCAGAAAGATTAGTATGAGTAATTTTAAAACTTAGTAGCGGCCGCCATTGCTGGAAACTGGAGTTTGGCTGGGCCGCGCTATGAATTCTGGGATATGGTAGTAATTTGGACAGCCTTCGGCGCGTCGCTGTGACGTAATCGGTCTACAAATGCGGCCTCAGGAGGATGCAGCCCATGAATTTGGACATGTCCAGAGTATAATCGCAGCCTTTGCGGTTAGAAAATTGCACTTGATCATGTCGCGATATTATCGCAAATGCGATATATCGTTCAGCCCTACTCTTCAGGTCAAACGAACACTGCAGCATTACTGAGAGTTAAAAACTGTCTAAATTCTTTCATCTTTAATAAAACGATCAGCATTGCTGCTTTACCAGGTGTAACTATGAAGTTTAACATCCAGGCATCCATGAAAACAGAATGTATTACATTTAACGGAGTCAGAAGTTAGCAGGAAGCTAGCGGAAGTTAGCTCGCTAGTTTCGCTAGTTACCTAAGCATGATATTGCATGTTCTGACTGAGAGATTTCAGAAAAAAAATCAAACGTACAGCTCTGCTATCACGTCCAACATAAATGAAGACAGGAAACTAAACAGCAGTGACGTTTGTAGGGTTACTGAAGTTGGGCTAGGTGGTATATAATGATGTGCTACGTGATCGCTAGCGACACAGCTATGTTAGCACAACATAAACAGTGAAGCTGGAGGACTAACACTAACACTTTTCCACTTATAAAAGTTAACGTGAAGGTTCCTCATGGTTAGAGACAAATGCAATCGCATGGCAGGATGCTGTAAACGGACCAAACTTCAGTCAGGAGAACAACTGAGATAATTCATCCACAATACAAGGTTAGTCATTAATATACTGCAACAACATGGGAATAGAGCAGCTGCCAGAGAATTCAACGTTAATGAATCAATGGTACAGAAGTGGAGGAAGCAAGAAGAATGAGTTTAATAAAGCTTGATTTATCTGACTGCTTTGTTTCGCTTAATGTGCCTTATAATCCCGTGCACCTTATGGTCCGAAAAATACGTACTGCACACTGCAGTTTAATGTTGCAAAGCACCTCTTTTTAACTTCAGTATATATTATACATGGTTATGCTCAGGATATGTCAGCCCATTTCTACTGGAAATGCCTTTTGGTTAAACTTTCAGCAAGGAATTTGCATTTGCACTGTTAAATTTTTATAAAGCTTTAATGTACATAAAAACCAGCTTCTTGTTTAAGTGAAAATAAATGGAAGGTTGTCTTTTTGCGCTAGTAATGTTGTGGAGTTGTATTTTGTCTCGCATCAATTATATCGTCAGTTATATCGTTATCGCAAATTTTCAAATATATATCGTGATAAATATTTTTGGCCATATCACCCTGCTCTAGTGCACAGGTCTTCAACTTTGTCAAGAGATGACTGTTCTCAGAAGAGTTAAAATTGTTAAAGCTACAAAGTGTGGGTCAACAGCATATGAATGGGGTGCCACTCAAATTCATATGCGTATAGGCAGTGTTGGGGAGTAACGGAATACATGTACCATATTTAAATATTGTATTGTATTTAAAATACAAAATATGAGTAACTGTATTCCGTTAGAGTTACCGTTTAAAAAGGTGGTATTTAGAATACAGTTACTTTGTTGAAATAAATGGATTACACGGCGGTACTTTCCTGTTTCATACTGTGGCGGGTCAGGATTGTTTGGGTTTGTTTGGCATCTCTGTTCTGTTGTTCCAGGTGGCAGCGTTACGGTTGCCATGGTTACAGGGTGACGCTCTCTCTCTGTGTTTCCTGGGTGAAAGAGCGCCTTTTTGTTGTTGTTGGTGTGGTAAGCTAATAGGCAGAATGCAACAGGCATAGCTCTAAAGAATGTAGCCTGATGGGCAGTGTAGTCCGTGCTGCAGGGAGAATGGACTGCCGTACCCGTAATGTGTCTGTGAGCGAGGGAGGGAGAAAAAGGAAAAGTACGAGCTGTCACCGAGCAAAAACGGGAGCTGGAAGCATGTAAATATAATAATAACCACTGCAGCCAAAAAGAGTGCCTGACGAGCCCAGCTGTAAGTAAGCTATTAAGACTCGACTGTACACAGTGTTCGTGTTGTCCTCCGAAACAATAAGTTCCGTTGGAGCAGCCTTTCGACGCCTCTCTCTGTCTCTCGCTAGCAAACTTGACCCAGACAACAAAGTAAAGGTAGTTTTCGGCTACAAGCCCGACACGGAACCCGACGTATTAGCCAGAGGTCCCTTTACTATGGTTCAGAGCCGCGAACCTTCAGTAATAGTAATAAATCACATTCATGTAGTTGTAAACAGCATGATAATATATTAAGTAATCCAAAGTATTCAGAATACGTTACTCCCATTGAGTAACGTAACGGAATACGTTACAGAATACATTTTGGGGCATGTATTCTGTAATCTGTAATGGAATACATTTTAAAAGTAACCTTCCCAACACTGCGTATAGGGATATGACCAAAATCTCATATCCCGATATAAGAATTCTATCGTCCCAATAACGATATAAATCACAAAAATGTAACATTTTCTGTAAATTCTGTCAATCTCGGGCAGCTCGACTTGCGGGAAGTGTTTCCAGCTGGGCGTCATGTACCTGGAGTCGAGTGTTTTAACCGATGCATGAAACGATACATTTTTAGACATAAGTTGTAACGGCCGCCGTTTTCTTTGTGAGTATTTATTACACGGCGTGCTGCGGGGAAAAGCCTGTTCTAACGTTTGAGTCTAAGGTTTATTTTTTAGCACCTGGCGTCTTTTTTTTTTTTACTTCTCATCCGTAAATAATCTTCTCTATCACGTGATTCAGTTTATTTTGAAAAGTCTCAATAGGATCTTGAGCTTTATTGTGAAAGGTTTATGTGGAACATAAACAAGCGGACATGCGATGGTGTTACCGTCGTTGTTGCTAACGACAACACATAAAAACAGGCGCTTGTCCGTCTGTAGTGTGGTTAAAGAGAGAACTTTAAGAAATTAATATAGCCACTACAGTGACCATCAAAACGATGAAAAAATATTGCCGTAAACACTTTATTTTGCAACACCACGAAACAAACGATAGCGTAAAATGAAACGATAGACGTTTTTATATCGTCATCTGATATATATCGTTATATCGAGCAGCCCTATATGCGTATGAAGGCAGACAAAAGAATACTTTTGGCAATATAGTGTATATTAGGTATATTACAAAAAGAAAGGATATTTTGTTTTTCATACTTTGATGAAAATCCTTTGGCCTCAATGACTGCCTTAGTCTAGAGCTCAAATGAATATCACGAAATGCTGTATTTCTTTTCTTGAGATAACCTGCTAGGCGTTTACTGCTGCCACCTTCAGTTGCTGCTTTTTGTGGCTTTCTTTGTATTCTGTTTTGTATTGATTTGTTTATTTGGGATCAGGTGACTGACTTTGCTATAAAGAATATCTCATTTCTTTACCTTAAAAAACTCTTGTTTAGTTTAATGTATGTGACTGGTATGTGTGCTTCTTGTGTACAAACATTGACAACCACAAGACAAAGAAAAAGGCTGCATAGATTAAAATAACCCTATTGCATATGAGAAATGTTGTGCAGGATAGGAAAAATAGAAATGGTCTGTCAAAATCTAGTAAAAGGTCTGGTATAAAGAATGGCGTCTGTGTCATGATCACGGTCCGCCTATTGGTAATCCAGGCTATATAGTATCTGTGTATTGAAAGCTCATGCAGAGCACCATGGGACTCCACAGATGTACTTTACAGATATGAGCACTCACAGAAGCATAACACATGACCTAAATACTATAATGGCGAATGTTCAGCGGGCAGTGTTGTGGCTCAGAGCACAAGTTCATTTTTGTATGTTTATGATCCGCCTCATTGCACAAAGGTAATACAGCTAGAGTTTTTGATGTTTTCACCTTCAGAGTCAGAGAGTCTCAAAGTGCTATTTCTATTTAATAAGCTAAATGTGCAGGCTGTAATCTCTTTTTGTAATTTTCTAAGTTGAGAGTGCGACAGGTGAAAGCAAAACTGAACATGACGCACACCAGACAGGAGGCTATCGAAGAAAAACAGGAAGTACAGGGAACACACACATTGACACACAGACTGATGGAACCCAGGGAACAGAGGAAGGAGAGAGAGAGCGAGGGACGAGAGAAACCAGACACACACACATCCAGAGACATGACTGGGCAAACAGGGAACTAGACAAACACGAAGACAATACTGACCTAACTGGGTGAATGCTGAGGGAAGGACACAGAGACAAGACAAAGACGTGAACAGGACCAAATAACAACTTAGACGAGAAATACTGAAGAAACCCAAACTAAACTAGGAAACATAAAATACACAGAGAACTCCAGAACACAGTAAATTATTGTAATATTGTGTACTTATTTATTACATTTAAATTAAATAATCAAAACATAAATAATGGGCCTTATGTGGCATTAACCCGTAGTGACACACACTAGATGACCCTGTGCAGTCCCTTCCCCGAGGCCTCCAGCTATCACTACTGGTATTCTTTTAATCATCTCATTTTGGGTTCCTGACATCCATCTCACTCACATGTCGCAGTTTACTTCATCATTGCCGCCTTTAAGAACCTTTTTGCTTGATTAAGCAACTTTTCATACCCCATTAGTAATGTAATCAATAAACAGTATTAACAATTGTAAAACAGAAATAACATACAAACATTTATTCATAATACAGGCATTACATCTCTTTTAATAATTTTCCCTTTTCAACTTAAGAAATTCAGCTTGCATGGATTGTGCATGAGAAGGATGTTTTTTTCTGGAGTGAGCAGGTTGCAGGTTTTCCTCCCCTGACCCCTGTGAAAAGTGAGGGCTTGGCATTTCTTGTTTTTTGTACTCAGTTTTGAGTTCCTACAAGTTTGCACAAAAGCTTTGTTGTCTAGCTGTGAGCGAAGAGCCTCACTGTGACTGCCAAGGCTTCTTTGTGTGCATGGGTCTCTGGCTGAACAGACTCTTCAGCAGAATCAACAGGAATGTGGTCTGGGAGAGAATTCCCCCCTTTTTTAATTCAGTTTCACCTGGCAGCAGGGAGCCATTCAAATGTTACTATGGTGCATTGGCACTCTTTTCAGCCTCTGTCAATCAGCCTCCGAGAGTAGTGACATAGGCCTGTGAGCTTTCTTTGCCATTCCACCGTTTGTGTGATCTTATTTTAATTTTTTGGGGAAGTTTCAAGGAAACTTTCAAACCTCCAAGTCTTATAACAGACTGCATGGTTTCTACAAATCTATGTTGCTTATGGCAGCGGTCCCCAAACGTTTTTGCGCCATGGGCCGGTTTAATGTCAAACAATATTTTCACGGACCAGCCTTTAAGGTGTCGCGGATAAATACAACAGAATAAAATGATACGACCAAGACAAAAACTGTGGTATTTTGTAAATATAATAACAAACGCAAATTCACTGTGTAATTGTGTAACTTTATTAGTAGCGTCCTCCTGAAATGTGCCAACTAAACTGAAAGTAACATCCTCCTCTCTGCCCCTTAATGCTCTCTGGTTGCTGTGGTAACACATAAATATTTCTTTCAAAATAAGACACACAACTACACCACGGGAAAAGACCCAGGGAAACCAAGTTAGCAATAAAAACCCTGAAAACCATAAATTTCACACCTAAGCCTCAACTCTCACAGCCTGGTACCAAACGACTCACGGACCGGTACCAGTACGTGGCCAGGGGGGTTGGGGACCACTGGATTATGGGTTATCAGTATTACTGACTAGATGGAGATTTTGGGTATAAGTCCTGCTATGTTAAAGAGAAGCATCTCATGGTCATGTCAAAATTCCTACTCACTCCCATCTACATCTAGAAAAAACAACAGACGCATTTTGAGCAGAATCAGGCAGATGCCTACAGATAATTAAGCCATTTTCTGTCCCTCTTACTGACCACCTCCCCAGCAGACATCTAACTGATAGTCATCACAGTGCTGTAAAAGGTCCTTTGCAATGTTCTGCACGCCCCAAACGACCTCAGCTTGTCCAGCCGATAGGGCCAACTTTGCCCCTTCTTTTCCAGAGTATGAGTGTTATGTGACCAGTTCACTTTATTGGATTTCGTATTGTATTTGAAGTGCAAAATATAGAGGGTAAAGAGAAAGAGAGGGAGCAATGTTCCCTGAGGGGCCCCGTGCTGCATACCACCACCTCACAGACATAGTCCTTAATGTACTGTGGTTTGTTGGTAAGGAAGTCGATTGACACAGTCATTGTTTTTGCAGACTTTTCTTTCCTGTCTTCAATTAGGATAGAGTTTATTCATTAGGTAGATCAGAACTCCATCATATAGAAAATCTGTTGAGGGAATTTAACCTTTGAGTTCCAAAGCAGCATACAAGAAACATAAAGGATTTAGTGTCTCTGTAAAGAGGAGTAGGCCAAAATCTCTCCTTGGCTGTGTGCAAATCTGGTGACTAAGAACAAGAAAAATCTTACCGTTGCGCCACAATGTTTTACTTGAGGATCAAATATTTATTTCCCTCATGGACATCTACATCAATTTGTAACTTTAATTGAATGTGTTTTTCTGGATTTTTGGTTGTTACTCCATCTCTCAATTATTGGAAACTACCATAAATATGAGAGATTTTAGCAATTTCTTTGTAAATGAGCAAACTTACAAGTACAGTAGGGGATCAAAAAATGATTTCTCCCACTGTATCGACATGCCATAGCCTGAGGGACAGCGAATGACCCAATTATACACACAAACATGCATGTTAAAAAGATATCATACACATTAAATAACTTATAGGTGCCCAGTTGTGCAAAGGTTTAGTGATATTAAAACTAATGATGTCAGGTGGAATGAACTGGCAAAAGAAAGCTATGTACCGCCATATTTTATGTGTGAGTTAGGCTAAAAAGTTAGTGTCTCTCTTCTCTGGATTTAGCCATGCAGGCCTGTGGTGCATCGGTCCTGTTGATCTCTTCTGTGCCATGTTATCTCATTCTCTGCTGTTTCCTGTAATGGAAAAAAGAAATAAAATAGGACTGTCATCATAGATAGACTTCAGGAATCAGATGGACCATGCCTCTTCCTCTGTGGAATAGAGCTGTACAATCAGTGCTGAGTGGAAATGCTGTTTTACTCTCTCTCACTTCCTGTCTAAAACGTAGGTTACAAGCTTGTATATTGCTTTTATGATGTCCATGTAAAAAGAAATCATGACAAAGTGCAATAATTTTACTGATCATGTTTCTTTGTGTAGTGATACATTTCTCTGTTGTTGAGGTTAAGGTTACAAAGATTTTTTTTTATATTTGTTGTCATCTCCAACATGTCATTTCTTGTGCCACCTGTAGCACAGAAAAACGTTCTGGCTTCCAGGGTTTGCTGTTCTCTTATGATTGCATGGACAGCTTAACTTTAAGAGGCCAATAAGTGACAAAAGAAAACCTTCAAACAAGTTATGACTGTTAACATTGCATTGTTTGTCCACCAGAAGGCAACGTCTCTGTTGCTATTTAAGCAAATACAACAATCAGCTGACCTGAGCAGAGTTGGCTTGCAAAGAAGTAAATAACTACATGTAACAAACATTGAAATGTTGTAGCAATCTGTTTGTTGTGTATGACAGAAAGAAAAAAAGTTTGGAAGATCAGATTTTTAAATTAGACACAGAAAGACATGAGACGTGTGATACAAAATGTTGGTGTTTTCTCCCCCTTTTTTCGCCCCTTCCCTTTTCGACCCAAAGTGCTTGCTCATAGAGGGTCATATGATTGTTGGGTTTTTCTCTGTATGTATTATTGTAGGGTCTGCCTCACAATATAAAGTGCCTTGAGACAACTGTTGCTGTGATTTGGCGCTGTGTAAATAAAATTGAATTGAATTGGCCGGCTGTTAATTTGTGGTTTGCTTGTTAGACCTTGTGAATTATGCTCGTTGCAGCTCTGACTTAAGCGCCGATAAACACCTCACAGATGATATGATATAATTTTCTACCAGAGGACAGAGTTTATGCAAGGGCAAAAGCCTATAGCATAGGATTAGGAATTTTAGGTTTCTGACCCAATTCATATTCCAAACAATTCAATTCTGTGTTGTTTTTATATTTACTTCACCACCAGCACCAGCCATTAGTAGGACAAATTTGGCTTAGAGACAGTTAACAGTAAAGTTTCAATTTGGAGGCATTTACTAAAACACTTGTATTTGTACGTTGTTTATGACATGACTGACATGACTAAAATCATCAAATAACATCTCATTGGCATAACTCTCTCGCTTGTTCATTTACTTTCTCTCTTATCATGTTTGGTCAGAAACATTGAATAATGTAGAAGCTAGAGGGATGTTGGTTTAGTGAAACATCTGCTTGCAGTAACATAACATTTTGTCATCAACTCAGTTGTTATTTCGCTTGAGTTTTCTCTTATCACCTTCAAACACGTGTGTGCAAGGAGGAACAAGGAGAGTAAGTAGTATGACTTTAAATGACAGCAGCATAATTACTCAAATGACTTTCGTTTAATTTATGTCTGGCATGTTGCCATTTATTTTACTAGTAAAGAGCAGTAAATTTATGTTATTTAATGTATTTGTTATATTTGATTTTACAGAGATTTGCAGCTGCTTAAGTTGAGACTGGTCTTGGCTTACACATAAAATTATTTCCAAACTCTTCCTTACAGTAAGGACTGTAGCTTATTTATTTAACATTGATATTAAATCTGTACTTGGTATTTGTAATACCAAGCCAAGGTATTGGTATTGGATTGTTTTTATAGGAATCCACCAAGCCTCCATTGCTCACCTTCAGCTTGTGCAAAATGCTGCTGCTCGATTTTTTTTATCTAGTGCAAGCAAGCGGGAGCACATCACTCAGATTTTAGCTTCAAGTGTTTTACCAGTCCATTTTAAAATTGTTTTATTTGTCTTTAAGTCTCTCTAATGGTTGTGCCCCATTTTATCTGTCTGAACCGCTGCGCCCACATGTCCTGTCTCTTGCTCTCAGGTCAGCAGACCAGATCCTTTTGCTTGGTACAAAAATGCAACACAAACTCAGAGGTGACAGAACTTTTGCAGTTGCAGCCCCAAAATTATGGAATTATTTACCATTGTACATCGGGCAGGCTGTTTCGAAATGACGTTTAAAAACACAGTTTTACTCCCTGACTTTGACCCAGTGTAAGGTGTTGACTGTGTTTTTTAGCTACTTTTTATGTCCTTTTTTATTGTTTAATCTCTACAGCTCTTTTGTGTTTCTATATCTTTTACCTTCTTTTTATGTAAAATACTGTATGGATCAGTGCAGCCCTATTTAATTTTTTTAAATCAGATTTATTGTGTGACTTTCTTTCCAGTGACATATGTAAAGAAAGTTAATTTAAGTAATGTTTGAAAACTTAAATATTCATTTAGTTTACAGCTGTTTGAGCTAGTTTCAGTGTGTATTAAGGGCTTGCTTCTCAGAATCAGAATCAGAATGGGTTTATTGCCAGATGTTGAGGTTTACAACATTAGGAAATTGCTGCGGTGCTTCAGTGCAGACAATAAGAATTAAAGTGCTATGTAGAAAGAAAGATATGTGCATGAGATATACATGAGATATATACATGAGAATAAGAATTATGAGTGCTACGTAGAAAGATATATACATGAGTGCAGGTGGTGATCAGTGCCAAACATGAAATGATGCAGTGACACAGCGTAGGGTCATGTGTTAGTGGCGGGGACAATCATGTGGTTATTGTTCATGTGTCCAACAGCAGAGGGGAAGAAACTGTTCTTGTGGCGAGAGGTTCTGGTGCGAATGGACCGGAGCCTCCTGCCTGAGGGGAGCAGGTCAAACAGACTGTGTCCAGGGTGAGAAGGGTCAGCTGAGATCCGGGCTGCACGCCGCAGTGTCCTGGAGGTGTACAGGTCCTGCAGAGATGGGAGTCTGCAGCCAATCACCTTCTCAGCAGAGCGCACAACACGCTGCAGTCTCTGTTTGTCCCTGATAGTGGCTCCAGCGTACCACACGGTGATGGAGGAGGTGAGGATGGACTCGATGATTGCAGTGTAGAATTGCATCATCGTCCGTGTTGGCAGGTTGAATTTCTTCAGCTGCCTCAGGAAGTACATCCTCTGCTGGGCTTTCTTGATGACGGAGGTGATGGTGGGCTCCCACTTCAGGTCCTGGGTGATGGTGGTACCCAGGAAGCGGAATGAGTCCACAGAGGTGATGGGGGTGTCAGTCAGGATGATGGGGGGGAGTGGGGCTGTGTGCTTCCTGAAGTCCACAATAATCTCCACTGTCTTCTGGGCATTCAGCACCAGGTTGTTGTGGCTGCACCAAGACACCAGACGTTCAACCTCCCTCCTGTAGGCAGACTCATCCCCGTCCGAGATGAGCCCAATGACGGTGGTGTCATCTGCGAACTTGATTAGCTTGACAGACTGGTGGGTGGAGGTGCAGCAGTTGGTGTACAGGGTTTCTACAGCAAACCAGTCATTAAATTATCAAATTTGACCCCTGTTTTGGGGTTTTACGCTCTCACTAGATTATTTCTGTTCAACTCACTTGATTCTACCAGAAATGTACATAGGCCAAGAAACCTGAAGAATAGTGGTGTCACTGTCTGGTTTTCCTGGTTGATAACCTGCTATGGCTTGTTTCCAGTTCTCTTCCAAACAGCTGTCAGGATGAAGAGGAGGAACCCTGGTAGTGTGAAGAGGTTGTAGAACAAAACAAAAGAACAGAAGAATAAACGGCATCCTCTTGGGCTCTTCTTTGGGACTTCTGTCTGCACTGGCGCTCACTATGAGTTAGAGCATGTCATAGCCCATTTCTACAGCTGCTTTTTGGAGACAGCAGCAACCACAACTGGAGACAGCACCCTGCTTCATGAACCAGCGGGATGCAGCGGAGGTCCTCGCACTCTCCGAGCGCCTCCTCGTAGCTTCACACAAAGGACAAGTTGACAGTGTGGTCCAGCTTATCAACAAAGGCGCAAAAGTAGCCGTTACCAAGGTAAGTGATACAATTATGTACACTACCAGTCAAAAGTTTGGACACAGGACTATTTACATTGTAGATTCTCACTGAAGGCATCAAGACCACGAATGAACACATATGGAATTATGTAGTAAACAAAAAAGTGTGACATAACTCAAAACATGTTTTATATTTTGGATTCTTCAAAATAGCAACCCCTTGCTTTGATTACTACTTTGCACACTCTTGGCATTCTCTCGATGAGCTTCATGAGGTCGTCACCTGAAATGGTTTTCCAACAGTCTTGAAGGAGTTCCCAGAGACGCTGAGCACTTGTTGGCCCTTTTGCCTTCACTCTGCAGTCCGTATAATCCCAAACCGTCTTGATTGGTTTTAGGTCTGGAGACTGTAGAGGCCATGGTGCAGCACTCAATCACTCTCCTTCTTGGTCAAATAGCCCTTGCACAGCCTGGAGGTGTGTTTGGGCTCATTGTCCTGTGCTATTCAGTTATATTTTCAAATCCATCTGCATCTGTGCAGGGGCTGCTGCACAGATGGTGTGACCAAATCCTTTTCCTGAGCTGGGACTAATGAATGCTGGTAAGCTAAGGATATCTCAAATGGGAAGAGTTCTGTACCAGATAACATTAGTGAGTTGTGACCATACGCTATCCAAGATAAGTTTAAACTCCAGGAAGACAGAATAATAGTGGACCTATTAACTATGGAGACCATTTGATTTGAATCAAAGGTGAAATCAAATAGACCAATACGGCAAGGCCGGGATGGTCCATTTGGTAAAGTAAATCCGTTGGGCATCTTTCTTTGCCTTTAGACAATAATTCTGATGGCAAAAGAACCAAACGGGACAGGCAAAAAACAAACAAACAAAAAAACAAACTATGGAGACCAGTAATATCTCTACATAAGGAGGTAAGCAAGTGACAAAATCTAATCAAAACCTGCAACACCTGCTGGATAAGATGGTTATTTCCCAGTGTGAAGTCCTAACATTAAGGCCTTCCAGTTACCCCCTTCCACAAAGGTTAGCCTGACTTTCAGCAGGTTGCATTTTCCAATATCATAATTACATGGAACAGGTAGAAGCCGGGAAAAGTAACTATAGGGGCAAAGCTTACTTTCTTGTCCTGAATATTGGAACAGGACTGGACTGACATCGGAGTCTAGAGGCATTTAACTCCACAATGAACTAAAGTTTGGGGTTGGGTTAGACCAGGATGGGTGCTGGTGTGAAACGCTCCTTAAATTTACGGAAGGCAATGTCGATTTCTGTGGACTGAGAGATGGGAACTTTGGGAGAGATGAGTTTGGTGAGTGCAGTATCTGTCTGAGTGAAGTTATGGAGGGTGGTTGGTAGCGGCCACTCATCCATAGCCTTGGTCTTCTCCAGGTCTGTCTTCACCTGCATCAACACATATTCCAAAAATGTTACACATGAAATTCTCACTTTTCAGTTTTCATGTACAGCCTTTGGGGGACTTGGTTTATATGACAGCAGTGTTTACTGAGAGATTTGAACAAGACCTAAATATTGTCAAGATATATGAAAGCAAACATGTCCAAGAAATAACTTAACACATGGTTTTTAAGAGCCATGTTAGTCAAACCAAAAGACATCAGTAAATATCCAAACTGTCCTAGGGGAGTGTTAAAAACAGTTTTCCACCCATCATTCTGTGAGTCTAAGCAGGTGGTAGGCAAGTCCAGTTTTATGAAAATGTTGGCTCTGTGTAATGGTTTGAATGCTGAGCTGATGAGAGGGAGTGGGTATTTATTTTTAATGGTGATCTGCTCTGATTAACTCCATGTTAATCTATACAAGGTCTTAAGCTTATTTTACACTAGTACCTACTCGGCTTGACTCGACTCAAGCTGAGATGGTATACCTTCTGCTAAGTCTATGGCTTGTTGTTAGACTTGGGGACCACGATCTTGGATTTTGTGCAGCCATTTCCTTCACTTTTGGGTTTCAAAAATGTTGGTTTTTGATTTCTATATAGGAATCACACTCACGAATCATCGAGTAACGCGATTGACTGGGCAATTTATGGCATGGAGTCTGTTGACGTCACATTTTTGGATGGACTCAATTCACTTGGAACCTATCAGAACAGGTGCTAAAAAAGTACCTGGTACCAAGTGGTACCCCTTAATGGAAAACCCTAAAAACCCAGTCAAATCAAGTTGAGTCAGGCGAAGTTGAGCCAAGTAGGTACAAGTGGAAAAAGGCATCAGTGTCATGTTTTTTGGTTTGGCAATAAAAAAAACCCTAACAGTAACCAGAGCAGAAGATGGCTGGATGATTCTTGCTGCTAAGCATTTCCGTGTATTTTTCCATGGCCTCTCTTTCTGGCTGAGAGAGGTTGTATAAACTACTGGTGGGTAGTGTGACTCCTGGTAGAAGGTTGATGGCACAGTCAAATGGGCAGTGTGGCGGCAGAGACAGAACTTTGTCCTTACTGAACACCAGATGTATCAGAATCAGAATCAGAAAGGGGTTTATTGCCAAATGTTGAGCAGGTTTACAACATTAGGAAATTGCTGCGGTGCTTCAGTGCAAACATAGTGTCATAAATAGCACTTAAATAGTGTCATAAATAGCACTTAAATAGACATGAAAAAATAAAAGTAGGGATAAGAATTAAAAGTGCTACGTAGAAAGATATGTGCATGAGCTATACATGAGATATATACATGAGAATAAGAATTAAGAGTGCTACGTAGAAAGATATATACATGAGTGCAGGTGGTGATCAGTGCCAAACATGGAATGATGCAGTGACACAGCGTAGGGTCATGTGTTAGTGGTGGGAACAGTCATATGGTTATTGTTCATGTGTCCAACAGCAGAGGGGAAGAAACTGTTCTTATGGCGGGAGGTTCTGGTGCGAATGGACCGGAGCCTCCTGCCTGAGGGGAGCAGGTCAAACAGACTGTGTCCAGGGTGAGAAGGGTCAGCTGAGATCCGAGCTGCACGCCGCAATGTCCTGGAGGTGTACAGGTCCTGCAGAGATGGGAGTCTGCAGCCAATCACCTTCTCAGCAGAGCGCACAACACGCTGCAGTCTCTGTTTGTCCCTGATAGTGGCTCCAGCGTACCACACGGTGATGGAGGAGGTGAGGATGGACTCGATGATTGCAGTGTAGAACTGCATCATCGTCCGTGTTGGCAGGTTGAATTTCTTCAGCTGCCTCAGGAAGTACATCCTCTGCTGGGCTTTCTTGATGACGGAGGTGATGGTGGGCTCCCACTTCAGGTCCTGAGTGATGGTGGTACCCAGGAAGCGGAATGAGTCCACAGAGGTGATGGGGGTGTCAGTCAGGATGATGGGGGGGAGTGGGGCTGTGTGCTTCCTGAAGTCCACAATAATCTCCACTGTCTTCTGGGCATTCAGCACCAGGTTGTTGTGGCTGCACCAGGACACCAGACGTTCAACCTCCCTCCTGTAGGCAGACTCATCCCCGTCAGAGATGAGCCCAATAACGGTGGTGTCATCTGCAAACTTGATTAGATTGACAGACTGGTGGGTGGAGGTGCAGCAGTTGGTGTACAGGGAGAAGAGCAGAGGAGAAAGAACACAGCCCTGAGGGGAGCCGGTGCTGATGGTCCGGGAGTCCGAGACATTCTTTCCCAGCCTCACATGCTGCTTCCTGTCCGTCAGGAAGTCAGTGATCCACCGGCAGATGGGATCAGGCACATTCATCTGGGAAAGCTTGTCTCGGAGATGGTCTGGAAGGATGGTGTTGAAGGCAGAGCTGAAGTCCACAAACAGGATCCTGGCGTAGGTTCCTGGGGAGTCCAGATGCTGCAGGATGAAGTGTAGGGCCATGTTGATGGCGTCGTCTACAGACCTGTTGGCTCTATATGCAAACTGCAGGGGGTCCAGGAGGGGGGCCGTGAGGGTCCTGAGATGGGAGAGAACTAGGCGCTCAAAAGACTTCATGACCACAGATGTCAGAGCCACGGGTCTGTAGTCATTTAGTCCAGTGATCCTAGGTTTCTTGGGGACAGGGATTATGGTGGAGGACTTGAAGCAGGCAGGCACATGACATGCCTGCAGTGAGGAGTTGAAAATGCCAGAAAACACTGGGGCCAGCTCGTTTGCACAGTGTCTGAGGGTGGCAGGAGACACGCCGTCTGGGCCGGGAGCTTTCCGAGCATTCAGGTTCTTAAACTGCTTCCTCACATCTGCTTCATGAATATGAAGAGTTGTGGTGGGAGGAGGTGGTGTGAAATCCTCTTTTGTGTGGGGTGAGGAGGGGGGTGTTGTAGGTGAACAGTTTGAAGGTGGTGATGGCTCTATGGAGGGGGGAGAGGTGGGGGAATTAGTGTCCAAAGTGCCTCTATTGTTGGGGCCGTTGGAGGTGTGAAGGCTGCCTGATGGCTCGTCAAAACGGCAGTAGAAGTCGTTAAGGGTGTTGGCTAAGAGCAAGTCATCAGTGGAGTGGGGGGTTTTAGGCTTGTAGTTTGTGATATTCCTAAAACCTTTCCACACAGAGGCCGAGTCATTCTCTGAGATCTGCTGCTGCATCTTCTCAGAGTGCTGATGTTTAGCAATGTCCACTTCTTTAGTGAACTTGTACTTGGCCTCTCTGTAGCAGTCCCTGTCTCCGCTTCTGAACGCCTTTCTCTTTTCCAGCCACAGCTTTTTGAGTTTAGGAGTAAACCAGGGTTTGTCATTGTTATAACTCACCCTGGTGCGTGATGGCACAATGCTGTCCTCACAGAAGTGGATATAGGAGGTGACAGTGTCCGTAAACTCGTCCAAGCTGTTAGAAGCAGCCTTCATTGTGTCCCAGTCTGTAGACTCCAAACACGTGCGAAGCTCCTCCACAGCCTCGTTGCTCCACAGTTTTTTAGTCCTCACGACAGGTTTGGAGAGCTTCAGCCTCTGTCTGTATGCGGGGATTAGGTGGATCATAACGTGGTCAGAAAGTCCGAGTGAAGCGCGGGGCACCGCGCGATAGGCCCCGCTGATCGTGCTGTAACAGTGGTCTAATGTCCTCTCCTCTCTGGTCGGGCATTTAATATACTGCTTGTATTTGGGAAGCTCATGGCTCAGATTGGCTTTGTTAAAGTCCCCAAGAGCAATGATGAGAGAGTCCGGGAATGTCCGCTCCATGTGCAGTATCTGCTCCGCGAGTGCGCACTGAGCTGCCTGCGCATCTGCGTCTGGCGGGATGTAAACAGCGGCCAGGATGAATGAAGCAAACTCCCGCGGAGAATAAAACGGTTTGCAGTGGATAAAAAGATATTCCAGAGAGGAAGAGCAGTGCTGAGCAATCACTGTTACATCTGTGCACCAGCCACTATTGATGTAGAAGCAGAGACCTCCACCTTTGGACTTACCGGAGAGAGCGGCCTGCCGGTCCGCGCGCAGCAGATGGAAGCCCTCCAGCTTGAGCGCGCAGTCTGGGATGTTCTCACTGAGCCACGACTCCGTAAAACATAAGACACAGGAGGAGGCAAAGTCTCTGTTCATGCTTCTCATCAGGGCCAGTTCGTCAATCTTATTCCCGAGTGAGCGTACATTAGAAAGGAAGATCCCAGGAAGAGCAGTTCGCAGTCCGCGTCTCCTCAAACGCACGAGTGCGCCGGCTCGCTTCCCTCTCTTTCGGCGTCTCGCTTTCCTGGTCGGAGTCAGCAGTAAATCTGCCGCAGATGCGACAAATATTGGAAATAAATCCACAGGCGTTGTAGTCCTGTAGTTAAGGAGCTCTTCTCTGGTGTACGAGTATCCAGAGGAGTGCCCAGACACAGAAGAAATGCACAAAAACAAAACAAAAGTAACGCACTGAAGCACCAGGGCGACCATACGCGGCGCCATCTTGGTTCCATGTAGATCATGGTATTCCTTTGAGACTGAGAAAATACAAAGCAGCAAGTGCTCATGGTGGTTCTGTCTTGGGTAGGACTATAACGATTCATCAAGTAATTAGAATATTTTGATTTAAAAAAAATTGGACACAAATGTTTTGCTTTGATGCATAGTTTAACACATGGCTCTGTAGTGCATCGATTTGTTTAACAATCATGAACATTTCACCTACATTTGCACCTAAAAACAGACCTTCAATATAAATATTTAGGAGCAGCAAGTGAATAAAAAGTCTGACAATGTTAAGCCCACATAACCAAACACAAAACAAAAACACTGATAGCACAACAGCAGCAGTGCTGATGACGTTGGCATAGTGTAACATGGAGCTGGAGTCTGTTTACATACTGCGAAGAGTAAAGAGGCAGAGCTGTTACCAAGATGATTAGCTCAAGTTGAGTGAATGAAAACGTGTTTCTAGCATCCAATACAGCAGCACTTATTCCTGTAATCACCAATAAAACCTTTACTGGGAACAAGCTATCGGGAGTCTTTCATCAAAACACCTGATCAAAAAACTCCAACGAGAAGAAAAGCAAACTCTGTAGCTTCTCCTGTTTATTTTGTCTGATGAATCCAAATTTGAAGCTGGTTTAACAGAAGAGGGGCCTGAAAACTGAAGGCTCGCTGTCTCTCATTCTGCTCATACTCTAGGAACCACATGTAATAGAATAGAATAGAATAGAATTCAACTTTATTGTCATTGCACATGCACAGGTACAGGGCAACGAAATGCAGTTTGCATCCATCCAGAAGTGCTTTAGTGATATAGATATATTACAATATATATTAGCAATAATATAGATATGTGAGTATATTACAGAAATGGGTCTATTATGGTATGTTATAATGTACACGGTATGAAGTATGTTGTGAATATTCTATAACTATAAGTATGTACAGGCTGTAGTGAGTACAAGCTATGTACAGGATATGAACAGGATATAAATATGAAAAACTATACAGAATATGAAATAAATAACTTTACAGAATCTGGGATATACAGCTATACAGAAATGGGAACTATGCAAGTTGTAAACAGTTGTAGGATTAAAGATTATCGAATGTACAGAATGATTATTTACACAGAGCTATACAGTAGTGCAGTTAAGATAAGTGAGATATAATTCCTACAGAGGCTATATAAAGTGCTAGTGGTTGTGAGTGGTGGTTCAGTCCATGTTATTATTGTGTTTGAGGGTACAGTTGTCCATTGTGGGTGTGTGTATGTTCAGTCCATGAGTTTAACGTGGGTCAGATGTCAGGAGGCAGAGTTCAGGAGTCTGACAGCTGTGGGGAAGAAGCTGTTCCGGTACCTGGTGGTCTTAGTCCGGAGGCTCCTGTGGCGCCTCCCAGAGGGCAGGAGGGTGAAGAGTCCATGTGATGGGTGACTGGGGTCTTTGATGATTTTCCCAGCCCTTTTCAGACACCGCTTCCTGTAGATGTCTTTTATGGCAGGAAGTGGTGCTCCGGCGATGCGCTGGGCAGTTTTCACGACCCTCTGCAACGCCTTCTGGTCTGAGGCAGAGCAGTTCCCGTACCAGACTGTTATACAGTTGGTCAGGATGCTCTCGATGGTGCAGCGATAGAAGTTCACCAGGATGTCTGAGGACAGGTGGTTCTTCCTCAGAGTCCTCAAGAAGAAGAGGCGCTGGTGAGCCTTCTTGACCAGCTTGGAGCAGTTGGTCGTCCAGGTGAGATCCTCGGAGATGTGGACTCCCAGGAACTTGAAGCTGCTCACACGCTCCACAGCCGTCCCCTTAATGTGGATGGGTGGATGTGGGTCAGCATTCCTCCTGTAGTCCACGATGAGCTCCTTGGTCTTCTCGGTGTTAAGCAGCAGGTTGTTTCTGTCGCACCACTCAGCCAGACGATCCACCTCCTCCCTGTAGGCGGCCTCATCGTTGTCACTGATGAGGCCAATCACCGTGGTGTCATCTGCAAACTTAATGATGGTGTTGGAACCATCAGCAGGTCTGCAGTCGTGGGTGAAGAGGGAGTAGAGGAAAGGGCTCATCACACAGCCTTGTGGTACACCGGTGTTCATTGTGATGGTAGATGAGCAGCGGTTATCCAGCTGCGGTTATAAGCCCGCAGTCCGAGAGCAAAGTGCTCTAATGGGGTGATTATTCAATAATCTGCAGTAAGCCTTCAGAAGTTGTATTAAAACAGATGCAGATGACCTGTTAACTTAGTCTGATACTAGACTTGTTAAATTATACAGCTTACTGAAGGCTGACGGCAGCTATTCTATTGTATATGGAAGTGATACCTGCAGCAAACAGGGGTGAGTCTAAAGGGTGGATGGGGTGTACTTGGTCCATGTACATTTTACATATACATGGACCATTAAACACTGAGCCACTGACCTGAGGGTTGTTAGGTTAGACACTGAATTAATATTATTAATATTAATATTAATTAATGTGTACATGCTCATAACATGTTTTCAGCGCAAAACATGTCTGCTATTAATTTCAGAAAACCTTCCAAAAAGACAGACTGAAGGTACATTTTTATGCCTTTGTTTAGATTATGTAGTTGATATTTGACTATACTTGAGATTATTTATATAATTTTTGCATTTAAGAAAACGCTGTTTGCATGTTTCAATTAAACATAATGAGTTGAAGTTGGCACTGAGCTGCAGGGATCCAGATGTTTAACACTATCACAGCTGAGCTGCTGTAGAGCCAGATGGATTCCACTGACACAGCTTCCTTAGGGCTGTGCTTCATTCTTTATATATGTCTTGGGTCGAAAGCTGAGTCCACACTATGCTTTTCCAAATAAAGTATGCATTTCTTACTCTAAATAAACAGGGCAACTCGTCTCCCCTCTGCTAGGAAACAGATTTATCAATTACAGACACTATTCAGTTGCCCGTGAACGTTAGTATATGGTTTGACTAAGCTGCTGCTATATGCTGAAATTTTCAGGATTAGTCATTGAACTAACATCAGTGTTAGCTTGCTGTTATTGGAAAATGGTAAGGTTAACATCAAAGTGTTATCCCACATTGCCTTCATTATATCTATATTCATAACTGTGTCATGTCTGCAAGAATGTTCACGATATTGCCAAAAGTATTCACTCATCTGCTTTCACATATTGGCCTACCCTTTTCCCTATAACAGCTTCAAAGCTTCTGGGAAGACTTTCCTTGTGGTTTAGGAGTGTGTTTACACCTGAGTTGAAATGAGCCAATAAGGACTCCTATTAGGGTAGGTTGGCTTGTGGGACTCCGGAGGCAACTAAGAGGTAGTGGCAGGCCAAGATAATTATGGCTCTGGTAGTAACAGAAGCAAACATTCATGTTTGGAAGGCCCTCTCCCCTGCCACCTCCTCCAGTTTGTCTGGGAGAACACCAAGGCGTTTCCAAGCATGCAATCTCTCCAATGTGGGTCTGCCCCGGGGTCTCTTCCCAGTGGGACTTGCCGGGAACACCTCACTGAGAAGGCGCCCAGGAGGCATCCTTGTGAAATGCTGGAAGCACCTCAACTGGGTCCTTTCGATGTGGGGGAGCAGCTGCTCTACTCTGAGCCCTTCCCAGATGGCTGAAATTATCACCCTATCTCTAAGGGAGAGGCACTGTGTCCCAACCTATCGTTATACGTGATTCTGAGATTCTAAGAGAAATGGTATTAAGTGTGTTGTAACAGAATCATAAGCCCTTTTTTCATTATTACCTACCCGGATCGATTAGCCACAGATCAACACAACTCGACTCAGCTCAACTAGTTTTCCATTACAACCCAGTACTACCCTGTGTGTGCTTGTCATCATAGCAACACATCTGCACGTCCTGTGATGTAATTAATATGAGACAAAGGTGGACATCAAGCTAACGATATACCTGCTGCTTGGGCTGTGGCTTTTCATCAGACTCCAGGGAACACGGCAGTGTTTTTTGGAGCCATTTCCCTCGTTGCCAGTTTCAAAAATTGTGGTTTTGATTTTTTGAACGAGCCACTGACCAGCCAGTCAGTGGCATGCAATCTGACCACGTCACATTTATTACCTGCTCGGATTGCTTGAGCCCCGGCCGAGTAGGTACTAATAGAAAAGGGGCTATAATTTATGTGTGGTTACGCAGACAGTTAACCGTGCTTAATTGCTTAATACTGATCAGAATATAATCAGGTCTAAGTTTAAACTATATAACGAATAGCACTGTTACCTCACAGCAAGAAGGTGGAAGTTTGACTCTACCATCTAGCTGGGGCCTTTCTATGTGGAGTTTGCGTGTGTTCTCTTTGGGTTCTCTGACTTCCTCTGATTCCCTGTCTCTCTGTGTTAGCCCTGCAACAGAGTGGCAATCTATCCATCTGTCTTGCCATTTGGTAGCTGGGATAGTCTCCTGCGACCCTGATAAGGATAAGCAGGAGAGGAATGGATGGATTTTAATAACAGGCCTCTCACTCACACTCTTTATCTTCTGCGAGAGGAGCAGTTCAGAAGACAAACTTTTAACTCTTGGATCTAGGATTTTACAGTTGAAATTCCAGCAGAGACATCAGAGGAATTAACCGCTGTCCAAACTCTGAACTTAAAAACCTATTTTGTGTTTTTTTTGGCTTTTTCTCTGCTCATTTTTGCTGTGTTAGATTATAAGTCTGAAACAGCAATAGGATTTCCATTGTTTTCCTGCTAGATTACAACTTCTATTTTCCTGTGGTTTCCCGTTGGACTGTTATTATCAACACCAAAAACATAGATAAGTGCATCTTCAGGTCTGGATGTACTTGTCTCTTCTCAACCTCTCTCCTCTCGAAAATTAGAAAAAAAATCATCGTGTCAGAGTGCATTAAATAGAAAAGTATAACTCAAATGCTTTGATTATTGTTTTGTTTTATTTTATTTTTTAATAGTTTTGTTTTTGTTATTATTATTTGATTCTGCTTTGCTCCTGTTAATTGCTTTAATAAAATATTGAACATTTAAAAAGTCAAAGTGGTGGACATAAGTATAAACAGCTCTTACTACTCTAGCCTAAAAGTAACAGACTTTTAGGGACTTCGAGGGATCTAGAGGGGAGTTTCCTTTAACGGGTGTGGCTCATGAATGCTGGGACTGCAAGGCTACTTGGGGGCGGCTTTTATCAGAGGCAGTGGGGTAGACACTCGGAGGAGAAAGGTAATCAGCTCTGGGCGGGTCCCCTCACCCATTGGCTCCACCTGAGCTCTACACTGCCTACTGGATAATACCCATAGTAGGGCTGAACGATATATCGCATTTGCGATAATATCGCGACATGATCAAGTGCAATTTTCTAACCGCAAAGGCTGCGATTATACTGCGATTATATTATACAATTCATGGGCTGCATCCTCCTGAGGCCGCATTTGTAGACCGATAACGTCACAGCGACGCGCCGAAGGCTGTCCAAATTACTACCATATCCCAGAATTCATAGCGCGGCCCAGCCAAACTCCAGTTTCCAGCAATGGCAGCCGCTACTAAGTTTTAAAATTACTCATACTAATCTTTCTGGGTCACAAAATAAACTTTTAACATATTTTCAGGTGAGAAAGTAGTTGTGTAAACATCAAATATCTGCTCGGTTTATCAAGATATCCCATATTTGCAAAAGTGCTTCGACGTTTTCAGAGGCGTCTGCTACCCACCAGCTCGACAGCTAGCCGGGAGCTCGAGGGTTACTGATGCGGCCGAGAACGGCACAACTCCCGGCACATCATTTTCAGATCACCGCGGAGTTTCGCTGCTCGGGTTAAACGTAATATATAAGTCACTTAGACAACCTAAAAATGTTATTGTTGGGCTTTTTTCAGTGTTTTGTTTGTTCGTGAGTAAATCGGTTTGGCTGAGATTAAAGTTATTAGATTAGATAAAATAAAACTTTATTAATCCCCCGAGTGGGTTCCTCCTTGGTTTTCACACAGCTGACTAAACGTCAAACAGAAAACTTATTAAACAGAAGTATGAGACAGTCGAGAATTTACACCAGTGTCTGGTTATATTTTAGATAGCAAGAAGCAGACGGCCGAGTTTATTAAACTCCACCGAGACAGCGGTGACGCTAATCAGAACTAGCCTTCTGATTAGCTAATCAGAAGGCTAGACCGTCCAATTTCACGCCTTTAAACTTTAAAGGCGTGTTTGTGTGTGTGTTTATACAATTGCTATTATGTTTGCACTTTATGTGTAATGTTACTGACTGCAGAGATCAGTAAGATGTGTGTATTTTTTATTTATTAGTTTTATTTATTTAATATTATTTTTTAATTGAATGACTGTCTAGTAGTTCACAGATGTCGAAAAACTGAGTGTGGTAAAGCCACTGATTTTTTTTATGTATATTTCTGCAATCTGCACATTGTACTGACTTTCATTTTAATGTTTACACCAGGGTTCCTTGTCAGCACTTTATGCTCAGATGTTTGTAAGCTAAAAATAAACTATTGTGTATGTTCAAATATACTGTTGTGATTGAAGAAGTTAAATAAAAATGTCAGTCATCAATTCATGCATCACCTCATGTCATCATAACAGAGGTCTGTCTTCCAGGAAAGAACAGTTTAAAATTAATGTAATATAGTATTGGCCATACTATATGATGTATTGCTTGTCTTTGTTTAATAATACAGAAGACAAAGACCTTAAAAAATAATCGCATATCGCATCGCAATCGCAATATTGGGGCAAAAAATCGCAATTAGATTATTTTCCATAATCGTTCAGCCCTAACCCATAGGATCAGAGATTATGGCTTTTTTAAACAGTGAGCTGATCCAGACCTCCTTTGTTTTGGTACCGTGCCCCAGATTGACAGTACATATACATATATACAGCAAAAATATGGATTCTACTGTCTAAATGTATACAATAACATTCATATTTGAGGGTCCTTATATTGGGGAGAAACACACTGTAATGCACTGTTTATTTTCTGTGCAAAATGTGTACTATACTTTTAAAGCATGGACTGAGAATTGGGTTTTCAGTTGACTCTCCAGTGATAATCTTATGTGCACTCTGATGTTGTCTTACTGTTTGTTTTATGTCCATAGTATGGCAGAAGTCCCTTACACTTGGCTGCCTACAAAGGCCATATTGATGTTGTTCGTGTCCTGCTCAAAGCTGGCTGCAACCTGGACATCCAAGACGATGTGAGTAGATTCAAGTCTGTCATCCTTCTGTCCAGTTCCAGCTCTTACCGCAGTCCTAAGCATGTCGTCACCAATAGCTGCTTCTCTTTTTGCTTCTCAATAATTTTTTTTAATTCAGCTTTTTACACAAACATAACTGTAGTTTGATGGCCCCCAGTGGCCTTGAATGGGACTCTCTGGTCTGCCCACTGATGGGTCTTCCTTCAGCATGCAAGTCCATCTTCCCCACAGACAGTGATAACCCAGATCTCTGGTATTGCAAAATTCACTCTCTGTGGTCAATGAGCTCTGCAGCAGGTTGCAGTACAGCCTCCAACACTGGGGGGAGCAAGAGATGCAGACTGAGAAAGAAGGAAAAGGACGATGAGGAAGAAGGGAGAAGCCATTGGAGAAAGGCTAAGAAAGAGCATGGAGGATCAGGGAAATTGAAAGAGGTTAGCCAAATCTGGTCCTACTGATTCAACAAAAATCTGTACCCCCCCATCTTTCCCTGAACACTGCTACTACTCAACCACTGCTCAGCTTCGTTCTAGTGTGGATTGACCCTGTTCTTTGCCTCTCCCTCGTGTTCTTTATCTCATGGAAGTCATTACTCTTTTTTTTCTTTTTGTGCTCTGATGTCAAACTACTACTACTGTCATGTCACTCACTGCTAATCTTCTCTATGGCCAGCATTCCATTTACGGCTGATCTTAAGTGTGGAAACTTTTACTGGGACTCGACTACTTTCATTTCATCACATGAACCACACTGGACAAACTGTGGCTAAACAACATTATCTGTGGTTGCTATAACTGCACCATATTAAAACCATTACTGACATAGTCAGGAATAACTCATTACCCTTAGGAATATACAAAAATGTAAACATTAGAATTAGAATAGAATAGAATAGAATTCAACTTTATTGTCATTGCACATGCACAGGTACAGGGCAACGAAATGCAGTTTGCATCCATCCAGAAGTGCTTTAGTGATATAGGTATATTACAATATATATTAGCAATAGTATAGATATGTAAGTATATTACAGAAATGGGTCTAATATGGTATGTTATAATGTACACGGTATGAAGTATGTTGTGAATATTCTATAACTAAGTATGTACAGGCTGTAGTGAGTACAAGCTATGTGCAGGCTATGAACAGGATATAAATATGAAAAACTATACAGAATATGAAATAAATAACTTTACAGAAATCTGAGATATACAGCTATACAGAAATGGGAACTATGCAAGTTGTAAACAGTTGTAGGATTAAAGATTATTGAATGTACAGAATGATTATTTACACAGAGCTATACAGTAGTGCAGTTAAGATAAGTGAGGGTGTAGATAGTTTCTACAGAGGCTATATAAAGTGCTAGTGGTTGTGAGTGGTGGTTCACTCCATGTTATTATTATGTGTTTGAGGGTACAGTTGTCCATTGTGGGTGTGTGTATGTTCAGTCCATGAGTTTAACGTGGGTCAGATGTCAGGAGGCAGAGTTCAGGAGTCTGACAGCTGTGGGGAAGAAGCTGTTCCGGTACCTGGTGGTCTTAGTCCGGAGGCTCCTGTGGCACCTCCCAGAGGGCAGGAGGGTGAAGAGTCCATGTGATGGGTGACTGGGGTCTTTGATGATTTTCCCAGCCCTTTTCAGACACCGCTTCCTGTAGATATCTTTTATGGCAGGAAGTGGTGCTCCGGCGATGCGCTGGGCAGTTTTCACGACCCTCTGCAACGCCTTCCGGTCCGAGGCAGAGCAGTTCCCGTACCAGACTGTTATACAGTTGGTCAGGATGCTCTCGATGGTGCAACGATAGAAGTTCACCAGGATGTCTGAGGACAGGTGGTTCTTCCTCAGAGTCCTCAAGAAGAAGAGGCGCTGGTGAGCCTTCTTGACCAGCTTGGAGCAGTTGGTCGTCCAGGTGAGATCCTCGGAGATGTGGACTCCCAGGAACTTGAAGCTGCTCACACGCTCCACAGCCGTCCCCTTAATGTGGATGGGTGGATGTGGTTAGAAACATTAGTAGGACCTAGAGTGCTGGTGTAGTTCAGTTGTCCCTGGTTCAAGTCCAACCTGTGGACTTTTGCTGTGTCTTCCCACCCTCTGCTCTAATATTAAAAAAAAAAAGCACACAAAAAGACCCCCCTAAAAAAAGAAGAACCTTAGTTGGAACTAGGGTTGTTTGAATTTCAGGGTTAGAATTTCAAATTTGATACTGATACCCAGGAACATGCACAATACAATTTTTGACCAGGAGGAGAGAGGTTCTCTGCCAGGTGAACACCAAGGAATTTGGTGCTCTTGCCGATTTCCACAGAGGATCCATCGATGTAAAGTGGACAGTGATCTTAACAACCATCTATTAGTTTTTGGGCCTTTTTCACCTTTATTGACAGAGACAATAAACTAAGAGCAAGAACGTGGAGGGAGAGAGAGAGGGTCGGATGTTATGCGGTCGGATTCAAACCCAAGCCAGCCACTCTTAGCCGTATGGCATGTGCACACATGCTAAACTGCCCACAACCATCTCTTTTATTTTGTCCATGTTAAGAGACAGGTTGATGATGCTAAACCAGTCCGCTGTTGCACCCTGTCTCTATATGCTGACTCATTGTTCTTGCTGATAAGACACACCACAGTCGGGTCATCATCGATCTGGTTTGAACTGTGCATTGGTGCACAGTCGTGAGTTAGCGGTTAGTGGGCTAAGCATACAGCCCTGAGGGGCTCCAGTGCTCAGTTTGGCGGTGTTGGAGATGCTGTTACTGATCCGGACTGTCTGACGTCACTAAATGGTAAATGGCCTGTATTTGTATAGCGCTTTACTTAGTCCCTAAGGACCCCAAAGCGCTTTACACTACATTCAGTGATCCACCAATTCACACACACATTCACACACTGGTGATGGCAAGCTACATTGTAGCCACAGCTCCCCTGGGGCGCACTGACAGAGGCAAGGCTGCCGGACACTGGCGCCACCGGGCCCTCTGACCACCACCAGTAGGCAATGGGTGAAGTGTCTTGCCCAAGGACACAACGACCGAGACTGTCGGAGCTGGGGCTCGAACCGGCAACCTTCCGATTACAAGACGAACTGCCAACTCTTGAGCCACGATCGCAACACGTGAGCCTACGTCAGAAAGACCAGGATCCAGATGGAGAGGGAGGTTTTCAGGCCCAGCAGGCTCAGTTTTCCAATGCTGAGGAATTATTGTGTTGAATGCTGAACTGAAATCTATGAACAGCATTCGCACATATGTGTCTTTATTGTCCTGGTGGGTGAGGGCAAGTTGTAAGGTGGTGCAGTGTAACCTGCAGTGGGTCCAGTGTGGTTGGCAGCAGGGTCTTAATGTCCCTCATGATGAGCCTCTCAAAGCACTTTATCATGATGGGTATGAGTGCAACGGGAAGATAGTCATTGAGGCAGGACACTGGGGACACTGGGTACTTTTTTGACACAGGAACGAAGGGGGGTTGCCTTGAGGCACGTTGAGATGACAGCAGTGCTCAGAGAGAGGTTGACGATATCAGTGAGGACATCTGTCAGCTGGTCTGCACATTCTCTGAGCACTCTCCCAGGGATTTTATCTGGCGCAGCAGTCTTCAGTAGGTTAACTTTTTAAAGAGTTTTTCTCACATCAGGCGAGGTCACATACAGAATCTGGTTGTTGTGAGGAGCGGGTGGACTTCCTTGCCAACACGTCACTGAGCGTCAAACCGTGCATAGAAGTTGTTCAGCACATCTGGTAGGAAGGTGTCAACGTTGCAGGCAGGACTGGAGGCTAGGTTTCCATAGCAATCCGGAGTGGCTGGTACGTGTTACTGCCGTGCTGGCATTTTTTTTAATAACCTGCAAGTTTAAACTGAAATATCTCTTGTTTTTAAGTAGCTAGCTAATTTGCTAATTTACACTCAACCAGCTGGCTCAAAATGTCAAGGATGTTCAGACAGGAAATTTCATAACTCAAGGAATTGTACCTTCAACTTGCTGTTTTTTGCAACATCCCGACTACAGAATGGAACAGTTGTCAGCCACCTCCTGTACATGGATGACATCAAGCTGTATGCCAAGAGTGAACGAGACATTGATTCACTGATCCACACCACCAGGATATACAGCAATGACATCAGAATGTCGTTCGGACTGGAAAAGTGTAGTCGGATGATAACAAAGAGAGGGAAGGTAGTCAGAACTGAGGGGATTGAACTACCAGAAGGCAACATTGCAGACGTAGAGGACAGCTACAAGTACCTGGGCATCCCACAGGGAAATGGAAACCATGAAGAGGCTGCTAGGAAAGCTGCAACCACCAGGTACCTGCCAAGGGTCAGGCAAGTCCTGGGGAGTCAGCTGAACGGTAAGAACAAGATCTGGGCTATCAACACCTACGCCCTGCCCGTGATCAGGTACCCGGCTGGGATAATAAGCTGGCTAAAGGAGGAGATAGAAGCCACTGATATCAAGACAAAAAAGCTCCTGACCATGCATGGAGGGTTTCACCCCAAGCGGAAGGAAGGAGGCCAGGGACTGGTGAGTGTCAGCACCACAGTACAGGATGAGACAACGAACATCCACGAATACATCACGAAGATGGCCCCAACTGACAGCGTGCTCAGTGAATACCTCAGGCAGCAGAAACCCAAAAAAGAGGAGGAAGGCGAAGAATCATCATGGAAGGACAGACCCCTGCACAGTATGTACCACCGGCAGATAGAGGAGGTGGCTGATATCCAGAAATCCTACCAGTGGCTGGACAAAGCTGGACTTAAAGACAGCAAAGAGGCACTAATCATGGCAGCACAGGAACAAGCTCTGAGCACAAGATCCACAGAGGCTTGGGTCTATCACACCAGGCAAGACCCCAGGTGCAGGGTGTGTAAAGATGCCCCCGAGACAATCCAGCACATAACAGCAGGGTGCAAGATGCTACCAGGCAAGGCATACATGGAACGCCATAACCAAGTGACCAGCATAGTGTACAGGAACATCTGTGCCAAGTATAACCTGGAAGTTCCGAGGTCAAAATGGGAGATGCCCCCAAGGGTGGTGGAGAATGACCGAGCTAAGATCCTGTGGGACTTCCAGATAAAGATGGACAAATGGTGGTGGCTAACCAAGCAGACATAGTGGTGGTAGGCAAACAGAAGAAGACGGCGGTAGTGATCGATGTAGCGGTCCCGAATGACAGCAACATCAGGAAGAAGGAATGAGAGAAGCTCGAGAAATACCAAGGGCTCAGAGAAGAGCTCGAGAAGATGTGAAGGGTGAAGGTAAGCTTGAAACCTGTATCCCCCATAGTCGGTTACCAAGATTACGTGAAGTACCCTCAGAAGGTCTGCTAGATGATGTTAATGCAGCACTACGGACGATACCTACAACCACGATTACAGACACTAACAAGCTGATCTACAATACGGCAGCAGTGATCAGTGAGATGCTTGGCTACAAGTTGAACAGCCACAAGGGGCAGTACCCTCCATGGAGAAGGAGGCTAGAGGGCAAGATCAAAGTAGCACGGAGGGAGGTTAGCCAACTAACGGAGTTGCAGAAAGGTGCGACAAAGAAGATGCATAAGAAATACATCAAGCTGTCCATACCTGAGATCTTGGAAACTGCCAAGCAAAGACTCATAGCCTTGGCCAGCCGCTTGAGGAGGTACACCAGAGAGATAGAAGGCAGGAGAATAAACCAGCAAAGGTGTACTCTCAGTGGCAAGGGAACAATAAGAGAACAGCACCACCACGGCTGGAGACGGAGCAATACTGGAAGAGCATATGGGAGAAGGACGCAACCCATAACGGCAATGCTCAGTGGCTAGTGGATCTGAGGGCAGACCACAGCGACCTCCCTGAACAGGGTCCAGTAACCATCACAGTGGCAGATATCCAAGAAAGGGTCTCCAGTATGAAGAGTTGGACAGCACCAGGGCCCGACATGGTTCACGCCTACTGGCTAAAGAAGCTGACTGCACTCCACGAGCGTCTGGCAGCACAAATGAACCAGCTGCTAGTTAACGAGAGACACCCGGAATGGCTAACCGAAGGTCGGACGGTCCTGATCCCCAAGGACCCCAAGAAGGGACCGGTCCCCTACAACTACCGACCAATAACCTGCCTCAGTACTACATGGAAGCTCCTGTCAGGCATCATATCGGCTAAGATGAACAGGCACATGGGTCAATACATGAGCGGGACACAGAAAGGGATTGGCAAGAATACCAGAGGCGCAAAACACCAGCTACTGGTAGACAGAACAGTCAGCCGAGACTGCAAGACCAGACTGACCAACCTGTGCACTGCCTGGATTGATTACAAGAAGGCCTATGACTCAATGCCCCACAGCTGGATACTGGAATGCCTAGAATTTTACAAGATCAATGGGACCCTAAGAGCCTTCATCAGGAACTCAATGGGGATGTGGCGTACAACACTAGAGGCCAACTCCAAGCCCATAGCACAAGTCACCATCAAGTGCGGGATCTACCAAGGAGATGTTCTGTCCCCACTGCTGTTCTGCATAGGCCTGAACCCCCTCATCGAGATCATTAACAAGACTGGCTACGGATACCGACTACGGAACGAAGCAGTTGTCAGCCACCTCCTGTACATGGATGACATCAAGCTGTATGCCAAGAGTGAACGAGACATCGATTCACTGATCCACACTACCAGGCTATACAGCAATGACATTGGAATGTCATTCGGACTGGAGAAGTGTAGTCGGATGGTAACAAAGAGAGGGAAGGTAGTCAGAACTGAGGGGATTGAACTACCAGAAGGCAACATTGCAGACATAGAGGACAGTTACAAGTACCTGGGGATCCCGCAGGCGAATGGGAACCATGAAGAAGCCGCTAGAAAAGCTGCAACCACCAAGTACCTGCAGAGGGTCAGGCAAGTCCTGAGGAGTCAGCTGAATGGTAAGAACAAGATCCGGGCCATCAACACATACGCCCTGCCCGTGGTGCCCAGGTACCCTGCTGGGATAATAGGCTGGCCAAAGGAGGAGATAGAAGCCACTGACATAAAGACAAGAAAGCTCCTTACCATGCATGGAGGGTTTCACCCCAAGTCCAGCACCCTGAGGCTGTACGCTAAGCGGAAGGAAGGGGGCCGGGGACTGGTGAGTGTCAGCACCACAGTCCAGGATGAGACAACGAACATCCAAGAATACATTGGGAAGATGGCCCCAACTGACCGAGTGCTCAGTGAATACCTCAGGCAGCAGAAACCCAAGAAAGAGGAGGGAGACGAGGAACCATCATGGAAGGACAGGCCCCTGCACGGTACGTACCACCGGCAGATAGAGGAGGTGGCTGATATCCAGAAATCCTACCAGTGGCTGGACAAAGCTGGACTGAAAGACAGCACAGAGGCACTAATCATGGCAGCACAAGAACAAGCTCTGAGCACAAGATCCATAGAGGCTGGGGTCTATCACACCAGGCAAGACCCCAGGTGCAGGCTGTGTAAAGATGCCCCAGAGACAATCCAGCACATAACAGCAGGGTGCAAGATGCTAGCAGGCAAGGCATACATGGAACGCCATAACCAAGTGGCCGGCATAGTGTACAGGAACATCTGTGCCGAGTATAATCTGGAAGTCCCGAGGTCAAAATGGGAGATGCCCCCAAGGGTGGTGGAGAATGACTGAGCTAAGATCCTGTGGGACTTCCAGATACAGACGGACAAAATGGTGGTGGCTAACCAACCGGACATAGTGGTGGTAGACAAACAGAAGAAGACGGCCGTAGTGATCGATGTAGTGGTTCCGAATGACAGCAATATCAGGAAGAAGGAACACGAGAAGCTGGAGAAATACCAAGGGCTCAGAGAAGAGCTCGAGAGGATGTGGAGGGTGAAGGTAACGGTGGTCCCCGTGGTAATCGGAGCACTAGGTGCGGTGACTCCCAAGCTAGGCGAGTGGCTCCAGCAGATCCCGGGAATAACATCTGAGATCTCTGTCCAGAAGAGCGCAGTCCTGGGAACAGCTAAGATACTGCGCAGGACCCTCAAGCTCCCAGGCCTCTGGTAGAGGACCCGAGCTTGAAGGATAAACCGCCCGCAGTGGCGTGCTGGGTGGTTTTTTATATATATATATATCAAAATAGCCACCCTTTGCTTTGATTACTGCTTTACACACTCTTAGCATTCTCTCAATAAACTTGATGTAGTCACCTGAAATGGTTTTCCAGTCTTGAAGGAGTTCCCAGAAATCCTGAGCACTTCTTGGTCCTTTTGCCTTCACTCTGCAGTCCATCTCATCTCAAGCCATCTCGATTGGGTTTAGGTCAGGTGACGGGAGAGGCCAGGCCATCTGCCATTTACAATGGCAAGTCTCCAGCTTACAATGATTATGCCCTGTTCATGGAGGGTCCCCCTTGCAGTGAAGTGGAGGTGGGGTCTCATCTACTTAATTTATGTCAGGGTAATCAATTATTGTGTCATTTCCTGTCAGAGTTCCGTACTTTGGCTGCTAAGTTAAACTGGGGAGATGCTGCTCTCCAGTCATTTTTTATGGCGGGATTGCTGGATTACATCTGAGAGGAGATGGCAGACTCTGGACGAGACTGTAGATCTCCCCTTGAAAATTGATCATCGAGTTATGTCACCACCTCGTCACACTCCTCGGGTCTATAAACCCCAGTCTCAGAGAGATATTCCTCCGCCGCCTCCCCCCTCCTCTGAAGGAGTAGCTGCTAATACCAGCAATTTTTCCACCGAGGAGCCTATGCAGCTGGGCAGGCTATCCAAAGTGGAGAGAAATATATGCTTGCCTGAAGGCCTTTGTGCTTACTCTGGGTTGGCCCAACATTGCTGCCCCCAGTGTCCTCTAGGTCTGGGAAACAATGTGGCCAGGTAGACTGTGGGGGAGTCCCACTTGGCTCCTCCTGTTTCTCAGACCCCTCCCATTTCCAGCTTAATACCAGACAAGATGGCGGCGCGCACGGGTGCAGCGGCTCTTAGCTCTCCAGTTTGGTGCTCGTTTTTACTTTTAATGTGGATATTTTTGAATGTTTGCAACGCCGCCATCTCTTACAGTCGCCAGAACCTAATTGACCTAGGTTTTAAATATAGTTTGTCTGTTTCTGGCGACTATCAGCGAACACACAACATCCTGGTGGAGATAGCGAGACCGCCAGGGTCACCGTGGATGGTCTGCCCGCCCAGCAAGCGTAGAAGGCGACGGAGGGAAAGAAAGCAGAAGAGGGGATGCCGGTCGGGCTCAGACGCTAGGCTACGCAAACATCCACACCGGCCAGCACTTCCGAGCCTTTTCCTATCGAACGCCAGATCCATCACCCACAAACTTGACGAATTGGAGCTACAGATAGCCAACACAAGCTTTGCACGTAACTGCAGCATTATTCTTATTACGGAGACGTGGCTTCACCCGCTGATTCCCGACGCTGCAGTCGAGTTAGCAGGCCGCACGCTACACCGGCATGACAGAAACAGCAACTCAGGTAAAAGCAGAGGAGGGGGGCTATGTGTTTACGTGCATAACGAGTGGTGTTGTAACAGCAGGATCATTCACACACACTGTTCTCCTGATTTGGAGGTTCTGGCAGTCTCGTGCAGACCTTTTTACATCCCGAGGGAGTTTACAGTAGTTATTGTGATAGCTGTTTATATACCGCCGGATGCTAACGTTAGCACGGCTCTCAGCCTCTTGCTCAACACCATAAACAAACAACAGCTTGCCCACCCCGATGGGGTTTTTATTGTCACCGGCGACTTTAACAAAGCGTGCCTAAAGACTGTGCTTCCTAAATTTGTCCAGTTTGTGGACTTTGCTACGAGAGGAGAACACACTTTGGACCATGTCTATTCAAACATCAGGCATGCTTTCAGAGCGACACCCCTCCCCCACCTGGCTGGATCTGACCACCTCTGCATGTCCCTCACCCCCACCTACACCCCCCTGCTGAGAAAAACAAAGCCCCAGACAAAGACAATAAAAACCTGGCCTGAAGGAGCCCTTTCTCAACTGCAGGACTGCTTCTCAACAACTGTATGGGATTTATTCTCCAGCCACAACCTCCAGGAGTACACGGACACTGTACTCTCGTACATCAGGAACTGTGTTGACAATGTCACCGTCAACAAAAGGGTCAGGGTGTTTCCAAATCAAAAACCCTGGATGAATAGCGAAGTGCAATCCCTCCTAAAAAGCCGCAACACTGCCTTCAAGTCAGGGGACAGGGCTGCGTATAGGGCGGCCAGGGCAGACCTGAGTAGAGGCATCAGGAAAGCTAAGGCTGCCTATAGGAGGAGGATTGAAGATCACTTTGCTGACAACGACCCCAGAAAAATGTGGCAGGGGATCAATCACATTACCAACTACAGAAGCAATAACCAGGCAACATCTAGGACTGATGCCTCACTGGCTGAGGATCTAAACCGTTTCTTCGCCCGCTTTGAGACGACCAAGCCCTCAGCTGCCACACCACTTCCACCCGCCCCCAGCACTGGCACACTAACACTTAGGGAGCACCAAGTGAGGTGTGTTCTAAGGTCAGTGAATCCCAGGAAGGCGGCAGGTCCTGATGGAATACATGGAAAGGTTCTCAGAGCATGTGCTGACGAACTGACCGGAGTCTTCACTAAAATCTTCAACCTTTCCTTGTCATCAAACACCGTCCCGCCCTGCCTCAAAACCTCCACCATCATCCCCATCGCCAAGAAGACAGCTGTGGCCAGCCCAAATGACTACAGGCCTGTTGCACTTACGCCTGTAGTGATGAAGTGCTTTGAGAGACTGGTCTGTCAGCACATCAGGGCCGGTCTGCCTCCCACTCTGGACCCCCACCAATTTGCCTACAGGACAAATCGTTCCACCGAGGATGCTATCACCATAGCGCTCCACACTGCGCTGAGTCACCTGGAGCACCGAGGAAGCTATGTGAGAATGCTCTTTCTGGACTTCAGCTCAGCATTCAATCATATCATCCCGGAGATCCTGGTCCAGAAACTGTCTCACCTGGGACTCTCCACCCCCATCTGCCTCTGGATCAAGGACTTCCTGACAAATAGACCACAGTCTGTCAGACTCGGCCCCCACCGGTCCAGCACCATCACACTCAGCACCGGGTCTCCACAAGGATGTGTTTTGAGTCCCCTCCTGTTTACGCTCTACACATCCGACTGCTCCCCTACCCATCTCTCAAACACCATCATAAAGTTCGCGGATGACACCACAGTGGTTGGACTCATCTCAAGGGGGGATGAGTCGGACTACAGAGATGAGGTCAACAGACTGACTGAGTGGTGTTCAGTTAACAACCTCCAACTGAACACCACGAAAACTAAAGAACTTATCTTGGACTTCAGGAAGGGCAGAGCAGACCCGGCCCCACTTTACATTCACGGGAGCTGTGTGGAGAGGGTACACTCCATGAGGTTTCTGGGCGTGCAGATATCTGATGACCTCTCCTGGACTGCAAATACTACAGCGGTGGTTAAAAAGGCCCAGCAGCGTCTCCACTTTCTGAGAGTGCTCAGGAGGAACAACCTGGAGGAGAGGCTGCTGGTGACATTTTACAGAGCCACCATAGAGAGCATCCTAACGTACGGCATAACAACATGGTATGCAGGGTGCTCAGCTGCAGACAGGAAAGTACTGCAGAGGGTCATCAACACAGCCCAGAAGATCACTGGCTGCTCTCTGCCCAGCCTGGAGGTCACTGCAAACTCTCGGTACCTCAGCAGAGCTGGCAATATCATCAAGGACCACTCTCACCCCAGCAACCAACTGTTTGAACTATTACCGTCAGGCCGACGGTACAGGTCACATAAAACCAGGACAAACAGATTCAGGGATAGCTTCTTTCCCAGAGCTATCACCGTAGTAAATAAGCACAAAAACAATTGAACCTATTCCATACCGTCACTGTCATTATATTATGCTGCTATTCATACTGTCATTATATTAATGCTGCTATCCTGTATATATTGTACATACTATTGTTTGAGTACTTACGATTGTTTTTTTTGTACTTTTTATATTTTACATTTATATTTATTATTGAAACTTGCACCAAGGGAGTGGCACTCCAATTTCGTTGTACTCTGTACAATGACAATAAAGGCTATTCTATTCTATTCTATTCTATTCTATTAAGGTAACGTTTCACCTGAAACAAAAACAGTTCCCTCTTGAGGCTCTCATGGACTCAGGAGCGGCTGAAAACTTCATCGACCTGAATCTAGCTTCTCAACTCCACATTTCGCTAACCCCAATTAACCATTTATTCCTGTCACTTGGTAGACGGACACCGTCTCCAACCCTACCCCATTCAGTTCCAGACCCAACCAGTTCGCATGTCCATCGGGGACCACTAGGAGTAGATCCAGTTTCTCGTGGTCTCTGCTGCATCCTCTCCTCTCATCCTGAGCTAACGTTTCTGATAGGGGACCCCGATTCACCGCTAGTTTCTGGAAGGTCTTCTGCAGTCTGATTGGGGCCTCTTCCAGTCTCAGGTCTGGCTACCACCCTTAGTCTAATGGGCAGGCGGAAGGGGCCGCCCAACAACTGGGACGCTTTTTGAGATGATTCATCTCCACCCAACCGTCTCTTTGGCCCAGCTGTTGTAGACAGAGCTGTCTCACAACCTCTACATCTTTTTCTCTACCGGTCTCTCTCCCTTCGAAATTTATCATGGCTTTCACCCTCCTATCTTTGATCACCAGGAGGCAGAGGTTTAAGTACCTGCAGCCCAGCGGTTGGTCTGTCGATGTCGACTGGCCTGGATCGAGGCATGGGCTGCTATTTCTTGATGCAATGCTCAATACACCAAACAACATCGCTGCCGACACCGGCCAGGCCATTCATTTCAACCAGGGTACTGGGTCTGGCTCTCCACGAGACACCTGAAACTCCGTACTGAAGCCAAGAAGCTCACTCGCAGGTTTATTGGCCCGTATTAAATCACGGCAGAATCAATCCGGTCACTTATTGTTTACGTCTCCCACCCACAATGAAGGTCCACCCTGTTTTCCATGTGTCGCAGCTTAAGCAACGCATTACCTCTCCACTGGCACGACCCTCTCCACAGTGTTGCCAACTCCTCAGTAAGGAAAATCGCTATTGGTTGTCCTAAAAGTCGCTAGAAGTCGCTAAATGACGTCATCGCCTAATTTGCATAATTGGTCATGCTAATCTAATTGTAACCTATGTTGTTGGAGAGAGAAATAACATCGTGGAAGAGACATAAAGTGAGTAAAAAATGTCCTAAATGCATTTAGAGTTTATTTAGAACTACAAATTAAATTTCTTTTAGCAATTGTTGTTTTTTTTAATGTCACAATTCCAACCCTGCTCCTTTACCCGGGCTTGGACTGGCAAAAGTGACCCGAAATAGGCACTCTGGTGGAGTTACTTTGTGTGTGTGTTTATAAAAATGTGTGTGCAGTCTCCATCGCACTGCACTCTGTCCTCTCACACCTGGACAACAACAACACCTACGCCAGAATGCTGTTTATAGACTTCAGTTCAGCATTCAATACAATCCACCCCTCACAACTCATCAGGAAACTGACAGACCTGGGCATCAGTTCCCTCATCTGCAAATGGTTACTGGACTTCCTGACCAACCGCCCCCAACATGTCCGGCTGGATAACCGCTGCTCATCTACAATCACGATGAACACCGGTGTACCACAAGGCTGTGTGATGAGCCCTTTCCTCTACTCCCTCTTCACCCACGACTGCAGACCTGCTGATGGTTCCAACACCATCATTAAGTTTGCAGATGACACCACAGTGATTGGCCTCATCAGTGACAACGATGAGGCCGCCTACAGGGAGGAGGTGGATCGTCTGGCTGAGTGGTGCGACAGAAACAACCTGCTGCTTAACACCGAGAAGACCAAGGAGCTCATCGTGGACTACAGGAGGAATGCTGACCCACATCCACCCATCCACATTAAGGGGACGGCTGTGGAGCGTGTGAGCAGCTTCAAGTTCCTGGGAGTCCACATCTCCGAGGATCTCACCTGGACGACCAACTGCTCCAAGCTGGTCAAGAAGGCTCACCAGCGCCTCTTCTTCTTGAGGACTCTGAGGAAGAACCACCTGTCCTCAGACATCCTGGTGAACTTCTATTGTTGCACCATCGAGAGCATCCTGACCAACTGTATAACAGTCTGGTATGGGAACTGCTCTGCCTCGGACCGGAAGGCGTTGCAGAGGGTCGTGAAAACTGCCCAGCGCATCGCCGGAGCACCACTTCCTGCCATAAAAGACATCTACAGGAAGCGGTGTCTGAAAAGGGCTGGGAAAATCATCAAAGACCCCAGTCACCCATCACATGGACTCTTCACCCTCCTGCCCTCTGGGAGGCGCCACAGGAGCCTCCGGACTAAGACCACCAGGTACCGGAACAGCTTCTTCCCCACAGCTGTCAGACTCCTGAACTCTGCCTCCTGACATCTGACCCACGTTAAACTCATGGACTGAACATACACACACCCACAATGGACAACTGTACCCTCAAACACATAATAATAACATGGAGTGAACCACCACTCACAACCACTAGCACTTTATATAGCCTCTGTAGAAACTATCTACACCCTCACTTATCTTAACTGCACTACTGTATAGCTCTGTGTAATTAATCGTTCTGTACATTCGATAATTTTTAATCCTACAACTGTTTACAACTTGCATAGTTCCCATTTCTGTATAGCTGTGTATCTCAGATTCTGTAAAGTTATTTATTTCATATTCTGTATAGTTTTTCATATTTATATCCTGTTCATAGCCTGTACATAGCTTGTACTCACTACAGCCTGTACATACTTATAGTTATAGAATATTCACAACATACTTCATACCGTGTACATTATAACATACCATAATAGACCCATTTCTGTAATATACTCACATATCTATATTATTGCTAATATATATCGTAATATATCTATATCACTAAAGCACTTCTGGATGGATGCAAACTGCATTTCGTTGCCCTGTACCTGTGCATGTGCAATGACAATAAAGTTGAATTCTATTCTTTTCTAAGTAGTTTTAAACCTTGTGATCCACAAAACAGCATAAGAGTAAAAGAGTAAAAGAAGAACTGACTGCATTACAGCACCCGCTGCTTGTTGAGAGTAAAAGCGATACGCACTTTCACGTCTTTTTTTAGCGACTTTTTTTTAGAAGAAAAGTCACTAAGGGGTCTGAAAACTCGCTAAATATAGCGACAAAGTCGCTAAGTTGGCAACACTGCCTCTCCAGTGCTGTTAACTTGCAATTTCTCAGGCTGGTGACTCAGATGAATTTATCCTCACCATCAAAAGTGACTCTTGGTCTTCCTTTCCTGGGGCGATCCTAATGTTAGCCAGTTTCGTTATAGCGCATGATGGTTTTTGCGACTGCACGTCGGGACACATTGAAAGTTTTAGCAATTTTCTGGATGGACTGACCTTCAATAAGGACAGATCATTAGAAAGAATGAATATGATTTATTGATTAACAAAATACAGATAAATGTTTGGCAGTTAAACTCTGTTGGCCCGTCCTGTCAGAACAGAACCCCAGCTGTGAAGGGGATTAGAGCAGGACCCCCTGGAGTCTAGACACTGGTGCTGGAGATGAGATGTAGGTGGTTTGAATGGAGTGATGAGAGTTAATTCCATATATCTTGTTTCATATATTTGATACCTTCAGTATGTGTCTACAATGTAGAAATTGGTAAAAATAAGGACAAACCATTAAATGAAGGTGTTTCCAAACTTTTGACTAGTAGTGTATATATATAAATATCTAGAGATATAAATATATCGTAACTTTAAAAATTGTGAATCAAGTCCTGTTGGAGTAACAAAATTGCTAAGCAGTGCCAGATTTCTGAAAATGAGGAGGAGCTAGTGGATCCCGGGTTTTTGCTAGCTGTTTTATCTTCTCACCCCACATAGCATGTAGCAATAGTGCCCAATGCAATGGGTACACATATGGAGGTAGGGTATGACTGAAGGCTCCGTAATAGGCACGTAGAGTCCTCATGGTAAAGCCAATAAACCAATTGCACGCCCAAGGTAAAACAAGCAGAGCTGATGGAATGGGGTATGTCTTCCATTTCAGTTGCATGGTGTTCATAGCTGATGTGTCGTGCTTTTCATCCATTGACGGATGACGATGAATGGACGGACCGCCCATTCATCCATCTTGCCATCCATCCCTCCCTCCCTCATGGATCTGGGTTGCATGTTAATTTTTCAAATCTGATGATCTTGTTTTGTTATTTTAAAATGATATGAGTTCCTATGGCTTTGAACAAAATTCAAATAATAGATTTGAATGAGGTGTGTGAATCATTGCAAGGACTGCAAATTGGGGTAACAAGATTCTCAAACACTTTACAGTTAATCAGTGTTGTGTTGTTACCATGTGTTAGTAGTCAGTTCTGTGTCTTTATATTTCTGTTGACAGGGAGAACAGACGGCATTACATAGAGCAGCAGTGGTGGGAAACAGTGACATTATCAATGCTCTGATCCAGGAAAGCTGCGCACTGGACAGACAGGACAAGGTATGATCATTTAGTATAATTTCAGATTCATATTTAATAAACTCCTTTCTGTGAACCTCTTTACAACTGGACTTTTTTGCTTTTGGTTTTTCTATAGAACTACACATCAAGTCATAAACTTAAATGGTCACAATTTGGAGACTGAATAAACAAATATACAGTGGCTTTGTTCTGTGCATAAATATTTTCAAATATTTATATATTTTTTAACCTGATCTGTAGTCATGAGTTTAGTATTTTAATATCAACAAGCTGCAAAGCAGTATTTAAAAAAGTTGACTGTCTTCATATTTACTGTTAAATTACTTTTTTGCTTCCTACTTTCAGACTTTTTAGTTTCCGTTTAGTACATTTTGTATAATGTATAATTGCAATTCACAACAACAGTCACCTTGAGATGTTTTATATAAGGTTAGAGACAAAATTCCAGAAATCTGAAAATTCCCCCACAAAGCAAGTTTTAACAATGGTGGACACAACCAAAATGGGTTTTGGCAGAAGAGACCTCCAATATCAGCCACTTCTTTTATCTACTGCTGGTACATGCTGTCCAGGGGCCTGTCCTTCCATGATGGTTCCTCTTCTTGCCCCTTTTCTTTCTTGTGTTTCTGCTGCCTGAGATAGTCAATATGCACGTTATCTGTTGTGTTCATCTTTCTGATGTACTCTTTCTAATGGATTTGTGTTGTTTCATTCTGGATAGTGGTTCTGAAAATCGTCTTTCTTTCCATTTAGCATACAGTCTAATGGTGCTGGACTTGGGTTGAAACTAGTGGTGCAACTGATGAAAAGTCTCACGGTTCGGATCGGATCACGTTTTTTTCCTCACAGATCGGATCAATTTTCGGATCAGCAGAAAAAAAAGAAGACTTATTTAAGTATTTTTTGCCTATTAAAAAACATTCAACTCAAGAATCATTCCACGCAATTATATAAAAACAAATTAAGATGCAATATAGGGCAGTACAGGGCTTTCTATCTACCACTCCGCTGTGATATAATGAGCGGTCATGGTCACGTAGCTTTCCGTTGCCCTGGAGATCCACCCATTTGTATTTTGGGCAACAGAAGATGCCTGGGACAGTTCAGCCATAACTTTAAACTTTTCCTGCTCATACATGCTTGGACTGATCTTGTCACTGAAGTGGACGCGCAACGGAATGTCATAGCGTGGCTCAAGCACGTTCATCATAGTGTAGCGTAAATAGCGTAAATCTCGTTAAAATGACATTAATGCCATAACTGCATTGACGCGGCAAATCTCCGTTAACTAGTTACCGCGGATCTTCCTGTGCGTGGGGCTACGCGTTAACTAACACGTTGACTAGTTTAAACCCTTGTTTTGCACAACAGAGTACAGCCTACCGTCTGCAGCTAAACACCCCAATAGCTTTTGTAATAGCTTTAGCCTGGTCAGATTGGGCAGCAAAGGGCTGCTTAAATACAGCAAACTCCTCTGCTCCTCCACTTGGACCGCTAGCGCTGGCCATAGCTATCGCTGGCGGCCATAGCTATCGCTGGCGGCCATAGCTATCGCTGGCGGCCATAGCTATCGCTGGCGGCCATAGCTATCGCTGGCGGCCATAGCTATCGCTGGCGGCCATAGCTATCGCTGGCGGCCATAGCTATCGCTGGCCATAGCTATCGCTTGACAGACTGACCACGCGCACCATACACATATTTTTTTCTTCTTTTTCGAATCTTCGGATCACGTGCGTGCCGAACCGTGGAGTGAGATCGGTTTGGATTACGGATCAACCGTGATCCGTTGCACCATTAGTTGAAACCCTCCATGCATGATAAGGAAATTTCTTGTCAGTGGCTTCTATCTCCTTCTTTGGCCACCTTATTAACCCAGCAGCAATGTGCTAGCAGCATGTAGGTGTTGATTGCCTGGATGTTGTTCTTCTCGTTCAGCTGACTCCTCTGGACTTGGCTTACTCTGTGCAGGTATTTGGTGGTTGCTGCTTTGTTAGTAGCCTTATGTTAGTAGGTCTACTCTTATATTGTTTAGGGGTGACTGTTGTTGTGATTTGGTACTGCATAACTAAAATTTAATTGAATAAAATTGAAACTTGATAAAATTAAGCTTCTCTTCAGTTTGAGTTGACAGAGTTGTAAACATCAATCTGTTTGTTGTTCATTTGCCTTTTTGTCTTCTGTCAGGATGGCAATACTGCTCTGCATGAGGTGTCCTGGCATGGCTTCACTCAATCTGTGAAATTGCTGGTGAAAGCTGGAGCCAATGTTTATACCAAAAACAAGGTGAACCTAGACATAACCTGAGATCAGAGCACTGAATACATTAGCTGAAAGTTCTAATCAACATTGTTGTAGTTAACCAAATATAACAAAAATCTTAAAGTGTGAAAGATATGCTTGATCGTTGAAATTAAAAACTAGGCTTTAGGCAATAAAGAAAACTGGGGCTATAATCTATACTTGGAAAAAAAATAGATTAAGACATTTTCTACTAAAGACGCTGGTAAAAAATGTGTTTAGTTTTTGTCTGTGTTATTTAAAATTTTGTCAATACAGCCAGTCTGTGAATGCTTGAGGACTGTGAGTCAGTTTTTATACTGTAATACTTCTTCCTGAAAAAGACGATATAAATATATGGTATATGTCACTGCAACAAAAGTATCTCCAGGGAACACCAGTAAATGTCATACTCTCTCTGCTCCTGTTTGCAGGCAGGAAATACACCTCTCCACCTTGCATGTCAGAATGGTCATGCTCAGAGCACCAAGGTTCTGTTATTGGGTGGATCCAGACCTGACAGCAAAAATCATGTAAGTTATGTGCATTTGCAAGTGTCTGGTAGTTGTTCCTGTTCAGAGATTAAATTTGGCAGGCTATGGAACCCTAATATCCACTCTGGCAGTGAAGTGTGAGAAAAAGATAGTTTGTCAGGTGTTTGGTGTTCTTAATTTGTATGCAGATCTTGTACTGTCAGGGTTTCTGGTTCGTTGACCCAGTGTTTTCACTTTGTACTTTGAGACTGTTTTTTTTCCATTTGAGTCCTGTTTTATTGTGTTAGCCTCTGTCTTTGGCTACGTGCACATTGCAGACGAAAGCGCATCAAATTCGACTTTTCTGATCCTATGCGACCAATATCTGATCATGGTATGACAGTGTGAACAGCACAAATCCGATATTTTCAAATCCGACCCAGGTCACTTTCGTGTGTGGTACTGAATCCGATACATATCTGATGTTTTAGAAAGCGACTGCTGTTTGAATGGTCATGTCGCATTAAATTCGTCTTTTACGTCACTGACACAAGACAGACGCCAATTATCAGCGCGCGAAAAAGCGCCCGAGAACGCTTCCTGGCCATCCAGTGAAACTGTTGGGAAGACAGCGTTGGAGAAACGTGAACATTTTATTTGTACTGTACAATCTGCAGACTCTAACAGAAATCTGCAGCTATCCTTTGAAGCACCACTCCTCTCTAAAACAGCAATAAGGATAATTATTAGGCCATATATAAATAACAAAATAACTTTATAACTTAAAGCAAAATTGGGAAATGTAAAGTCTGAAACAAGTCTTTATATTAAGGGCCATCAGTCAAACAATACTGTTTGGTCTGGGTCTAAACAGAGGCGTTGTGTGTGACGTCTTCTTTTGCGCATGCGGGCCGCTTTGAGGGTTCACACTAGAGTGCGTTTGCTGTCACATTTTATTTGTAGTGTGAACGAGCAGACAAAAAAAATGGATTTGATCAAAAAATCGGAATTGAGCATTAAGACCTGCAGTGTGAACGTAGCCTTAGTGCATTATGTTTGGTGCTACTTCCCATGTGTCATTAGTTCGATTTAGTTCAGCTGTGTACTCTCCTGTCTCTTATCATCATCATCAACTTGTGTATTTAAGCCCTAAATTTCCCTAAGTTCCTTGTCTTGTCATCATCAGTTGTGTGTTGTCAGGTAAGTTCAGTTCAATTCTGCCAGCCAGTCATTCAGTCAGTCGTCTCATATTCTGTTTATCCTGTCTTCACAATAAACACCGTCCACAGCCTTCATAAGCCTGCAAGTCCTGTTTTTGGGTCCTCTCTCCTCCCTCTCTCCACACACCGACGTGACATGTACTTAATCACTGTGTTCTGCTGAACCTCCAAAGCTCAATGCTCATCATCGCAAAATGCACTTTATTTGTGTGACTTTACTTGTTGTCGTTTTTCTTCATTATTAACACATCAGCAGATATAGTAAACTATAAAAAAGTATAGTGGAAAAATTTTCCAATCTTCATGTATTAATATTTATTGATATAACTTTCATGCAAATAAATGGTACTGATTTTAAAATCCTAGCAAAGTTCACACTCTGTGTTGTAAGCATCCAAGTGCACCATACTTATAGAATAGTAAAATAATAATAAAACAATCACTACTGCTGATTATTATTTTGAGTTTGAATTTTAAAAATATAAACTTGAAAGAAAAATATATAGGACCTCTTTTGTTCTTAAAGATCTGATCTTTTTCAGACAGTGCATTTGTTAGGTACAGAGAAGGCAAGAATTGTCACAACAGCAGGGCCAGAGTTGATTCATTTATTGCATGGTAATGCCTTTAATGACTCATAGATGCCTTAAGTTAATCTTAATGTGTTAATGTGTTATATTATTATTTATAATAGGATTATATTTGTGTGTGTGCTGCGTGCCCTACATACTGTGCTCTGTGTTATATTATTATTCATAATATACTATTTGTAATATTGTTATATATTTCCAAACCTTGATTGTTTGAGCTTCAAAAACAAATGAACTTGTTTTTTCTTCTTTTAAAAAAAAAGTTGAATACTGTCAGCAACATTCAAGTGCTGGACAGCATCGATAACGTGGTCCCCCACACAGAGTCCTAGGCTATGTGTGGTATCTGCTTTGAGAGTGAAGGTAGTAAATCTCTTACACTGTGTTTGGGGAGATTTACTACCTTGACCTGAGGAATGTGAATGCTGTAAAATTATTTACCAGTGATTATTTCTTGCAGGCAGGTGATACCTGTCTACATGTGGCGGCCCGCTACAATCATCTGGCTGTGATTCGTATCTTGCTGGGAGCATATTGCTCTGTGTCAGAGAAGAATTTGGTGAGTTGTGGACTGACTGGGGCATTTTTCTGGTAAAAGCTACTTGATGAAAAATTAATTGGAACTTTTTTCCTGTAATGTGAAAAAAATCACGTTTGAATTATAGAAGTTTTTTTAGTAGCTCTTTCTATCCACTATAATCAAGTGCTTGTTTTTCTGATAGTTGGAGTTCTCTTTGTAATATCATAGGGTCTTTACCATATAATAAAAAGTGCCTTGACTTTATAGTTGGTGCTGTATACATGCACTCAACAGAAAGAACAAGTTTATTCCTGTATTTGACATAAAGTGTGTTAATATTTTTATTCTAAGCCCCACTTATTGCAGACACGCAAACCTAGGAATACAACCTGACCAGTCAGGCATAATTTGGTTCCCAAGTGCTGATGATTACTTTTAATACAGTTTCTTATTAACCTAGTGAAGTTTTTCATGACAAACTTAAATCATTTATGAATGCACTACAAGTGACTATTTTGGCTGGCGTCAGAGGGCCTCGGACTCTGGTGATGTGGAAACCTCGGACGCAGGTTCTGGTTGCTTGAGGCCAACAAGTACTGATTTTTGGGGGTTGAATTCTGCTGATGCAGGACTCGCTGATTCAGGCTCAAATTCAGGTGCTGGTGGGGGCTGCCTGGCAGCCTTGGGTTCTGATGCGGGCTCAGATAATGGGTGTCCTTCAGGCTCTAGCACCGCAAGCTGTGTGCCCTGTGCAACCCCAGCATCAGGAATACAGGCAAGAGGTCACAGCACTGCCGTCTGGTCCTGGTTTGCCCGAGCCAAAGGTGCTCCACTGGCCGGTCCTGAACCCTAACTCGAACTCTCCGGTGCAGAGCATGATTTGCAATGTGAATGAAGCTCTTGCAGTGGTTCTATAAGGACCAAATGGCTCATAACATCAAGCTAGACACCCCATACACCCGAAGCACCTCCCATAGAATACTCCCACAAAACACATGTAGACTGGTTGAGCAAACTCCCACCCACCCTGAAATATCCTTAAGAGGCTAGGTCCAGTGTTCCGCAGCCCGGACGAAAACCGCATTGTTCCTCCTGTATCTGAGGTTCAACTAACAGATGGACTCTCCTTTCCACCACCCTGGCATAGATTTTCCCCAGGGAGTGTGTTCACGGAGGGTTGGAGGACACCCTCCAGTCCACCTTCTTGAAGATGGAAAACACTACTAGAGGTACGGCCCTAAATCCCCACATGAGTGTCTGACACTGGGACAACAGAGTGTTAGGGTACTCTTAACTGCTGTTTGGTGCATAAGTGCAGACAACAGTTAGGAATAGTTCCCTGACACAAAGGCACAGGGAACAGTCCCTCTCTACCACCGGGAAAAAAACAAACAAACCAACATACAGGCAGCAAGCCAAGGGGATCCCAGGATGCCCACCCTAGCCTGCTGCCTCTCACCAAGGGCAACTCCGGACTGGTTCAAGAGCCCAAGCTGTGCATTGAGTTGAGCCCAACTATATTTAGCCTTATGCAGTAGTTTAGTTTCCTTCCCCACATTCCATGTCCCCAGCGCTAGCATCGGTACCTGGAATTGGTCCACCAGGGTCTCTGCCCTTGGCTGACAACTGGCACACAGTGCCTTCTGTGGGTGCTGGGTCTACAGGAAGGTCGTTCCATGTCCCTTCTTTGGGCTGCTCTCGGCCAGGCTCCATAGGCCAAAGCCTGGTCACCAGGTGCTTGCCCTCGGGTACCCTTCCCAGGCTAGGCTCCATGGCGGGGTCCCAGTAACCCTATCCTGAGAAGGGGTTTAGCTGTTCCCTTGATCTTGTACTGGCAAGGTCTTCTGAATCGCCCTTTGTCTGGTTCCTCACCCTGGACCAATTTTCCATGGGAGACCCTACCAGTAGGCAGCAAAGCCCCCCAACAATATAACCCCTCCTCCATGATAAGGCAGTGATTCATGGAAAGGGAGACACATTTTTCCACATGATTACATATATCATATTAGTTGAACTTGTAAAAATATATAATGAAATTATAACTAGTAGATTAAATGAACCATATAAGGTGGGGATTTGCATGTTAAGGATGAGATTATATACATCATATAAGGTAAGATTAACATGGAGGAGTGAGGATATTATGTTGACTGAGTCATATTAAGATCAAAATTAATAAATGAAGAAGTTAACTGAAATAACCTTTTTATTCAGGTATATAGCTCATAGTTAATAATCAGTATGCTTTTTATGTTCTCTTGTAAATAAAATACTGTTTTATGATTTGTAAATCATAGCATTTTGTTGCTATTTACATTTTACACAGGATCCCAACTTTTTTGGAATTGGATTAGTAATTGCATTGTTTAATAGACCACAATAATAAAGAACTGGCATCTGTTTGAGATCTTCAAGTTAAGGTTAAACTTATATTAACATTACCTAACAGACCTTTTTTATGTCAAACATCATCAAAGAACAATCCTTCTCAAATAAATGCACGGTGCATTTATTTGAGAAGGATTGTTCTTTGATGATTTAGCCTATTTATCCCTTCCAAAGAGCACCTCAAAGAGACACAATTTAAATCCAGGAAGCACTCCTTTCTCCTTTGTTTTTAATATTGATGTATTTGTTTCATATTCATGTGCATGTCTGTGTGTGATGCACACAGGCTGGAGACACTCCGCTACATGTGGCAGCTACACTGAATCATAAGAAGGCGATACGCCTGCTGCTGGAGGCTGGAGCAGACAGTCGCATCAACAACAATGTGAGTGTCTCTGTAGACTCAGGAGAAGCATGTCTTTAATTTTAGCACATTGAAAAACCATAGTAGTTATAAGTGGCACTTTCTGTTGTCTAAAATGTTCACGAGTTTTATAGAAATTTATAAAAAATGTCTTGAGTTGAGGTTGGCCTATGATTTTCTATGAGTTCCTGCTTTAGTCCTCAAGGAATGGCTCAGTTTTTCTAATTTGTGTATTTCTCCAACTATATCCAGCCACTAATATGTCCTTGTTGGATCACATTTTAGTCAGCTCCTCATTATTGTCTTTGTCTGTCACAAGTTAGAATCTCAGGGGACTCAACCTCAAGGTCAGAGGTCAAGTTTTCTGAAAATCTTGTGACTGCCATGAGTTGACAACAAGCCAGCATAGAATTTTGAAATTGAAACCATAGGTATGCCTAACAGGAGGCTGTGGATTAGCACTGGCGAGTGCCAGTATTTTTTTAAAGGCAGACATATTGATAATGATGTCAGATCCATATTAAATATGATAAATTCTAACAGGAATTAACATCTATGACTACATCATTTCTCCTTCCACTCACTTGTCAAAATAACTGAAAAAGGAGTTGTCTTAAGAAATTGTAGTGGGTTGACTTGGGATAGGGTCTCACAATGCATCCACTTCCTCCATCAGCTTGCTGCCAGTCCCTGCTTCTTGCTTTTAACTCAAAGCTGTGCTATTCACCATTTCTTTGTAGAAGCAGCAGGTAGCACCTTGAAAAGCATTTGAGCAATTGACCATCAGTAGCTGGAAATTCTCTAATCGCATTACAAGTCATTATACCTTTTTTGGAGATGTCATTTCATATAATGAAATGTTAAATGGACTGATTCTTATATAGCGCTTTTCTACTCTTCTGGAGCACCCATTCATACAAGCACTTGCAGAAGTGCGTACTAACATTCACACATATTCATACTCCAATGGATCATCGGAGAGCAACTTAGGGTTGACCTGCTTTACCGCCTGAGCTACAGCCACCCCGAAATGTGTGAAGGTTCAGATTGTACATTAAAATATCCCATCAATACTAACAGGTTGCTAAGTTCACAGTGATAGAAAATAAGTTAATAATTTGCTTACCACAAGCCAGGGAAAACATCCGGTCTGCATGGAATGGAGAGGAAACTGTGACCAGCTGAAGGTGGACTCATGTTTTGTCTGTCTTGATTTGTATCTCTGGGTGTCTGCAGGCAGGTCTAACAGCTTTGGACCAGGCCAGAGAACACAACAACCCAGAAGTAGCTCTTCTACTGACTAAAGCACCCCAGGTAAACTCTCACTGTGACCAGTACAGGCAGACATAATTTATAACTATAATAAATAGTTTGATTGTTTTCCACGTATATGAAAATGTGATGTGTGATTTTTCTTTCTCGTGGGCTTTTCTAGGTTTATTTGTCATGTTTAGTAACTATAGCTCATATTTTACCAAATTTCACTGCCCAACATATAAGAAAAAAGAATCAGATCACTTAAACTATATTTAACATACTAACAGCTAAAATTGAATTTTTTTTGAAAAGCCAGTAAAAACTGTACTCATCAATACTTATCAATACAATATATACAATATATAATTCACAAATCATACTTGATGAATTGTGTCTTCTTGTGTTCAGGTGCAAAGTTTTGTGCGTGGCAGGAAAGCAAGGAAGAGGAGAGATGAGCTGAAGGCAGAAGGTCGGGCTCAGTCAGTGCCTAGAAATGCGATGCTACCCTGTAAGGTAAATATACTTAAGTGTCAGTGTAGCTGAAACTTACTGAATGTAGACTTCATCACAAAAATAGGAAAATGTGAGCAAAAACTGGAATGAGCAGGAATGTTTTTTTATGGAGGAGGGGAGTCAGGGTTGTTTCCACATATCTCTGGCGTTGGCCACACACAGTACTAGCCCTAAGGATTTTTATATTTTTGTGGGGACAATGCCTTTATCATATCCTTTAGCTAGAGTTAGCAAGAGTGCCAACATCATTGTGTGCCAGGAATTAGTTTCTCCTTCTCTCACCCCTTTTCACTCACCATGTTTTTATACACCACTCTGCATTTAATTAGGAGTTATTATTCATCTCTGGCACACTTCTACAGCATGTCTTTTGTCTTGTCTCCCTCTGCTCACCCCCAGGTGGTCATGACAGATGGCTGCCTGTCGCTGATCCTGGTTCTGCTGGAGGTTTCTTCCTGTTAAAAGGGAGTTTTTCCTTCCCAACTGTCGCCAAAGTGCTTGCTCAAAGACGGATGTCTGATTGTATGGTCTTTACCTTACAATATAAAGCGCCTTGCGGTGACTGTTGTTGTGATTTGGTGCTATAGAAATAAAACTGAATTGACATGAACTGAATTGGCCAAAAGTATGCACTCACCCATCCAAATCACTGAATTCAGGTGTTCCTATCACTTTCATGGCCACAAGTATATACAATTTGACACCAGGGCATGCTTGACTTTTTCTATAAACATTTACGAAAGAATGAGTTGCTCTCAGGACTTTAGTGAATTCCAGTGTGGTACCTTAATAGGATGCCACCTGTGCACAAATCCAGTCGTGAAATGTCCTTGCCACTGAATATTCCACTGAATATAGCAAAGGAAACGATTGGGAACACTGCGATTTTGATAGAATTGTAGACTTGAATTATTGAAAAAAGAAAAGGGAAAAGACAAAAATCCACAATATGTCTCATAATGTCCACTTTAAAATCTTTCATACTGTTTAAATGTTTCTGGAACCTGCTTAGATAAACCTTCCTCTCGTTCTACAGAGTAGTGTATCTGCTGCAGGCGACAGCCAGAGCAGTGACCAAGCTGCCTGCAAACACACTAAGGTAACTGAGTCTAACGCCAGGAGAGGAAAGAACAGGAAGCGGAAAAAAAAGGTAAGACCGTGCATATAAATATGGAATAAACCATGGAATAAAAACCTTTAAAAAAAAAAAAAAAAAAGCGAAAGTAACCAGTAATGAGGGCTAACCTCAGAAGAAACTATCCCAGGTTTGTCCTGGACTTTGTCCAGCTGGTCACAGGAAGAGTCACCTTTTTAGATCCATTTAAAAACCATTTAAAACCACTGAAAAATTGCCCTCTGGAGAAGAGCAGAGAAGGTTGAAACAGTTTAATGAGTTTCTAGACCCAAGAACAGCACAGCAAAAACCAAGCAAACCTGGGGTGTACAGCCCTGGTGTTGCACAAGCAGCAGACAAAGACAGACAATGACAAAGACAAGGCGTAACAGAAAGATATAGAGAGAAGGGATATTTTGGCATCTTTCGGACACATTTATGGTTAGAGGTAATTCCGATTGCAACTTATTTATGGCCAGCAGGATATTTTTGTAGCCAAAATCAATTACTTGTTACTCATGAATTAATAACTTACGACCACATAGTGTTGGTTAACTATTGCAGTTTTATGGTCACTGCAGAGCAATAGGTCATAAGACTTGATGCATAGTGTTAGCATGAACCATTAATCTTCGAGAGGAATTAATCTAACTATAAATCACGATATATCCATTCAACATATATAATATAGAGTATATAACATAAAATATAGATACAACTTAAGTCAGTGACACACGGTGACACAGATGATTTTCCACCCTGTTGCCTAAACACGCAAACAAAAACATCTTACTGCATTATTTACCAGTTTAACAAAATTAATTGGATCACATCAAAAAATACCTGCCTGTCTGCACTCTATATGGATGTCTTCATCTTTCTATCTTTCTCCTTCCTAGCCAATGGATTGTAAAATATTATTACCTACGTAGTTAGTTAAATATCTACTACTACCACAAGATGGCAGTAATGTAAAGGATGGATGCAAACATGCCAGGAGCTTTTTAGTTTATGTCAGTTTTTACATGCTTGTCCTGAAGAAGTGCCACTGATATAACTAAAAAATGTAGATAAGGCACAATGTACACATTGCACAATATAAAAACCAAAAGCTTAACATATTAATTCCCTACAAATGCCGTTGCAGCCATCTTTGTCTGACCCTCTGCACTGCAGAGAGACCAGGCACTGTGGAACCATTCATAAGAAGAAAGGTAAACTGCGTGGAACCGCCCCTTATGTTTCCATCCCTCCACACAACTTCAAAGCCTATCAGCTGTACACGCTGTACCGAGCAAAAGATGGCAAGATAATGCAGGTAAGTGACTATCATTACCATGTTTTCGCCAACACTGAGGGTGCCAGTTTGGCACAAGTAAGGTGCTGTTAAATAACAACCAGGCTAGGTAGACACTGAGAAAAGCAAATAATTATTCTTCAGACAGTAAATGCCAGTATCTTGTATCTAGCTTGGTTACTGGTAATTACTAAAGTAGTTCTAACGATAGTATTTAACCTCCTAAGACCCTTCCACGACATGCATTTTTAATTTCTCTTTGATATTTGGGCATATTGGGGCCCGATAAATGCAAAAACAAAGAATTACCAGATTTTTTTTACCTTGTTTTTGTTTTTAAGAAAAATGAGAGCCACAAATGAGGATATTCATTTAAAATTTTGATACAACAGTAGCAGTATAATGTCCTCGTAAGTGGATATCAGGCCCATGTAGAGCAAAATTGAGTATTTTGGTCTAAATAACCCAAAATGTGATGTCCACATATGTGGACGGCAGGTCCTAGGAGGTTAAGTCTAGGATCCAGGTACATCACAATATGCTGTGTTTTGCCCCTTGAAATTCTTTACAAAGCATTTACTACAGCCACCTTCAGATGTTGCTTGTTTGTAGGTCTCTGTTGCTTCATTTGTATCCTCAGCAATTAAAAAGCATGTACTGTTAGGTTAGGATGTTGTGACCGAGTTGGCCATTGCAGAATATCAATTTTTTGCTTCCAGAAGCTATTGGTTTGCTTTTGTAGTATGTTTTGGATAGGTTTTCATTCGCACTATGAAGTCTGTGTGATCATTTACACCACATGGCTTAATCTGAGTGGAGAGTATAGTTTTGTACATTTCATCAGCAGCCAGTTTGTTCTTGGCTGTAACTAGTGGTTTGTACCTTGTTGTAAATCCTCTGTATTTACATTCATGGACATGTCTCTGATATCTCCTTGAGTGTGTTCTTGACTTGGCTAGTCAAGTTTCTATTAATCAAGAAAAAAAAGTGATTGTCCATTTTTGTGGGCTTACAGGCTTTTTGTTGCTGCTGAGCTGGCTATTAAATTCCTTCTTTTTAAGAATGTACCATATTGTTGATTTTGCCATTCCATTTTTAATAACTATAGTATGTATTAACATGTTGAAGTTTGTATGGATATATCTTGAAAATATGACCTAGTGTCTCAATGATTTTACCTGTATAAATAAAGATGAAATAAAAAAAAATAAAATTCCTAAAGTTTTTTTTTCTATCCTTCAGACAGGTTTAGTTTGTTTTTTAAGACTTCTAACTAAACCACTACATTGGACACTGATGTGCCACCCCATACCCTGCCACCCACTGGTGTTACTATCATGTTACTATGATGTGTTTCATTGTAATTATTGTTATTTAACCCTGTCATGCATGAATTATCACAACCTCAATAAGGATTTTCTTCTTAAATATTTTTATTCTTCCTTTCATACCAACAGATAAATAAAAATACTTAAGAAAAATATCCTGATTAAAGTTGACATAACTTATGGATGAACGGGTTAGTAGTGTGTATTAAATCTTGATAAAATAATTAAGAGACACTTATACCACAGTGACCAGAGCGACTAATGAAAATTTAAAGAAAATGTCCATTTGTTTGTCGTAGCAATGCTTCTTGGCATTAAATCCTCTCTGTTGCTCAGCCCACAAATGCATTTTCCTTACAAATGTGACATCATTTAAGAGGAAATGAAAAAGCTTTCCCATTGTATGATTTATTGCTAAGAAACGTTGTTACAAAATACACAAATCAACAAAACTCGTATTTCCCTTTTTTCTGCTGGAATTTCCTTAATTTCCTCTTCTAACATTACACAAACCAAAGGTTATTATCACACTGTTCATAAACTTCTGGATTTTGTCCATTTTCTGTGGCATGCCTATGGTGGAGGTCTGAAGAAAATTGTGAATTCTGCTTTTGATTCATGCAAGGAGCTTCAGTCTACTACTCTACTACTTTCCTCTGGTGTATTTTTTCTATTTATAATAACCCTGGGTCTATGCTGAGTGTGCGCAGCTGATGGGCGCTGTGTAAAACGCCTGAATGTGGTAATGTACTACATTTTACAGGCAACCCTCCACCTCTGCCCTTCAACCTACCTGTAGACTGTAGAATGTAATGATGGGCTAAAACCCTTCATGTTTAATGTGACCATTGAGGCATATCAGGCAACAGTACCAAGCACTCACTATTTATCTGTTTTAAAGGTAAAGAGTTAATTACATCACATGTGAGTGCTCAGAATGTTTTCATTTATTCCTAATGAACATCCTTGTTTCTGTCATTTTTCCACTACAATACCTTAATGATTTAAATATGGATTGCTGGTTTGTGTTACAGGCTCCTCTGAATGGCTGCCGCTGTGAGCCTCTCATAAATAAACTGGAAAACCAGCTGGAAGCTACCAAGGAGGAAATGAAAACTGAGATCCACATCATTCAAGACCAACTGAACAGCAAGATGGGCCAGCTCGACCGCAAGAACAAACACCAGGTAGCATATACAGTTGCTCATTGCAACTGATCCACAAAAGAAAGTAAGCACTCACATAACATTAACTGCAGTTGGTGCTATTCACGAGGTTAACAGCATTTCAGAGGCCTCCCTACCTCTCAACTCTGCCGCCCTATTTTTTCCCTTCCTTCATGAGTGGTCTTTCTGTGTGGAATTTGTGTGGGTTCTCTCTTCTTCTCACAAGTGAGGTTAATTGATGATTCTAAATTGCCCATAGGTGTAAATGTGAGTGTGACTGTTTGTCTGTCTCTATGTGTCAGACTGGCGATCTGTCCAGGGTGTACGCTGCCCCTCACTGCTGCGTACACCAGCGTACACCCTGGACATGACTGAGGCCATTTCTGATAAGGTCTCATGAAGTGTAGATAGATCAACTGAACGGCCAGATTAATTCCTTAAGGACTAAGGCTTTTTAGATACTGTTCATCTACCGTCTAGGTTTTTTTTAGGCCTGCCTTTTGGCTTCATCTTTTGGTTTCCACTTTTCCAAGTTTTCTTACATTTTCAAGGGCGTACTGCACACCAAGTCGTGATATGCCAAGTTTTCTGCTAATGAGTCTTTGGGAATCCCCTTGTTGACAGATTGTTGAAATGGAAGCAAGTTATAGTGCATCCAAAAAAAGTATTTACAGCACATCACTTGTTCCATATATTAAAATCTTACAGCCTAATTCCATAATGGATTAACTTCATTTTCACTTTCACCTCATTCTAGATACAATACCCCCATAATGACAAAGTGAAAAAAGTTGTTTAAAATTCCTTAAAAAATGTATACAAATCCAAAATATACCACACACATAAGTATATAAACATTCACGGACTTTGCTACTCAAAATTTGAGCTCAGGTGAATCCTGTTTCTACCAATCATCTGTCAGATGTTTCTACAACTTAGAGTCCTGCTGTTGTAAATTGGCTAGGCTATTGTAATTCATTGTTATAATTATTATCAGGCTGTCCTACTCCCTGAAAAGCCTTCAGTTGATTCAGAATGCCGCATAGAGAGAGAAATGTCTTCCTTCTCTCTTCCCAACGGTCAAGATGGCCGCCCTCCATGAGCCTGGTTCTGCCGGAGGTTTCTTCCTGTTAAAAAGGAGTTTTTCCTTCCCACTGTCGCCAAAGTGCTTGCTCATAGGGGGTCAATTGATTGTTGCGGGTTCTCTGCCTGTTTGTTTTTTTATTGCAGGGTTTACCTTACAACGTAAAGCTCACTGAGGGAACTGTTCTTCTGATTTGGTGCTATACAAATAAAATTGAATTGAATTGCAAAGATGGGAAAATGGCTGTGCACTGATGCTCCCCATCCAACACGATGGTGCTTGGAAGGTTCTGCAAAAGGAAACTGTCCAAAAATAGGTGTACCAAGTTTGTAGCGTCATACTCAAGACTTAAGGCTGTAATTGCTGCCAAAGATGCTTCACTAAAATAACAAGGCTACATGTACATGTTATATATAAATTTTTATATAAATGTTTTATTTTTAATAAACTTAAAAGAATTTCTAGCAAACTTTTTTTTACAATTTGTCATTATAAGGTATTATGTCTAGAATTTTGATGTGAAAAATTAATGTCATTCATTTTTGAATATGACAAAATGTTGAACAAGTGAAGCGCTGTGAATACTTTCCGGATGCACCTTAGTTACTCCTATTAGTGTGAGTAATTATTTTTATGTGTTATGTGTGTGTGTTGTCTGCAGAAGTAGCAAAAGTACAGAATTTACTTATCTAAGTAGAAGTAAAGAGGTTGAAAGCTACTCCAGTAAGATTGAAGTACTGAAGCAACTTTTTTTACTCAAGTCAAAGTGAAAAAGTGCAGGCTCTGGAATGTACTCCAAGTAAGAAAGTAAAAAGTAGCTCCTTGAAGGACAATTCTACCAACTATTTTTGTACAAAGGTAACTGAACCTTGCGCTATATTCATATAATAATAAAATAATATTAGTACATGAGAATAAAAAATTCAGAATTGGTTTTAGTTACAAAGAAGGAAATGATTTCTCTTTTGGCATATAAACACGGTGTGGTAAGAGGATGCATGTGGTCAGACTGAAAAACACACAAACAGGGAAGAGTGGATTGGTACAAAACAAAATATGGACAGATGGTAATGAACAGATTGCACCATCGTGCAATAAAGAGAATGTATGTTCGATCACAAAACAGCCGATCAATTTGTTTCACCAAGTTTGTTTCTACACGAGTCATTTTGTAGAGGGTATGGCAGCATTGACAGTTTGTCTTAAAACAGTAACTGTAATGTGCACATTTTGGCTTTTTATTATGACTGTTTTCTTGAAATAAAACTTTATTCTCAATTTTTTTTCTTAATGTGGCCCTAATACACCTTTGTAAAACTGTGACAGAACAGAATAAACAGAACAAGGATGTCTGTCTATTCTTGGGTTTTTAGTGAAGCCTAAACTTGAATGCATTTGTAGAATGAAGGTGAATAAAGCTCTGCCTTTAGCCTGTGTGACAGCAGGGTTTGAATGCAGACATGCAGTAAAATGATAGGAAGCACAGTAGATAAATCCTTTATCTTTTTAACGGTGTCAGCCCTGTTTTCACGTTGTTGTCTGTGATTAGATCTGGGCTCTTGACAAGATGACAGTGGAGAGAGCGTCAGCAGAGAGAAGCAGCTGTCTGAAGAGGATCGAGCAACGGGCCCTGCAGGAACGACGTGAAGCAGAAAAGAGACAGGTAACACTGTCAGGATACCTCTGACTGTGGAACTCTGACTGCTCTGTGTATGAAGCCATCACAGAATGATGTTTGTTGTGTGTGAAGTTTGTTCATGAAGAAAAAGGAAATTTAACATATTTGACCTTTTACTGTAATCTCCAGATCAAACAAAGGCAATAGAAAATGTTAACCGGGGTCTGCATGACATTGGGACACAACAAGCTATCGAAATTGGGCATCATCATTGAGTGCTGTGATAAAGTGTTTGCCCCCATCCTAATTTCCTATTTTTTTGTATGTTTGTCATACTTAAATGTTTTAGATTAACAAAAAATCTAAATATTAAGCAAAGATAACACAAGTACACACAAAATGCAGTTTCTAAATGAAGGTGTTTATAATTAAGAAGATAAATTAACTGTGGTGTATCACATCTTTGAAATGCTGAGTTCAATTTCTCTAGTCACACCCAGGCCTGATTACTACACGCCTGTTCGGAATCACTTAAATAGGACCTGCCTGACAAAGGGAAGTAGACCAAAAGATCCTCAAAAGCCAGACATCATGCTGCGATCGAAATTCAGGAAAAAATGACAAACAAAGTAATTGAGATCTCTCAGTCCGGAAAGGTTATAGCAGCAACAACTCATCCAACAGGTCTCAAAAGACTCCAGAATAACATCTAAAGATTGCAGGCCTCACTTGCCTCAATGAACACTGACCTTAGTCAGTGTTCATTTCTCCACCATAAGAAAGAGACTGAGCAAAAATGGCCTGTATGGCAGGCTAAGAGTTCCAAGACGAAAACCACTGCTGAGCAAAAAGAAAATAAAGGTTCATTTCAGTTTTGCCAGAAAACATCTTGATGATCCCCAAGACTTTTGGGAAAATACTCTGTGGACGGACGAGATAAAAGCTGAACCTTTTGGAAGGTGTGTGTCCCATTACAGCTAACGTAAAAGTAACAGAAAAGGAGTACCAGCAAAACCAGGCTGAGGGAGGGGCATTCATCTGCTGTGACTAATTGAGGGTGAGAAGAGGACAAAAGACATGCTGTGCAAGAAAGCCAGAGAATAATAACTAATTATTAAGTGCAAAGTGGTGTAAACACACAGGTAAGTGAAGAAGCACCCAGTGCATCATGGGAAACTGTAGCAGCCTACACCTATTGCAGCATAACTAAGGGAGGATTCAAGGTCACCTGATCCAGCCCCAACTTTATGCTTTCCTCAAAAAGGAAAGTTTAAACCTATTGTTAGGCTTCCACAAAAGAGGGGCTCTGCCTCCCATTCTACTTTTAAATATCCTAGATACCCCAAGTAAACCAGCGTCTGGGAGTGAAGTGCTCTATTGGAATGTTTCACAGGGTAACCAGTGCCCTCATGGCAATTGTTATAGTTTTATTACATCTAGCCAACAAAATAGAATTGTTGTTTTAATTGTGAATGTGAAGCTATTGGTGCTGTGGCCCATTCCTTTAAGTCATAAGTATGTGAAGTAGAATAGATGTTACTGTAATTTTTCTAAGCATTTCTTAAGTCGTCATGATTTTCATACTAATAATTACACAGTGGGCCCAAACATTCAATTGAATTAAATTGAAATAACAGTATTGCAAATGCTCACAATTATAGATCACATTCTATGAACCTATAAACTGGATGTGGATGCTGTTGAAGGCAGAGGAATATCTTGCCGTGTAATTACATTAGCACATTCCACCCAGAGTCATTTCACTGCCTCATTCGCACTCAGCTGGCTGTGGAACCCCAGAACATTAAACTAGTCAGATGTTCTCGATATATTACGTATAAAATTTTGTCAACTGCATCATGTTCACATGAGCTGAATCTAGAGACGGTCTATCCAAAGAGATTCCAGGACTTCTCTTATAGCTTGATGCTGTACAAAGAGGCACTGTAATATTAATAGGGTGCAATTCTGTCTGGTCTCTACTTCTTTTAGTAATATATGCTTCAGTATGTCTATTGACTCCTGCAGCTAGCATTATCATTCTTTTTCTGTACTGGTCCACAGTATGCTGAAGTGCCCGTATATCTGCAAGCAGGGGACCTGATCAGTTGACCTGTGCACAATTAATTAAACTGAACTGTACACAACTTTTCAATCTCAGTAGGTGATCTTATACGGGACTAATGTGCTGGATTAGGTGGATGTCAGGATATAATGATGAATAGATGAACTCCATTAAAGATTACATCATTGTTTTCTTTTAATCTACTTTTAGGACAGTGTATGCATTAAATGAATGGGAACTGATCTAATGAGCTCTTCTGTCATTAATAGAACTCTTGTGTGTGGTTCATTGTGTCCCCTAAGCAGACAGCTCTGGCCAGTGAACTGAAGAGCTGGTGTCTGTCCAAACTGCAGAACATGGAGGGCCGTGTCACAGGAGAGCCCAGCAGCACCAAGTTACAGCACTCCTCTACTGTGGCCGAAGCTAATGTAGCACCCTTCGCTGTGGTGCCCATTGGACAAGGGGGCAGCTCCCAGTGCCTTGAGCACCACAGTGACCCTCCACTCCTGGAGTTCAGCCGGGAAGAGTCTAGTGTGGCAGAGGGTGGCACAGCCAGTCACTACTTTGTTGTTCATGTGGAGAGCTCTCCAGGTAACAAATCAGCATAAACAAAGATGCTTTGTTTTGTTTCAGAAAAAAAAGAAAAAAAAGAAGAAGCTTCAAATCAAATTTAAAACAGCGACCCTGTAAATTAATAAAATGAATCCAATGAAACCTCATTTTCCTGTTCTGAGCTGATAGGAGTGATAACTGGTGTGGTCTTCTGCTGTAGTTCAGCTGCTTCAAGGTTCCACATGTTATGTGTACACTGTTCAGTAATGCTCTTCTGAATACCTTGGTTGTAATGAGTTACTGTTTCAGGAACTCAGTTTGCCCATTCTCAACTAGGCATTCGTGCCTAGAGAACTGCTCACAAAATTGTTTTCCACATTTTTCTGTGTATCGTTGTGTGGGAAAATCCCAGTAACCCAGCAGTTTCTGAAAAATTCAGAACAGCTGGTCATCAAAGTCTGTCTTGATAATGTCTAAATGCTAAGTGGCCAGTGATATGCAAAAGAAAACAGCAAGTATCTTCAGTATACATAAACAAATAATAAAAAATGAACAATTATATAATTCCTACCCATTCCCACCCAAATTTGGCATCAGTTCTGGAATCTGAAAAAACAGGAATTCTATACAGCATTTATAGGTCTATTCACACCATGAAAATACAACAGAGAAAATGCTACATGCTATTCGTGACTGCAGATTTGCATTGCATGCTAATTATCAGGCTGCCTAGTGGGTTCTATTCTAATCTTATTTATACAGCAACAGACAGGCTTCAGGGGTCTGTACCTTTGCATTGTAAGGTACAGACCCTAGAATAATACAGAGAAAACCCCCAATCAGACACTCGCTCATGAGTAAGCAGGATGAAAATCTTTGGAAGAACCAGGCTCGGGGAACGCCAACAGGATTAAAAAAACACACACACATGATTTTTAGGGCCAAATACAGTTGTATCTGAATTTAGAAGCACAGCAGGGTACCGTGAAGCTTAATGTTGGCTGAACCTCTTGTGAATTGTACAGATGGTGATAAGGATCAGAATACTGAGGATGACTCTCCCACAGCAGCCAAGAACCCCCCATCATCTGTTCAGGTGGTTCGGCCAAAGGAGCGCTCTGTGACCTCTGCTGACACCAAGAGCAAGAACCAGGAGCTGAATGATGTGGACATAATGAGGAGTGGGGCCAGGAGCCAAAGATCCAGCAGCTTCTCTCCAGCCACGGAGCGGCGCTGCAGCAGCAGAAATGACATAGGGATCAGAGAGAAGGAAGGACACTGTGATACAGGGAAGCACCAGAAGAAATATTTTCAGGGTAGGACTAAATTGAGAGGGGACATAAAGGTCAGGCCTCCAGAGGTCTTTGGAGGCCAGCCTACGTTTACTCAGGAGAGGGACAACATGCATGCCATTGAGGTGACCCAGTATTTCTTTGAGACGGTCTCGACTCAGATGGAGCGCTGGTATGAGAGGAAGGTGCAGGAGGCTCAATGGCAGGCAGATCAGAAGGCTCAGACAGAGAAAGATGCTCTGATTAATAGGATTGCCTACCTGGAGGATGAGCTACGTATGCTGAGAATGCATCGGGACGAGGACTGTTAAGATACAATCCATTTGCTGGAGAAAAAAACTGCTGAGATCTGTCCAGCATTGACCAAACATCATATAAATGTGATTCCTCTTGAGGACCAGTATACAAAACTGCAGAACCTCAGAACCACAGTCTTAGAGCAAAGTGCTCCATTGGGGTGGTGTGGTAGTATGAAGTTTTTAAGATAAGATGCAGCCTGATTATAGAAGACTTTATGAGGCAAAGGGTTTTAAATTTGATTCTGGATTTGCCAATGAAGCCAATGAATGGAAGCCAGTACAGTAGAAATATGCTCTCTCCTTCTAGTTCCTGTCTGAAGTTTTTTCGGACACCCTGATAATAATGAATTACAGTAGTCCAGCCTAAATGTAATACATGCATGAACTAGTTTTTCAGCTTCGTTCTGAGACAGGATGTTTCTAATTTTGGAGATATTGTGTAAATAGAAGAAAACAGTCCTACATGTATGTTTAATTGTGGTGGAGGTGTGGTCCCTGGCTCAGCTGCAGGGGAGGGGTGGCGCAGCGAGTTCAAGGGGCAGTGCCAGGCAGGTGAGTGGACAGGTAGTCGTGTGGCACTGATGAGCTCTCTACTGTTGTCAGTGATGCTGGAGTGGAGAGGAGGAAAGGCTTTAGAAGGTGTGCGCAACGCCGGGAGAGAGCTGTAGTGAGAAGTGTGTGTGCCAAACCTTAAAAGTACACTGCTGTGTGTCGAGAAGTAAAAAGAAACGTTTCGTACACTGTTTGTGTGGGTCCGGTCCTTGTACAGTGGTGCTGAAACCCAGTGGAGTATGTCCGAGCCTCAGGCCGCGCCACAGGCGCAGCCACTCCAAATCCTGGCTCAGATGCTGGCAGAGATGGCGACCGTGAGCCGTGATCAGGCGGGCGCACAACAGAAGCAGATGGAGCAGTTGTGGGAATAGCTGGACCGGCAGATGGGGGACCTGGAGCAGCTGGTTGCGGTTGCCGCGCCGTGGGGCATTGTTGGAGGCAGAATGGATGGAAGTGAGATGTGTTCATGGTGATATTCACAAGTATCCTATTGTGCCACTGATATTAAAATACAAGGACAAAACACATAGGATTAAGGGTGCGGTTTGCTCGTGCCTGTCGCTCCCCCTAATTCTGGGTATGGATTGGCCAGTCTAATAAACTGTTGTGGCAGTATGCAGGGATGCGATTACAACCATTAATAGCCTCACTAGAAGGTCCCGCCAGCTTGGGAGGTTCACTTTATGGGAGATTTTCCACTGGAGCAGTCTTGTGATAACATTCTAGGCACAGCCAAGTGATAGAAATTGATTATCACGTGGTGCGCCCTGAAGCCGTGCAGACCTCCCGACTATGTGTTATTAAAAGATTTATCGAGTGAGTCGTGACACTCACGAGAGGAGGAAAGGCTTTAGAAGGTGTGCGCAACGCCAGGAGACACCTCCAGTGAGAATCGTGTGTGCCAAACCTTAAAAGTACACTGCTGTGTCGAGAAATAAAAAGAAACGTTTCGTACACTGTGTGTCTGGGTCCAGTCCTTCTACATTAATGTACGCTTTGAAGGACATATCCTGTTCAAAAAGTATTCCTCAAAATGTTACTGGAGGCCAAGGTAGTGTCATCCAGAGTAGCCATCTGGTTAGAGACCATATTTTGACGATTTTTTTATAACCTCAGTTTTCTCTGAATTTAGAAGCAGAAAATTTGAGGTCATCCGGGTCGTTTTGTCTTTAAGACATTCCTGCAGTTTAACTAATAAGTGTGTGTTATCTGGCTTCATCGGTATGTAAAGTTGGGTGTCATCTGCATAAAAGTGAAAATGTATGCTTTGCTTTCTAATAATACTGCTACGGAACCCTGTAGAACTCCATAACTAACGAGAGCACTACCTTTAATACCTACAGCATGCTCTAATCACTGTAATAAAATATTATGGTCAACAGTATTGAGTAAGATAAAGATCTGTAAATTTCTCTTACTTTACTCACATTTCACAGAATGTATTTTTAGTAATAAGTCTGATATGAATTATTGTGGATATGGGCAAGTGTACGATAATGGGGAATTTAATTTTTACTTTACAATCCTGTTTTAGTGTAATATTTATTGTGAAGTAGTACTTTCTTGCTTATTTCATTTTTATGTACTGTTCTTTTAATACACTGTAATTGCACACAGGGGGAGCAGTCAGGCTTCTGCACTGTGGATAGTGGAGGCTTTAACTAGCTGTGGAATCAAACAGTTTTCTTACCGTGTCGGGCAGTGTACAGGGACATTCAGGCTGATTCTTGTGAATTCAAGACTGTGGAAACATATGTTTTCAGAGGGTTTTCCCAGCAAGTGATCTAGTGGATTTTTAGTGTCTCCTCTCTCTGCTTCTCTTCCCCTCTGTTTTTCTTTCCCTCTCTTTTTCACAGTTTCTCTTGTCTTTCTCTTTCCTATCCCCCGGTCCTGTTGTTCCATTTGTAATAACTTAAAAGTAAAATAAACTAGAAAAAGTTGCATTTCCTGCGAAAATGCAGTGTGAATGCCGTGTAGTGGAATCTGAAAACAGCAGAAGGAGAACTCCGCTGAAAACACTGTGTAGAAGCTGAACTCTGCTTTATTTGAAAGACACCACAGAAGAGTGTCAAGAAAGCAGGGAGAGTTCAAGGATGGAAGACGTGCAGCAAGCACCACAGGTAGGATCTGAACCAGCGCCAACTGGTCTCAAGGCAGCTGCTCATTTCACTGAGCCAAACTTGTTCTCAGGTGACTGAAAAGATATGAAACTGAAAATTGTCCTGAAAAGAGGTGAAGATGCTGAAAATTCTGTTGAAAAGTGTCACGGACCGCCGGGGCAGACCGTGTGGAGTGAGTGGAGGACCCAAGAGCAAACAGAGGTGAGGACACAAAACCGGACTTAACAGAAGGCGAGCCTTTATTTAGGGCCGAAAACATAAGGAACAAGGCAGCAAAGGAACTGAGGGAAAACCTGAACATAGACTGGGAAAACTATGGCTAAACAAGGTACAAACTAGGACTAGTTGAGGCTGGGGAACTATGACAAGGGGTAGGGGAGATAACACAGACGACGCGACACAGACTACATGAAACACAGAGACTAAATACACAAGAGGGATGATCAGGGGAAGTGGCCACACATGGGAACACAGCTGACACAGATAAACATAACAAGACATGGCAGGAGTAAACAACACTGACGGGAGACTGTCAAAGTAAAACAGGAAGTACACAGAGGTGCAAACAGGAGGAGAGAGAGAGAGCACGGGCATAGTGGGCTGGGGAAACATGGAATAAAACATAAGGAGAGACGAGGGCTCACAGATACACAGAGGGGCACACAGGGGGCAAAAGCCACGAATGGAAAACACTAAGGGAACAACACAAGAGGGCAACTCAGAAAACATGGCCTAAAATAAGGAACGAAATACAAAAATACAAAGAACTAAGAATACTGGGCCCACATGGCCCAGGACCATGACAAAAAGAGCAGAAGAGCCTGAGATTTGTGCTGATAAGAGGTGAAAAAGCTAAAAATTCTGCTCAAAAGAGGTGAACATTTTGAACTTTCTGCTGAAAAGAGATGGAGAAACAGAAAATTGTGCAGAAAAGGGGTAAAGAAACTGAAAACTGTTGAAAAGAGCAGAAGAGGCTGAGATTTGTGATGAAAACAGGTGAAAGAGCTTAACTTTCTGCTAAAAAGAGTTGAAAAAAATGAAAATTCTGCTGAAAACAGGCCAAGAAACTAGAAATTCTGCTGAAAAGACGTGAATTAGCAGAATTTCTGCTGAAAAGAGGTAAAGAAGCTGAAGTTTGCAGTGAAAACAGCGAAAGAAGCTGGAATTTGTGCTGAAAAGTATTGAAAAATGGAAAATTCTGCTGAAAAGAGGTGAAAAAGCTGAAATTTGTGTTGAAAAGAGTTAAAAAAAAAAGTTGAACTGTTTACTGAAATATTTTTTTTGTCATAAGTGGGATTTGCCAAAAAATGGCATAAAAAGCTTAATATCTCAAAAAGTATGAAAGGTATGAGCACCAAAAGATATAGCTGGCATTAGCATAGGGAGCAGAACAGATTAAAGTTTAAATGGTGGAAATCGGCTGAAAACTGAGCGAGTAGTTAACCAGCAAAGGTCGGAGCAACTAGAATAAGGTAGAACTAGAAAAAATTGCATTTCCTGCGAAAATGCTGTGTGGATGCCTTACGCTGAAGATTTCTGCTGAAAAAAGCAGAAAAAGTTGAAAAAACAAAAAACATTGCCCTGAGCGAGATTCGAACCTGGCCTTTCTGATCTATAGGCGGCGTCTCACCTTACTGGACCAAACTGATTCTTACAAAGAAGAGGTGGAGAGACTGACAATTCTGGTGAAATTAGCAGAAGCTGCTTAGTATTGTGCTAATAAGAGGTGAAAAGGCTAAACATTTAGCAGAAAAGAGGTGAATCAGAAGAAGTTCTGCTGAAAAGAGGTAAAGAAGCAAAAAGATGAGTTGAAAAGAGGTGTAGAAGTGCTTGCTGAAGATGGCTGTATGTGTAATGACACACTGGAGAGTGTCAAGAAAGCAGAGCGCATGCAAGCAGGGAACATGTGTAGCAACTGTCACAGGTAGGATTCGAAACTCTGCCCCCGGGTCTCACGGCAGCTGCCCTACCCTCTGAGCCAAATGAGTTCTGGTCTCAAGCAAATATATGATGAGAGAGAAAATGTGCACTGTGGAGCAGAAGCTCAAATTAGCAGAAAAGAGGTGAAGAGGAAGAACTTTGTTGTGAAATGAGGTAAAGAAACTGAAATTTGTGCTTAAAACAAGTGAAAAAGCTGAACTCTGAAATCCTGCTAAAACAGTAGTAGAGGCTGATATTTTTCAGCTACTCACTGAGCCAAACTGGTTCTCACGTAACTGAAAAAAGGTGGAAAAGCTTAAAATTCTAATGAAAACAGCAGAAGAGGCTAAGTGCACTGTGGAGCAGGAGCTCTAATTAGCAGAAAAGAGGTGAAGAGGAATAATTTCTGCTGAAAAGAGGTAAAGAAGCAAAAAGCCGAGTTGAAAAGAAGTGTAGAAGCAGAAGTGCTTGCTGAAGATGGCTGTATGTGTAATGACACACTGGAGAGTGTCAAGAAAGCAGAGCGCATGCAAGCAGTGAACATGTGTAGCAGCTGTCACAGGTAGGATTCGAACCTCTGCCACCGGGTCTCACGACAGATGCCCTACCCTCTGAGCCAAATGAGTTCTGGTCACAAGCAAAGATATGATGAGAGGGAAAATGTGCACTGTGGAGCAGCAGCTCAAATTAGCAGAAAAGAGGTGAAGAGGAAGAACTTTGTTGTGAAATGAGGTAAAGAAACTGAAATTTGTGCTTAAAACAAGTGAAAAAGCTGAACTCTGAAATCCTGCTAAAACAGCAGAAGAGGCTGATATTTTTCAGCTACTCATTGAGCCAAACTGGTTCTCACGTAACTGAAAAAAGGTGGAAAAGCTTAAAATTCTAATGAAAACAGCAGAAGAGGCTGAGTGCACTGTGGAACAGAAGCTCAAATTAGCAGAAAAGAGGTGAAAACAGCAGAAGAGGGTGAGATTTGTGCTGATAAGAGGTGAAACTGCGGAACCAATCAGAGGTACTGCTTCTGTCTGCTTCATCAGGCTGTGTACTTGTATGTATTTCTGCCATAGACTGTTAACCAGAATCTGAGGTCCATATTAGAAAAGCTGCTAAAATCATTAAACTTTGCAGAATTGTAATAAATTATCAATATGAATTACCGGTCTGTGATAGTGTATAAATTTGTAGTTAAAAAAAAAACATGTGGGCCAAGGTGGAATCGAACCCACGACCTCTGGTCTGAAGAGCGGTGTCATTACCAATCGCGCCACCTCTAAGGGGGCGGGCGCTTTGAAAAAAAGGGTGATGAGGAGTCAGAATTAGATCGCGGTGAGACGCGAAAAACGCCGTTTTTTGGAGTTACAAAACGTCGTGTAACTCAAAAACTAGGTGGGATAGAAGCATAATTCTTGCACTGGGTGAATCAGCGGACTTTGGTGTACTTTGACTGCGATTTACATAGCTCTTTGTATCTCCGTCGCGGAGATATGACGAGAGAAGAAACGGCTTCATTTTCGGAATTTGAAAAATGAGAGGAGGACAGATTTCCACCCCTCAAACAAGTCTAACTCATCTCAGAACGGTAATAGGTGAGAAAATAATTCTTGAATTGTGAGTGTCAGGAGTGTCTGAAGATATACAGGGACAAGCCTCATGTCTTAACTTTGCTTCGTTAAGGAGATATGACGATTTGAAAATGCCTTCAGTTTCAGTATTTCAGCTCTGAGTTTCACAACCTCCCCATAGACTTTGAATGGGGAGTTTTTAGACCATGTGTCACTTCGAGGCAAATTGTGAAAAAAACGTAACTCTCACAATAATTATAGTGACACTGTCTTAAAGCCAGCAAAAATACCTACGTTTTGATGTATAATTTGTGGAAGTTGAGTGGAAATTGAGCGAGTAGCAAGGAGTTGTTCAGACATGAAGAGAAAATTCAGAACGGACGAGTGTGCAGTGGGAGTTAATTGCATAGCAACCATAGCAACACATGTATTTTCTGAAAAATCACAAAGTTGTAACTGAAAACTTAAAGAGTCATTACATGAAAACGGTAACAGATATGAAAAAGCTGAATCACACAGGAATAGCCCAATCATCTGAGAACGTTTTAAAGTTTGAATGGAGTTTCTAGGTGAAAGTATGAGGAAGTAGTTAAGTTTCAAAGACAAGCAAGTTTTAGCAGAATTGTAGAAGTTTCCCATTCATTTCAATGGGACAAATTAAAGGAAAAAAGTGTAATATTTTAAAAAGTATAATAGTAATAAGTACCAAAAGATATAGCAGTCGAAAGCAGAAATAGCAGAACAGTTTAGAGTTTGAATGGTAAAAATCGGCTGAAAACTGAGGGAGTAGTTAAGCGGCAAAGAAACGGAGCAACTAGAATAATAAAGGATAAAGAATAAAGAGAAACAGGATCTCAATAGTGTGGATGCCTACGGCATCCACCCAATAAAGTTTAAAGAGAAACAGGATCTCTTGAGGCATTCACACAATAAACAGGAGACAGTTTTTGGTTGTATGAGTCTCAAACATACTGGTGCTAGTCCGAGTACATATACTGGGTAAGTGACCTGGAAACTTACTGGAAGGTGACTCTAACGCATGATAGGTGGAGCAACATGTGAAACCACAGCCCCTAAATCAGGGGTAGGCAACTCCAGGCCTCGAGTGCCGGTGTCCTGCAGGTTTTAGATCGCACCCTGGGTTAACACACCTGAATCAAATGATTAGTTCATTACCAGGCCTCTGGAGAACTTCAAGAAATGCTGAGGAGTCATTTAGCCCATTAAATCAGCTGTGATGGATCATGGACACATCTAAAACCTCCAGGACACCAACACTCGAGGCCTGGAGTTGCCTACCCCTGCCCTAAATGTTTGTTTACACTGTCTTCTTGAAATATCTACTTGTGTAATTGTGTCTTAAATTATCTGTGTCTTTAAAACAGATAAACGTATGCTTTTATATGAAATTTTCAGACGACTAAAAAGGACGATAACTAAAAGGTGTTTCTTGTAATTCTGTCAGTCTGTAGTCTGTGATAAATGTCTTATAAAAATAATTTATGTGCCACAGCTGTGGCTGTCAAAAATTATCTTAAATAAATACAATGAACTTTGCAAATTCTTCTTTAAGCTGACTGTCCAGAGATAAGCTATCAAACCTGTGATAGATCAATATGCCAGATCTGCAAGTTTTTTTAACTGAAGGAAAAAAAGTGTGTGACTGAGGAAACTTACAGTTTTGCAAAACACCCCAAAAACACATTTTCAAGAAAATGATAAAAGGAATCTTGAGTCTATGTAAACCTGTTTAGAGCAGATGGTTTACTTTATTTTTACAAACATATAAACTTCATAGAAAAAGTAAGGAAACTTATATTTGGGCAATCAGTTCTTTGCTGTTGCACTTCTTCTTGGCAAAAAAACTTGTGCTATTGGAAAGTGTTAGGTCTGCGCTTCCACAGGCCCCGCTGGTTTAGAGACTTATTCCCGTTAACGAAGCAAGACGAACAGCTCAACCGGTTTTTCACATGCTAGCAAAGGAAGGATCTCAGAGCAGCCCTTCTGTCCTCGGTGTCAGACCACTTCAAAGAACAATCAGCCTTTTATTTCTGTGACACACAATTTACACAAACACCCATTATAAAAATAAAAAAAACCCTATGGTTATAAAACACACACTGTGTGTGTGTGTGTGTGTGTGGGGGGGGGGGGGGGTGCATTTGTGTGACCTCCTGTTCACCAAAAGGGTCATGAAAGCAGAAAATTTACTAAACAAGAAAACAGAACCTTCACCTGGGATGTGCCTTTAATAAAACACTACAGCCTCCCCCACCTTTCAACAGGCTGGGGAGGGGGTCAGAAACAAAGGAATGTCTTTGATCATACAGTTTGAACTAAGACTTACAGATTTAAGTACAAGAATGGCAACATTTAACAATTTGACTCTAACAGAAAGTCTGTTTATTTGCCCTTAAATGGGGCCATGTTTGTAAGGAAAATGTATTCATGCGTTGAGCAGCATAGGTGAGTATGTGGATTATGCCCATAAAAAATTTATCAGATTTTCTTTGCCAGTGCTAAACAGCTTATTCTGCTATTGACTCTTGTTTTTAGCTTCAGGTACCCCAGGTGCTTACAATCCAGTGCCTGATTGGTGCCTACTTAGTATCTCCTGTGAGCACGGACCCTGGTGCAGCGATCACATGCTCCAAGCACGCTACATTTAACTGATGTGGATAGAGCCCGTGCCATAGGGCAACTTCAAACTTGGCATCACAAGAAGACAGTTTCCGCTCACTGACTGCATTTAGAAACCATAAGCGGTCTGCTACAGATTTGCAGTCAAAGTTTGCAGGATGATTTTGCCAATGGTGCTCTGTCCAGACAGTCCATCAAGCCCATAAGCACCGACGTCAGCGACAGGTGCACTAAGCATGAGCGTGAGGAGAAATTTTAGCAATGAATACAGATTCTGCCTTTAGCAGCTGGATTGTAGTGTCAAAGTGTGGAGAAGACACAGAAAAGCTCTGAGCACAGATCCATCGAGGCTGGGGTCTATCACACCAGGCAAGACCCCAGGTGCAGGCTGTGTAAAGATGCCCCTGAGAAAATCCAGCACGTAAAGGTTGGGTGAAAGATGCTAGCAGGCAGGAAACTCCACAACCAAGTGGCCGGCCTAATATACAAGAACATCTGTGCTGAGTATGGCCTGGAAGTCGGTAACCGCAAGGGTGTATGCTTGGTGGAACACTCCATATCCCACAATTCATAGCACGCCTCTACCGAGTCAAACAATGGCAGCTGCCACTTCGTTTAATATATTCCTCTTATTCGTGTTTCTAGGTCACAAAATAAACTTTTAAGATATTTTCAGGCGAGAATGTAGGTGTGTAAACGTCAAAAATCTGCTCGTTTTGTCAAAACATCCCATATTAGCAACAGTTTTCTCACGATGTTGCTGCTAGCCGGCTACCACCGTGAGGTGGCCCCACCTCAGCGGCATCTGCAATCACGCCTCTCAGGCGTAAAGTCTGTGCTCTCTCGGCTGGTTTTTTTTTTTTGTATGTGTCGGGCTGTGAGATGAAAAGCTACAGCCAGCTGTGTGGGTACAGCAACTATGTGTGAAAAGTGGTCCATAACGTAATGCTTCAAAGCGTGTTCATGCAAACATTGTCGGGTCTGCTCATGAACCTCTGCGCACAGCGTCTGCAAATCGGGGCTGTACGAAGTCACCTCATCTTTACACAAAACTGTAAGCTGTCATCTGTGAGGCGCGAGCGGTGTTTGTTTTTACCATAGTTCATGGTGGAGAATGGCTGCTCTGCTGAGTTTTGCTCTCTGTAGCCGTTTGAATGGCAAACTACACTGATTAGCGGCGGCATAGGCACACTTAAAATTTCTTCTGAAATTTTCGCTTTCTAGTTAGTTTTAATCTTTTAACTTTATGCATCAAGCAAAAATTAAATTATATGCAACATTCTCTGACTGGAAGAAATTTGTTTAAACCTATTTTCTGCACATTCCAGCACATAAAATAAAAATTGTTTTTTGTGTTTACACTCAGTCTTTCAAATAAATGCATGTAAAACACAGCAGAAAATAAATAAAATCAAACACTCAGCGGTCCTGTTTTACCCTGCTTAACAGGAGTGGGGCAGGCGGAGGTTTGCCCTGGTGCAGGTGTGCCGCATGTCAGTGGAAGAATCTTGGAGTTTCTCTGTGAATTTCGCATTCCCGTGGCTGCGTACCCGGTGCTTGCTTGGAAGTTTAGGCGTTTTTCCGCTGTAAAAAGAAGTTTTCTTCCCACACAGTGTACAGCAGATGCTAATGTTTTTGTCACTTTTTACAGAATCAAACTCAAAGTAAGGTCAGTACTTCCACGCTCTAAACGCTGCACGGTCATACTCTCTCCCGCACTCGTTATATTATCCATTTTTGATCTGCTCACAGCTGTTGCCACGAACGCCGCACTCGCTTACATCATTGTAACGAGACACTCGCGCAAACGAAATCACGGCGGATTAGTACCACAGTACTGCAGCGTGCTTACAGGACAGTAACAGTAATCTAATTACCTTTTTTGCAATAGTAATCCCTTACTTTACTCGTTACTTGAAAAAAGTAATCAGACTATGCGGTGTTCCCCATCTCTGGACCACATACAGAAAGTATCATAGAAAGATTTAAGGTATCGTACCACATTTGACCTCTGACCTCTTGTTCATGGTTAATAGATTAAAAGTCAAAGTGAAAGACAAATTTGAAACTTTGTTACTTACTACTGTTGTTTGGAATAGATAGGAATATAGGGAATTATATATTTATTTAAAGACATTTATTTAAAGATATTTAAAGACAGCGTTGTCAAGAGAAAGAGAATGACCTGCCTAGTTAATAGGAAATTTACTTTACTATAATATATAATAAGCTCAAGTTATTCATGTACTTTATTATTAAACATTTAAACAATGAAATGAATGTTACACATGTAGTATATCTGCATATCTGTATAAATGAAAAAGAATGTCAAGTATAGTAAAGTGGATTTCATCAGGACAAAATAAAAGCCCTTGCTCTTGTTTTTATTTCAATACAAATTTCTTTAAGGAAAAACAAAGGAAATAAATAAATACAAAACATCACACTGTCGCCCTTTAATTATTTTTAAAAACCTGACATCTGTGCAGACCACAACTAGACAGATAAGCACATTGGATTCAGATTTGATTTAAACTAACATCAGTCAGTCTCTAGAAGTCTAAAAAGTCTGTTTCTACCATTAAACATCCAATATACTCAACTTCCTAGATAGTTTTGACTTCACGTGTGAAAATAGGAACGATTTTTGTGGTGTTTTGTACCACGACATGAGCTCAGATATTACCCTGCATAGCATTCAGCCCATGTTTAAACAAAATGTGGGATTTTCTGCTATTTGTAGCTCTGCTCTAAAAGTAGTACATACCTGGGCCCGCCTACTATCCTTGAAAACGTAAAATGAAGGGCTAGAATCCAAAGTGTATGACATCTCAGGAAAAAAAAAGCACCGAAATGTGCGCTGCTTTTCGGTCTCGTTACTACCGTTTTTGCCATAGTGGCACCGGATACCGGTACCGATCCCTATTGGCATGTTGAATGAGTTATTGCCTTCCTTGTGTAATGTTTACCAGTTTTAATTTTTTTTGGACTTTATGAAACTCCCTCCCCTCTGTGGTGAGAAATAACTTTGCTATTACAGAGCTAAATTATTCAACAGGTTAATACCTTCGCGGCAAGGTCACTTGCGGCATGAGAAATCCATTTTCATGTTATTTAATGTACCTCGGTACAATGACAGTCCTGTAATGAAGTGCCTAATTTAAAATGTAACATCACCTATTGGTGAAACGAGCTTAGATTATAAGACTCACATGTTTTCATTTCTAGTCTTTAAAACCTGTCTCTACCCATCTAGTATTAATTCCTTCTGGGATACAAGTTACCCATTTCTTGTTTTTATACCTAAGATGAATTATTGTTGAATGAAGACATTTTTCAAACACATGTAAAATGTGGCCAATTGTGTTTATTGGGTAAACGAAAAGGTAGAAGGGGGAAAAAGAGGGATAGAAAGAAGGAAAGAGAGAGAGGAGAGAAAACCCCAACAATCCCCTCTGAGCAAGCACCAGGCGACAGTGGATAGGAAAATCTCCTTTTAAAGTGAAAGAAACCTAAATGAGAAACTTATGGCAGAAGGCAAGGCAAGGCAAGGCAAGGCAAGTTTATTTGTATAGCACAATTCAACAACAAGGTGATTCAAAGTGCTTTACAGAGACATTAGAAACAAGAACAAATAAAATGGCAGAACCAGGCTCAGGAGGGGGCAGTCAACTGCCGGGACCGGTCGGGGGGTGAGCGTGAAAAAAGAAAAAGGAGGGAGGGGACGGGGGAAAATTAAGATGGAATAGAGGTGGAAAAAGACAAGGTTAGATCAGGTGGAAGCGTTTTTTCTTCTTTTCTTCTTCTGTTGTTCTTGCTTTTGTGCCTGGATTTCAGTGTTTTTGTACCTCGTTTCATTATACAATTCTTGGAGTTCTTGATTTTTCCTCTGAAGAATAAGTTTTTCTTCTTCCTGTTGTATTTTCTGTTGGTCTTTTTCTTGAAGCAGCTCTTTATTTCCGTTCCGTTCTTTCTGTTTCATTTCCATTTGCTTCTTGTCGTGAAGCAACTGTTGATTTTTGTGGAGAGTTTTGTCATGCTTCACCTGCAGCATCCATGGCTTGGAGTTTGCTCTGCAGGTCTCTCTGCTCGGCCTGTTGTTTCTTGTCTTGGAGGAACTCTTTATTTCTTTCCAGAGCTTCATCAAGTATTACTTGCAAGCCTTCGTTGTGTTTCTCAATGTTCCTTAGCTTGCAATCCATTTCTTCCTGATGTATTTTCTGTTGGTCTTTCTCATGAAGCAACTCTTTATTTTTGAGCAGTGTTTCCTCAAGAGTTATTTGGAGCATTTTGTATTTTTCCTCCAAGACTTCAAACTTGCAGTCTGTTTCTTTCTCAAGCTTTTCTTGTTGCTCTCTCTCTTGAATGAACTTTTTATTTCCGTGCACTTTTTTATCAAGCCTGATTTGGAGCAATCTGTGTTTTTCCTCCATCTCGTCAAGCTTGGAGTCCATTTCTTTCTGTTTCATTTCTTGTTGTGAAGCAACTGTTGATTTTTGTGGAGAGTTTTGTCATGCTTCACCTGCAGCGCTTTGTATTTTTCCTCCATGGCTTGGAGTTTGCTCTGCAAGTCTCTCTGCTCGGCCTGTTGTTTCTTGTCTTGGAGGAACTCTTTATTTCTTTCCAGAGCTTCATCAAGTATTATTTGCAAGCCTTCGTTGTGTTTCTCGATGTTCCTTAGCTTGCAATCCATTTCTTCCTGATGTATTTTCTGTTGGTCTTTCTCGTGAAGCAACTTTTTATTTTTGAGCATTGTTTCCTCAAGAGTTATTTGGAGCATTTTGTATTTTTCCTCCAAGACTTCAAACTTGCAGTCCGTTTCTTTCTCAAGCTTTTCTTGTTGCTCTCTCTCATGAAGGAACTCTTTATTTCTTTCCAGAGCTTCATCAAGCATTGCTTGCAAGCCTTCCTTTTGTTTCTCGATGTTCCTCAGCTTGCAATCCATTTCTTCCTGATGTATTTTCTGTTGGTCTTTCTCGTAAAGCATCTCTTTATTTTTGAGCAGTGTTTCCTCAAGAGTTATTTGGAGCATTTTCAGTTTTTCCTCCAAGACTTCAAGCTTGGAGTCCGTTTCTTTCTCAAGCATTTCTTGTTGCTCTCTCTCTTGAATGAACTCTTTATTTCTCTGCACCGTTTTATCAAGCCTGATTTGGAGCAATCTGTGTTTTTCCTCCATCTCTTCAAGCTCGGAGTCTATTTCTTTTTGCTTCATTTCCATTTGCTTCTTGTCTTGAAGCAACTGTTGATTTTTGTGCAGAGTTGTATTATACTTTACCTGCAGCGCTTTTTTTTTTTTCCTCCATGCCTTGGAGTTTGCTCTGCAAGTCTCTCTGCTCGGCCTGTTGTTTCTCTTCTTGGTGGATTTCTTTAAGTTTTTCCAGAGCTTCGTCAAGCTTTTCTTGGAGCTCCTGATTCTTCTTGACCATGTTTTCCTGTTTTATGCTCTCTTTTTTCTCCTTTTGGATGATATCTTTATTTTTTTCCAGAGCTTCATCAAGCTTTTCTTGGAGCTCCTGATTCTTCTTGACCATATTTTTCTCTTTTATGCTCTCTTTTTTCTCCTTTTGGAGCAGATCTTTAATTTTTTCCAGAGCTTCATCAAGCTTTTCTTGGAGCTCCTGATTCTTATCTTGGAGAGCCCATTGTTTCTCCTCAATAATACCTTCTTTTTCTTGAAGTTGGTAGGATAATTTTTCTAATTCAGCTCTCTTGCTCTCATTTTCTTCCGTCAGGATCTTAATCTTCTCTCTGTTCATGAGATTTTTATTCTCAATTTCTTCCAATCGCTTTTCCTCTAATTCTATCTACTTGTTCGTCCCAAGGAAGAGAGCTGACATAAGGGTCTAGGGACTCATACCATGGAATAGAGCTGGGGTCAACTTCTTGTCTTTCTTGATTTTTCTGAGACATGTTGGAGTCTGTATACCGTGAGTATGAAAAGGATCCAAATGTTTCAAAATGCTTTACTGGTGAACGTTCGAATGCTGCTAACATAAGTGCTGCAAATAACGGACTAAAAGTTGTACATCCTCACCCCTACTTAAGGATTCATGAGGATCAAAGCTTCAAAGGATCAAAGCTTTAGAAGATTGTGACATCAGAATTCCATAAGCCAATAAGGTTGTCACTAGGGATGGGTATCATTTAGGTTTTATCCGATACCGGTACTTTTGAAACGGTGCCGGTGCTTAAACGGTGCTCAAACCAGTGCTTAAAGAATGGAGAACACAAAATTGGTCCAAAAACCTCATGTTCAGATGGTTTTTTTTGTAAAAAGATAACAATGTTAGCCTTTTCTGCAGCTATGGGGCATATATGGTAACATTCTTGGCTGGAAGCAGTGCTTAAACAATGGAAAAAACAAACTTTGTCCAAAAACCTCTCATGTTTAACTGTTTTCCACTTTTTCTTTGGTCATTTTAGCCTTTTTGGCCAGGGTGAAGGGAGCATCTGCCATCAAACAAGAAGACAGTCGCATGTAGCTATGATGATGTTTGCTAGTTCACCTTACATGCATTAATGTAATAACGTGGTTAGCCTACTCAACGTAAATCACATACGAACAACATTAAGCTACTCACGCAGAGAAGAACGGCTGCTGCTGCCATCCTCATCATTTCTGCTACACTGGCAGGGCTAGGGGCCAGGACTCTCCTCTTCGGATTTTTGGGGGATGTTGCTAACTCCGGGTCCGATAACAGGCAACCCACCCGCAGTAGATGTGCACGGTGTGAGGTCTCGCAGCAAGCTATCAAATATGGCGCATTTCTTGGCTTTTTAAAAAAAACCCGCTATGCGTCGCCAGGTGTTTCATCGGATTTGACAGTATCACAGTATCAGCTTAAAGCACTTGTTGCAGGCTGCTGAGTTTGCATATTTTGCTGTGAAGTACAGCCAGACTTTTGACCGCTTTGCCTTGGGCATTTTTAATCTGTAGCTCTGCTCTAAAAGAACGTATGTACCTGGACCCGCCTACTATCCTCGGAAACGTAAAATGATTGGCTAGAATCTAAAGTGTATCACAGCTCAGGGAAAAAAAAGCACCGAAATGTGCGCTGCTTTTCGGTCTGGTTACTACCGTTTATGACAGAACCGGTGCCATCATTCCTAGTTGTCACATGACATTCTTGAATGAGGTCATATTTTTGTATGTATTTTTTAAAATAACATCAACATTCCGTAAGCCAGTGAGGTTCTTACATGACTTTTGAATGAGGATAATTTTTTGGTTTGGAAAATTACCAATAAAGTTTCAACCCCTGTTATTTTTGTAAAAAAAAAAAAAGTGTTATTGCAATAACATAAAAAGTGAGTAATGAAAGTAAGTAAAAGTACAATTTTATTTATATAGCACCTTTCAAGACAAATTACTTTTGTTTGAGTTGTTTTGCTAACTCGTTGAAGTGTTACTGGGTATCATAACCAGACAGTTTGCGCATACAGTGAGTGAAAGCCTTGGGTGGACTGAATCAGGCTAAATTAAATTGATAGAACTGAGTGGAGTTCTATCGATTGTATTGACCAGACAGTTAGAACAACAACTAAAAGAAACTTAATCTGAAAGGAACAAATATACACTCTAAAAAGTAATTAATGGGATCTTTAGTCATTACTTACATATATATGTTGTTGTGAAATGAAAAATCAAGTTCATAAATACTGTTAGACTTCCTAATTAAAATTTTTATTTTATTGAGTTCGGGTGACACATAAATTATGCCTCTTTACTCAATATATAATCGTGATTTGTCTGAATTTAAAATCTTCTTTTAATCAAAAAACAATATAATTTTAAGTTCTGTCGATGTAAAATACAACTTGATGACGTGTAAACAGCTCATAGTTCCCTTCTTCTACACAAGCGGACATATTCAACAGCACGTGTTCAAGGTTTATCAAGAGCTGTGTTCGTCGCGAACGGTGAGTAATTTTATGCGAAATTACACATATCTGCAGTCGCTCTGGATTTTGTTAGTTTACTTTAAAACAACGACGTAACATACATAACATACATCTTAGCTTGCCCCCGCGTTTGTGTGTTTTAATATACACACAGCAGCTAATTCCGCGATAGCATAAATTGTTGGGCTCTTTTTGGAAAATTTAACACTGACGTTACTCTAATGCAGACCACTGTAATTGTCTTATAATTTTTAAAAGATAGCGGACGTTGTTCGCCCCGGCACAAACTACTATGCTAACGTAGCTAGCCAAGCTAAGTTGTGTTCACTGTGATTTTATTTTTGAAATGTGAAATTTATTTTTTGAAGGGAAGCATTTTATGTTAGTAATTGTTAAGAAACGCTTCTAAATTTTCGTAACGTTACGGGGTGAAGTTCAACCCCATTGGCTTCTGCGCAGGAAGTGCGGTCGCCATTAGTCCGGTGTGTCTGTTGACCGCTAAGAGCGGTTCTTCACCGGCTGCTCGGCCTATTTTCACAGGTAAAAGACCAGACTTAAGTGCACTGTGCCGCATATGGTAGGCTAGTTAGCTGTCCCTAATTTTTGGGTACTTTCCGTGTTTTGTAGAGACGTAGAGGCGACGTGCATTGGCACTGGCTGTAACATTGATATGCCTCAATAAAGGTTGAAAGTAAGAAAAAAATCAATAGCGGGCCGCCATCTTGGTTGGGTCCCCATTCGCCACCAGTGCATTTTTTCTACTGAGGAATGTATTCACCCATGGTAAATAAGGAAAATGTTTAAATATTTTTCCAAACAGATAAGGCAAGAAAGGTCAATAATCCCACATATGGTTTCAGTAGTATGCCAGTTTTTGCAACACTAGGGTGCACAAAAATGACCATAGCTGCTGACTCAGCATTGATTCCAATTTGGTTTTGGAGAATGAAATGAAAACAGATCAAGTGGGATTATTGACATTGTAGCTTGTGTATAAAAAAGTTTGGGTTTTTTTTCGTATTTACTGTCAGAAATGATTCTGTCCTGTCATGCCACACCTTATGTTTGCTTTTGTTGATAAAAAAAAAACTATATATATATATATATATATATATATATATATATATATATATATAATTTTATTTTATTTATTTATTTATTTATTTTTTGAGTTAACACATTCCTCAGTAGAAATACATGCACTGGGGGCGAGTGGAGACCCCTCCAAGATCGCGGTCGTTGGGGATACACGCTCCAACAGACTGGCCCAGTCCATGTCACCTCTATGTATATTTGATCTATGGAAAGCCACGTTAGGCCTTCCAGCACCCAGTGTATTCAGGTCTATGTAGTTTTGAATGTTTGGTTCTAGCTCACACAGCTTTGACAGGTGAAACTTATTCACTGTATTGAAGACTCACAGGTGAAGTTGAAAATACCATCTTTTGTATTTTTGTGCAGGCACAACTTTCTGGTGTTATACACTGTCCTGGCGTTGCAGATCTAGGAGTTCCAGTTAAGACGTGGTCAGCCTTCTAAAGAAAGTGGGAATCTCACCGAAATATTCAGTTACTTTGCTGTGTTTCTTGCCAGGACAAAGGCTCAAACCATCATCTTCTCCTGGTATCAAATACCAAGGTACCTTCTGAAGTAAGCTTTAACAAGTAAGCTTGAATTGAGTAATTCAGAATCATGAAGTATGGATTGGCCTTGCAAAATCTGTAAATTTGCAACCTCCACTAAGGAAGAGCTGATGAAACATTATAGGTTACGCCATATCCCCAGTGTACAGCCTCTGCCATGTCCTTACCTAGATTGTTTTTGTTCATTTAAGTCATGGGGTAGCCAAAAATCACACAGATCAAGGAAACACTCAACTCACTCAACAATGAGAACCTCTGAAATACTCAGTTTCTGTTGCCAGTTCTGTAATGTGGGCACATTTTCCACTGAAAAAGAGTATTTTGAACACCTTCTATTTTTTTCTATCAATCAGGACAACACAGTTGAAAAGCGCAGAGAAATTGCTGTTCGCTGCCTCATAGTCTATCTTGGAGAGAAGGAGGAGGATCTTTTCAAACAATACAGCGCAAGTACTTGAGTTGGTTTTTAATTTTTTGTTTAGTTTTGAATGCATGTCTCTGTTGGGTCTTTGTGTTTTGTTCATTGGATTTTCTGTTCAGGGTTGAGTATTTAAGTCATTCAGTGCCATAGACGTCTTTAGACGTCAAAATGAATCCGAACGCTCAGTGCCATAGACGCCTCTTGAGCTTTTTATTGAATTGAGAAGGTGGTGGAGTTGATTACATGGATAAAATCCCACCAGCGTGACAGTCGGCTCTACTGAGAACGAGTATTGTGGCGCGATTTTTGATCCAGCTCGTCATTTCGAGCTTGAGGTGTCTGCAGCCTGACGTCATGGTTTTTCTAGCGATTCCAGTGAACATGAACCGGATTTATCTGACCAGTATCTCCTGTTAGAAACTTCTGAAGGCAGCAGGGACCAGAATAATGAACGATTTGCTGCATAAAACGCACAGAAATTGTTGATAGACGAACCGATGGCCGGGTGGGGGGTGAACAGACTAAGTCGCGCACTCACTTGTGCGGGAGTAACACACACACACAGACTCTCTGAATCATAAATCAGTCGCTTTTTTCTTATATATTTTTCAAATGTTGAAATTGTCTATAAACAACTATTTTTATACAAAAAATAATCTGCCAAAAGTACATTTTTACAGGTGATTTTTTTACTTCATAGTAGTAAAACATAGTTGAGATGTTGCATGAATCATTGAAACACGAAATATTTACATCAAAGTCACTGATCTGCTAGAAAAACCTATTTACACAAAGCGCTTTTGATCCAGAAACAGGTGTTTTGTCATGAAAGTTTCTCTTTTCTACTGCAGATTTCTAAATAACAGAGGTAGAAACATTTTTTTTTGCTGCTGAAAGAAGAGAGACTCATTTTTGTCATGGTGGTTTCAGAATTCACATAGTCATAGAACAAAATATTCTGTGAGCCTTCAAAATCAGTGAAAAAGCTAAATATCTCTGGCACTGAGGGGAGTATGAAATCTGAGAGTGGCTGGCACTGAATGAGTTAAGGGACATTCCAACCCTAAGTGAAGATATGTCTATTGCCATGTATAAGTGAGAAAAAAGCATTTCAGAATTACAATCTGAAGATGTTTATTGCCATTGTCATTGAACATAATTTGCTGAATAGAAACCTGTTTCCGTGATAAGGTGCAACATAAACACACAGGATAAAAAATTTTGTAGCCAGCGCAGTCATTTTCCTGATCTGGCAGCAGCTTTAGCAGAGCATAAACAATGGAAGTGAATGGCAGGTACTAGCATTTTGTGTGCAAAAGTGATTAAAATCACTCAATAATGATACCAAGTATTCCTGGGGAGCTCAACAATCATGCTGACTGCAAATGAAAAGTATGAATTGACATGAAGGATTTTCAGGAGCCGATTTAGACTTGGGACTACATTACGACAAAGCACTGCTGTAAGCCTCCACATGGTTATAACACAGCAGTTGAAGCCACTGCCGACCAGTGTCTATAAACCAACATGCTATTTGTGCAATATTTCTTCAACAAATCAAAGACCCATCCATTGTTACTGCAGCTTACCATGCTTGTATAGTAGTGGCTGTGTGTGTTTGTTTATGGAAGCTGGAGGCTTTTCCAACTGTTGCGTTATATCCATGCACCATGCAGTGGATGTTTACAGCGGTGTTTGTCGTAACTGCAATGTAGTCTCAAGTCTAAATCAGCTTCTGCAAATCTTCCGTGTTACTTTTGCACTTTTCATTTGCCGTGAACATGATTACTGAGCTCCCAAGAAATATTTGTTTTCATTACTGTTTTCATTTTTGTTAGTCATTTTAATCACTTTTGCACACAACATGCTAGCACCTGCTATTCACTTCCATTGTTTGTGCTCTGCTAAAGCAAATGGATTGCTTCCGGATCAGGAGAATTAGTGTGCTGTTTACAAAAGGCTTGTTTCTCACTTTCTAACTGTGGCAATATGGCAATAGATAAAATTTCACTTAGAAGTGGAATAACCCTTAAAAATGATTTATTAGATTTTCTTTTCAAAGTGGAAAAACAAAACTGTGAAAAACAAGACATTTTTTATTTTAAACGTTGGATTATGGTTTAATTTAGCTTTTAAAAATTACAGAATGACAAAGTAAAATCACTGAAAAACACAAAAGACAACCTGTTTTAGCTTATTTTCCTACCTGTAGTAGTTCATTCCCTTATGCACGTCATCCTGAAGTGCTTGAGCTATGTATTTTATACATCCTAACATTTAATTTCTCCTACAAGGATGAGGAGGAGCTCAACGCAGACCTTGCAATGCAAATCATGAAGATTGCTATCATTGGTGATGGGCCTCCAACCATCATCGTTGAGGGATCCAAGATCCTGGAGAGGATTGATGTTGCCAGATCCTGTGCTTTGATGATGGGAGTAATCTACGCTCTGAACCTTACCTATCCCAAGCAGCTGAAATTTACCTTTGAGGTATTTCAAAAGCTATGCCTTGAGCTTGATGGACAAAAAGCCAGCTCTAAAGTAATGAATCTTTAGTTTGGTATTTTCTAGAGCAGACTTGATAGACCATTCATGAGTGAGTTTCACAAAAACCTTATTCCTGCATTTCTGGCACTACTTCATTGTGTTTTACTAAATTTTAAAGCGCTGTTCTTAAGTCTTCTGAGTTAATGGTTTGCTGTGTCTTAAATGCTGTTATTTGCACATTTTTAAGGAATGCGTTTAATTTCTCCCATGACCTGTGTTCTGAGGGTATTGGTGTGTTTTAAAGTTTGTGTAATGCCCTCTTTAGCTGGCCTTAATCTTGAGGGTGAAAAGTCAAATATGGAAGAGAATCAAGAATACTTTGTAAGAGTGCTGACAAAGTTGAATGAAAGAAGCTTTGCTCATTTTATGTTTAAATTAGTGCATTTAATGTATAGCAGCCTGTCATCTTTTGTTTTGATTCACTGTCACATGTTAAAGTAAAAAAAAAGAGGATTCAAGTAGTAGGTTTTATTACAATTTTAATACACAGTTCCTTAAGTTTCAGCGGGCAATTTGTGTTCTAGGAAACTGAAGCCCACAAATCTTGCACTTCGCATGCACGTTAAAGAATTGTGATGTTTGTTATTGTAATTAAATGGGTCTAACTCATTTGAATACATCTGTCTGAATTTCTATTCTTTCTGAGCACCAGGTACGAGTCCGTTAGCTGATGTCCAGGTATTTGGCATCACATCTGCCGCATTCAAACAAATACACACAACATCCATTTCTTTTTTCTGAAGGTCATGACACAAGCGCACACACAGCCCATGTTAAGGCTGACGTTCGTTTGGGGAAAAAAGTGATCGACAAGTTTCTAAGGTCTTAGAACCTTGACTTCTTTGTGGGCAGGCACCACCATGCATGAGCCTGCCTACGCGGTAGTCATGGTTATAAGACACAGCCAAATGATCAAGGTTGTATTTTGGAGCGAATTAGCCTGCTGGGAAACAGGTAAATACCCTTATAGAATCTCCTGTGGGACCAAAAAATTACTACACTGTAACCAAAATATCATATTTGACCAACATAAATACTATTTATGCCGACAGTTAAGTTCATTTTAATTATAAATGTGTTTTATTTTGATCAAAAAGTTACTTCACCATACATAAATATAATCTTGGATCAACTTAAATTCCTGTGTATTTGTTGACAATTATTAAGTTCATGTTACTCAGAATGTGTTTTTTTTTTGTGGCCAAAAAGTAACTTCACTATACATAAAATTCACGTTGGATCAACTTAAATTTTTGTGTTCTAGTCGAAAATTATTAAGTTAATTTTACTTAAGAATGTTTTTAATTGTGGCCAAAAAAGCTACTTCACCATACTCAAAAATATTGCTTTGAATTAATGTTATTCTGCCAGAAGTTGGCTTAACTCAAAAATTCTAGTGGAAAACGTTAACATGTTTTTTTTATTTGAACCAATGTTTTACTTATTAGAGTGTAGGTTAACTAGTAGCTGATACAAATCAGGATTTAAAACCATTTTTTGTTTGTTTTTCTGTTTGACTCCTTGTTTTGTTTAATATTGCAATTTATATGATAGTATTATGGGTTTGTTAAACTTTTCGATGTGCAAATGTTGGAAAATGAAATATCACAGCTGGAAATCAATGAAAGTGGAAATTCAGAAGAAGTTCTGTCCAATATCTCAGTCTTTCCATGTTCTGTGCAAAATATTTTGGCTCATGTGCAATATCTTGGTCCCAGTAGAACTACCATCTCCACCCTAAATGACCATAGCCCTTCCATCCTTATTTATTTATTACATTATATAATTGCCCTTGTATACAGACCCACAATGTTTCTGTTTCAATATTTCGTACACATATACATTGCTTTTTATTTTATTTTATTTATTTATCCCCCCCCCCCCCCCCCCCTTTGTTGTATATTGGTTTCTCTTCTTCTTACTTTTGCACCTTTGTGGTCAAGCTACCCAATTTCGCTGTACAAGAAACTGCACAATGACAATAAAAAGCTCTAAGTCTAAGTCTTTTCCTCATTAATGCACAACATAGATAACTATGTAATGTGTCTGTTGCACACTTTGTATGTCAGGAATAACCATAAATGTGTTGTCTTACAAACGGCTGTATCAGGTCTTTGCATCCACAATAAGCGAGGATAACAGAACTCCTGGAAAGCAGAAAAAAAATCTGGTTCTTGTTTTTAAGACAGCTATCTTTAGTTTAACGTCCGTCAAAATCCGTCAGGAGGGATCAGGAGAGAGCAATGGTCTGCCAAGCCATTCCCTGTTTCAAAGTTTAATAGTTTTGCACCTGCTGTCGCTTTAATATTAAACTAATGAGGTTGAAATGGACTCACAGTGGTTTCTGCTTCTTAATTGGACAGATTTATATCCCTTAAGTATAACCAACTTTGTGTTATCTGCAACCCGTTCTCACTCCCAAAGCGTAACATTTTACGCTAGGTGACAAATCGTCACCATATTACGTTTTCGGTTACCCACCACGTTCCTAAATGACGACCTCGGAAAAAGAGGAAATATGAGAACCGTCTGGACTGCACCTACACATGTTCGCTCTTATTCTTCAAATCGCTTAGAAACACGCTATTTAACATCATTAAAGTCCTGGTTAAGGTCAGGAATAAGGTTATGGTCAGGGCTAGGGATAAGGTTAGGTTTAGGGCTGGAATACAGGGCTGGAACATCTATTACCGCGGAAGCGTCATTGCACTGGATCCCAGCCATAACCCGCCGCGTACCATAAGAACGCCGAAGGTCTCCTTTCGCGTTCCTCAGGAACACCGCGGGACGTGACAAAACGTCGACATGTTACGCCTCGGGAGTGAGAACGCTCTGACATGTCAGTTATGAGGAGTGAAGGAAAAAATACAAGATTGATGATACAGGATCTGGATCAGATGGAGAAACAGGCGGAGGAGGCAGGAAGCCAGCAAGAGGTAGGAAGGCATCAAAATGAATAGCACAAACATGTTAAATATAGACCATCAGCCACCATGTTTTAACTCAACTCTAAAGGTAAATACTTCAAGTCCCTCTTCCAGCCTTGCGAGCTATAACCTCCAACCTCTTTGTTGTGTCGTGCCTCTCCCAGGTCGTGGCCGTGGCCGACGAGGTCCAAACGTACAGAGCTCCGGTGACCACAAAGCACGCTCGGAGCTGAAAACAAAGGATCAGATCATGAAGCAGCGCAAGAAAAAGCAGAAGCACCAGTTCCTGCAGGGCGGGGGGATGAGGAAGCTCCGCTCCAAGAACAAAAAGTGGCTCGGAGAAGTTAAAAAGTCAGGTTTTGGAAGGGGTGGCCATAAGAAAGGCAAGCTGAGGAAGAAACTGTGAGGAGGACAGAGGGTTGATGGTGTGGAGGACATCACGAGGAACTGGGTGATAAGCGTCAGAATCATCTGAGAACAGGGACGTGCAGAGGGGGGGGGGGGCTAGAGGGGCTTGAGCACCCGCCCCTTTCCTGATGAGTGCCCAAAGTGCCCTTTTGTTGAGGCAACTTTTAAATTTTATTTATTTATTTATTTATTTATTTATTTTATGTGTGTGTGCGTGCGGAGTCCTGTCTGTGCCCCTCAACAATAATATTTAACTATTAATCATAGTTTTGCTAAATAAAAGGATCTGGCTTGCATCAGTCACATGATCACATTTAACCAATGATCGCCCTCGACGGCAGAACGCGCTGGTTACGAGCCGGGAACGAGCTCACAAAGAGCACGCGCATTTGTTGCGGTCCGGAGCTGTAGGAGAAACACAAGTTAACTCAGAGACACAGACTGATGCGACAAACCCAGTAAGTAGGTGTACAGCGCACACTGTAGTGTGTAGCACACAGGAGTATTAGCTTATTACATACACGTTGGTAAGCTGTCTTGTTGCAACTGACGAACTGAAACAAACGAGCGTGCTGTGTGTGCAACAGCGTGACAAACATTACCTGTCCTTTTATTAACTGCACAAGTAGTGCTGGTCATAGCTGCTGGCTACCTGTGTAAGGCTGTCATGGGTCTGTAGCTCTGTCACCGTTTTAGGGAACATATTTAGTTTTAAAGTAAGTTTCTGGGCATTTCCTGCCTTTCTGGAGGGATTATATTTCACTAAAAAACGATCTAATATGCATGTCCACATAATAATTATTATAATTATAATATATTAAAAAACACACGCTGTATTTTAAAGAACATACATTAAGAAGCAGATTATATTAGATTTATATTTTAAATAAGACAAAAGTTGGATTTTACAGCAGTAAAATGATTGTATCTCTACAGTTTAAAAATGTAATAAGCTTTGCCCTGCACAGAGTGGATAGTGAAACAAATGGAATCATCATAAATACATTATTTCATATTTATTACTTCCCCCTCCTCATTGCTTTATTATTGTAGCTCTAGTAATAAATAATAATGTAAGGATTCTGGATCAGCACCGTGATGCCCATAGTATATACAGTATTCTGAAGAAGGTCTAAAATGTCACTGTGTGTGCATGTGTGTGTTTTATTTAGCTGGATTTAAAAAAATATTACTCATGATATAACATTGTGCAGACATGGCTGGTAAGGACATGAGGAGGAAACAGTAGGAGCTGTATGAGGCTACTAAAGGCAGGGCTATAACATTTTGCTGTCATCATTTTATTATAGATCAAGTGCAAGAGTTGTTAGGTGTGGATAATTAGATTATAGTTTATTGCAATAGCAAGTTGTGCCTTGTTCTCAGATAGACAGCAAGTGGAGAGTGATATATGAAATGATGGGAAGGAAGGAAGAAGAGAAGCAAAGAGTGATTCACAGGCAGAGCCGAGTTTATGTCACAGTTTTTCGTTGCCTTATGGTTCCAAGCGCTGTCACCAATCTTTGCATTTTGTTATTATCTCATGAAACTTGTTTAATCAGCTACCATCTCTCCTGTGGACTTTTTAATGTCTACAGTCTCAGATCAACACAGCCCTGCCCTTCCCATATTAGATTCTTGATGAATGTGTGTTGTTGTTATTCAGCATGGTTCAATGTGCCCCTTTTTAACTTTGAGCACCCGCCCCTTTAAACCTCTCTGCACGTCCCTGATAGAGACAGGTTTTAAAGACTAGAAATGAAAACATGTGAGTCCTGTCTTTAAATAAAAATATATAATTCCCTATATTCCTATCTATTCTTGACATTGAAGCTTTACTCTTCTTGATATTGTGACAAAATACTCTTGGGTTAACCACGAGCTTTCTAAAAACTTGCATATAACAATTGTGCACCATTCATTCCTCATCTTTGCTGCCCATCATTACAACTTTGCTAATGATGGGCAGCAGGTTAGTGTCATGATGTCACCTCAGACATAGTTAAAAGCCCTGTTAACGTAGCTGCTTCTCGCCGGGTGCGGTGGCGCGTGCCTGTAATCCAAGCTACCGGGAGGCTGAGGTTGGAGGATCGTTTGAGCTCACGAGCTCTGAGCTGCAGCAGGCTATGTCGATTAACACAAAATAATTATCCTCATTCAAAAGTCATGTAAGAACCTCATTGGCTTACGGAATGTTGATGTTATTTAAAAAATTCATACAAAAACATGACCTCATTCTAGAATGTCATGTGACAACCTCATTGGCTTATGGAATTGTGATGTCACAGGCTTCTGAATCCATAAATAGGGGTGAGGAGGTACAACTTTCAGTCCGTTATTTGCAGCACTTATGTTAGCAGCATTCAAACGTTCACCAGTAAAGCATTTTCAAACATCTGGATACTTTTCGTACTCACGGTATACAGACTCCAACATGTCTCAGAAAGAGCAAGAAAGACAAGAAGCTGACCCCAGCTCTATTCCATGGTATGAGTCCCTAGACCCTTACATCAGCTCTCTTCCTTGGGATGAACAGGTGGAATTAGAGGAAAAGCGATTGGAAGAAATGGAGAAGGAAAATCTCATGAACAGAGAAAAGATTAAGATCCTGACAGAAGAAAATGAGAGAAAGAGCGCTGAATTAGAAAAATTATCCTACCAGCTTCAGGAAAGGGAAGGTATTATTGAGGAGAAACAATGGGCTCTCCAAGATAAGAAGAATCACGAGCTCCAAGAAAAGCTTGATGAAGCTCTAGAAAAAATTAAAGATCTGCTCCAAAATGAGAAAAAAGAGAGCATTAAAGGGGATAAAATGCTCAAGAAGAATCAGGAGCTCCAAGAAAAGCTTGATGGAGCTCTGGAAAAAAATAAAGATCTGCTCCAAAAGGAGAAAAAAGAGAGCATAAAACAGGAAAACATGGTCAAGAAGAATCAGGAGCTCCAAGAGAAGCTTGACGAAGCTCTGGAAAAACTGAAGGAAATCCACCAAGAAGAGAAGCAACAGTCCACACAGCAGAGAGACATGCAGAGCAAACTCCAAGCCATGGAGGAAAAATACAAAGCGCTGCAGGTGAAACATGACAAAACTCTGCACAAAAGTCAACAGTTGCTTCAAGACAAGAAGCAAATGGAAATGAAACAGAAGGAAATTGACTCCAAGCTTGACGAGATGGAGGAAAAACACAGATCGCTCCAAATCAAGCTTGAGAAAACAGTGCACAGAAATAAAGAGTTCATTCAAGAGAGAGAGCAACAAGAAATGCTGGAGAAAGAAACAGACTCCCAGCTTGAAGTCTTGGAGGAAAAACTGAAAATGCTGCAACTAACTCTTGAGGAAACACTGCTCAAAAATAAAGAGCTGCTTCATGAGAAAGACCAACAGAAAATACATCAGGAAGAAATGGATTGCAAGCTGAGGAACATCGAGAAACAAAATGAAGGCTTGCAAGTGATGCTTGATGAAGCTCTGGAGAGAAATAAAGAGTTTCTGCACGAGAAAGACCAACAGAAAATAAAAAAGGAAGAAATGGATTGCAAGCTGAGGCACATCAAGAAACAGAATGAAGGCTTGCAAGTGATGCTTGATGAAGCTCTGGAGAGAAATAAAGAGTTTCTTCACAAGATAGACCAACAGAAAATAAAAAAGGAAGAAATGGATTGCAAGCTGAGGAACATTGAGAAACAAAATGAAGGCTTGCGAGTAATGCTTGATGAAGCTCTGGAGAGAAATAAGGAGAACCTCCAAGAAAAGAAACAAGAGCCCGTAGAGCAGAGAGACCTGCAGAGCAAACTCCAAGCCATGGAGGAAAAATACAAAGCGCTGCAGGTGAAACATGACAAAACTCTGCACAAAAGTCAACAGTTGCTTCAAGACAAGAAGAAACTGGAAATGAAACAGAAAGAAATGGACTCCAAGCTTGACGAGATGGAGGAAAAACACAGATCGCTCCAAATCAGGCTTGATAAAAAAGTGCACGGAAATAAAGAGCTTCTTCAAGAAAAAGACCAACAGAAAATACAACAGGAAGAAGAAAAACTTCATCTCCAGAGGAAAAATCAAGCACTCCAAGAATTGTATAACGAAACAAAGTACAAATCAACTGTACTGGAAGAAGAAAAGAAAAAGCTGGAAAAACAATGCTCAGCGATGCAGAGTAGCATCAATGAGATGCTGAGAAAAAATACCGAACTTGAGGAACTTTCTAAGACCTTGAAGTACAAAAACACTGAAATCCAGGCGCAAAAGCAAGAACAACAGAAAACACATAAAGACCTGCAGTGTAGACTTCAAGAAATCCAGAAGAGAAACCAGCAGCTGGAAGACATGCACACAGATGTGCACAAGGCAAAGCGAATAGAGGAGGCAATAGTTAAAGAACTGAAAGACAAGCTTAAAGAAAAACAAGAACAATTAGAAGACATGGTGAAAAGATGCAACAAACTTGAGAAAGAAAACGCAGAAACAATCGATGAGCTGAAAACCCTCATCATTGAGAAAAAAGTGCTGGTGGAAGAGTATCTGAAAAAGAAGAAAAAACGCTTCCACTGGTTCTGGAGGAGGGGCACTGCTGCTTCTCACCTGATGTAACCTCGTCTTCCTCCACCTCTATTCCATCTTCATTTCCCCCCTTCCCCTCCCTCCTTTTTCTTTTTTCACCCTCACCCCCCGACCAGTCCCGGCAGTTGACTGCCCCCTCCTGAGCCTGGTTCTGCCATAGGTTTCTCCTTTAGGTGTCTTTCACTTTAAAAGGAGTTTTTCCTATCCACTGTCGCCTGCTGCTTGCTCAGAGGGGATTGTTGGGGTTTTCTCTCATCTCTCTCTTTCATTCTTTCTATCCTTTCCCCCCCTTCTGCCTTTTCCTTTACCCAATAAACACAATTGCCCACATTTTACATTTGTTTGAAAAATGTCTTCATTCAACAATAATTCATCTTAGGTATAAAAACAAGAAATAGGTAATAGCTGCATGTGTGTTTGTGTGTGTGCATAATATACATACTTGTTTCCCAGAAAGATTTAATACTAGATGGATAGAGACCAGGGACGTGCAGAGGGTGGGCTAGAGGGGCTTGAGCACCCGCCCCTTTCCTGATGAGTGCCCAAAGTGCCCTTTTGTTGAGGCAACTTTTAAATTTTATTTATTTATTTATTTATTTATTTATTTATTTATTTTATGTGTGTGTGCGTGCGGAGTCCTGTCTGTGCCCCTCAACAATAATATTTAACTATTAATCATAGTTTTGCTAAATAAAAGGATCTGGCTTGCATCAGTCACATGATCACATTTAACCAATGATCGCCCTCGACGGCAGAACGCGCTGGTTACGAGCCGGGAACGAGCTCACAAAGAGCACGCGCATTTGTTGCGGTCCGGAGCTGTAGGAGAAACACAAGTTAACTCAGAGACACAGACTGATGCGACAAACCCAGTAAGTAGGTGTACAGCGCACACTGTAGTGTGTAGCACACAGGAGTATTAGCTTATTACATACACGTTGGTAAGCTGTCTTGTTGCAACTGACGAACTGAAACAAACGAGCGTGCTGTGTGTGCAACAGCGTGACAAACATTACCTGTCCTTTTATTAACTGCACAAGTAGTGCTGGTCATAGCTGCTGGCTACCTGTGTAAGGCTGTCATGGGTCTGTAGCTCTGTCACCGTTTTAGGGAACATATTTAGTTTTAAAGTAAGTTTCTGGGCATTTCCTGCCTTTCTGGAGGGATTATATTTCACTAAAAAACGATCTAATATGCATGTCCACATAATAATTATTATAATTATAATATATTAAAAAACACACGCTGTATTTTAAAGAACATACATTAAGAAGCAGATTATATTAGATTTATATTTTAAATAAGACAAAAGTTGGATTTTACAGCAGTAAAATGATTGTATCTCTACAGTTTAAAAATGTAATAAGCTTTGCCCTGCACAGAGTGGATAGTGAAACAAATGGAATCATCATAAATACATTATTTCATATTTATTACTTCCCCCTCCTCATTGCTTTATTATTGTAGCTCTAGTAATAAATAATAATGTAAGGATGCCCATAGTATATACAGTATTCTGAAGAAGGTCTAAAATGTCACTGTGTGTGCATGTGTGTGTTTTATTTAGCTGGATTTAAAAAAATATTACTCATGATATAACATTGTGCAGACATGGCTGGTAAGGACATGAGGAGGAAACAGTAGGAGCTGTATGAGGCTACTAAAGGCAGGGCTATAACATTTTGCTGTCATCATTTTATTATAGATTAAGTGCAAGAGTTGTTAGGTGTGGATAATTAGATTATAGTTTATTGCAATAGCAAGTTGTGCCTTGTTCTCAGATAGACAGCAAGTGGAGAGTGATATATGAAATGATGGGAAGGAAGGAAGAAGAGAAGCAAAGAGTGATTCACAGGCAGAGCCGAGTTTATGTCACAGTTTTTCGTTGCCTTATGGTTCCAAGCGCTGTCACCAATCTTTGCATTTTGTTATTATCTCATGAAACTTGTTTAATCAGCTACCATCTCTCCTGTGGACTTTTTAATGTCTACAGTCTCAGATCAACACAGCCCTGCCCTTCCCATATTAGATTCTTGATGAACGTGTGTTGTTGTTATTCAGCATGGTTCAATGTGCCCCTTTTTAACTTTGAGCACCCGCCCCTTTAAACCTCTCTGCACGTCCCTGTCTGAGAACATCACCAAAGATTTTCCTGGCGCTTTGTGTGACTGTAGATTAAGGAGAAAATCATTTGTGAATCTTTACACTGCAGAAATGCACGTCACTTCTTCCTTGATGGCCTGCTGAACTCTGCGTTTGCCACAGAGTTATGTTTAATTATGATCCACTAACCTGGATTTACTACTTGTAAGCATGTTGGCAGTCTAATAAAAGTGTTTTGGAGTACTGAAATATGTCTTATCAAAATGGTAAAATACAGATATTAAATATTGTGTGCTTAATTTGCAGTTAGTTTCAAAAATCGTCTCGCCCATCTTTTCTTAAAATAAGAGGTGCTCTATAAAAATGACATTAAATTCTGTAAACGTGCTCTATTTGCAATTATTTATCATTACTGTTGTCCAAGTGGTCTCATTTCAAAGTTGAAAGCGAGCATCGGAACGGGCAAGAAAGGCGACTTTTAATTGACTTTGAATGTGTTGTGGTTACTGATATCAGATGGGCTGGGTTGAGAAACTGGCTTAGAATTCCTCTTGCCTTCAGCATGGCCACGCCCCTCTGACTTCTGCAATCAACAAGGCATTTTTACCCAGGGAAATGTTTATTTCGCTTTTCAGTTTGGACTGTTCTCTGTAAATTCCTGAGAAAATTTGAGAAGATCAGGAGTGTCTGAAAAACGTAAAACAGCCCATCTGTCACCAACAGCAATGCTGCCTTCAAAGTCACTTAAATCACCCTTTTTTTTTTCTGGCATGTGATTGGCTGATTAGATATTTGCATTCACAAGCAGCTGAATAGGTTAGTGCAGGGGTCAGCAACCTGCGGCTCTTTAGTCCTTTTAGTGCGGCTCTGCGTGGTTTGGGAAAATAAATAATTTTTTTAAGTAATTAGCTGAAGTGTATTTTATTTGTGTTAGTTCTTTTTTAACTTGTAGTTCTAAATTGGAAGATTACTGTGATATTGAAATGAAATATAAATATAAAATTATATTCTATTAGTTTTTGAACGCTCAAAATAAGCGTCACACTTGCGGAAGCCGATATACCCGCCGAAACGCCGTGCATTTATCGAGACTTTCAACCCCAGGTAGGCTAATTATCAATCTTCGGATCCACATTATGTCAGCAGCTCCACCGTGAACTATGTTAAAAACAAACACCGCTCACGCCTCACAGATGACAGCTTACAGTCCTGCGTAAAGATGAAAGTGACTTCATACAGCTCCGATTTGCAGACGCTGTGCGCAGAGATTCAGGAGCAGAAGTCCCATTGTAAACATATCACGGCAGACCCAACGATGTTTCCATGAACACGCTTTACAGCTTCTCTTTATTGACCACTTTTCACACACGGTTGCTGTATGCATACAGCCGGTGTTAAAGCTCACAGCCCGACACATACCAACACAACAGCATAGAGAGCACAGACGTTAAGGCGCCGAGGCGTGATCGCGGGTGCCGCTCAGGTGCGTCCGCCTCCCCTGCAGCGGCGCTGCAGACCACGCCCCGCCACACACATTAACCAGGTAAAATACATATTGTCAGGGTTCCTGGGTCAGTGACCCAGTGTTTTCAGTTTTGTTCATGTTCATATATATATATAGCATATAGTAAACAATGAATCTGTAAACGACAGCTGTTGACATTTTTTAAAAATGAATGAAAAAGCATATTTAAATAATCAACATACATGATTTAAATATAAACACACACGTGACAAGAGACAGAACGTGTAGAAGATATATGCAGAAAGAGCTTTCAGTGGTCAGCTGATAACATGATATCTAAAAAATACATAGCTCATTTTCCTGTCTGTTAGTTGGACATGCTAACCTGTTAACAAGCTCCTATATTCACCCATACAGTTTGTAGATCATTTTGCTAAAATAGGTAAAATCTCCACTCTTTCAGGGCACTAATAGGCTAAAGGCATATTACAAAAGGTCATTCATGTATTCACAGATTCTCTGTAGTTATTCTGCTGCTCATTCACCTGTAAAAACCACACCAATCATTATTTCAACAGCCTTTTTATTTTGGAACAAAAGCATTTGACGATATGACTTACAGGACGTTACCAAATTCATGAAGCTATATTTGTGAGTTTATTAATCAATATCAGTTTAATGTAAACAGACTGATGTAGTAATAGACAGTAAAATGTTGGTGCGTGTGTAATATATGAGCGTTTATGTTTCTCTACATGGGTAAAAGTACTCCATGTCGCCCTCTGGTGGTAGCAACCAACTATGAAAAGAATGGATGTTGGATCTTAACTAAATGATAAAAAGTTTTATTACTTTGTATTACTTTCTTTAGTTTGGTAAAATTTACAGTTTTAATCCTGTAAGAAAATAAATCACTATCATAGAGAGGGATATTAGTAATTCGTTTGTTAATAACACTTTGTTTGTGTTTGCTAATGTTTCGACAGGAAAATGGTTTTCTACAAAGTTGTTTCATGTACAGAGTAACACACACACACACACACACACACACACACACACACACACGTATGACTTTGCCGGTTTCAGCTGAAACAATTTCAGTGTTTCAAACCATGTTCCAGGATTTTTCCTTCACCATTTATGAGGTTTCAAGAAGAAGATAAACGACAGATATGAATGTTTGAAAAAGTTATAGATGAAAAGATGAAAAATACTCAAAGGATAAATTCAATTGGTTTATTGTTTTATGAATAAGTTGAAAAAGAAAAAGTTAAACAAGTAAATAATGAAACAAGGTAAAATGAAGTAAGAACAAAACGTCAACAAGTAAATAATGAAACAAGGTAAAATGAAGTAAGAACAAAACGTTAACAAGTAAATAATGAAACAAGGTAAAATGAAGTAAGAACAAAACGTTAACAAGTAAATAATGAAACAAGGTAAAATGAAGTAAGAACAAAACGTTAAGTAAATAATGAAACAAGGTAAAATGAAGTAAGAACAAAACGTTAACAAGTAAATAATGAAACAAGGTAAAATGAAGTAAGAACAAAACGTTAAGTAAATAATGAAACAAGGTAAAATGAAGTAAGCACAAAAAGTTAAGTAAATAATGAAACAAGGTAAAATGAAGTAAGCACAAAAAGTTAAGTAAATAATGAAACAAGGTAGAGGAGAGAAAACCCCAACAATCCCCTCTGAGCACGCACTAGGCGACAGTGGGGAGGAAAAACTGCCTTTAAACGGGCAGAAACCTCCGGCAGAACCAGGCTCAGGAGGGGACAGTCAACTGCCGGGACTGGTTGGGGAGGTGAACAGAGGTGGAGCAAGACGAGGCTACACCTGCTGAGGAAGCAGTAGAGTTCCTCCTCCAGGGCCAGCGGAAGCGTTTGTTCTTCTTTTTCATGCAGTTTTCTACAAGAGCTTTTTTTTCCAGGATGAGGGTTCTCAACTCATCGATGGTTTCTTTGTTTTGTTTCTCAAGCTTCTTGCACGTTTTCTCCACCTCTTCCAACGTTGCTTGTTTTTCTTCAAGCTTTTCCCTGAGCTCTTTGGATGTTTCCTCCTGCATTATCTTGTCCTTGTGCATGTCTGCGTTTCTTTGTTGTACTTCTTTGTACATGTCTTGTAGCTCCTCATTTCTTTTGTGGATATCTTGGAGCGTACGCTGCAGGTCGTCATGTATGTTGTCTTGTTCTTGCTTTTGCGCCTGCATTTCAGTGTGTTTGCGCTTCAAGTTGTTGTATTCCAACAATATCCCCTTAGTGAGCTCGGAGTTGTTTCTCGCCATTTGCTCCATCCTTTTCTGCATGTGCGAGCATTGTTTGTCCAGTTTTTCTTTTTCCCCTTCTAGTTGCTTTTTCTCGTGAAGAAGGTCTTTATTTTGGCGCAGAGTATCATCCACCTTCTCTTTCAGCATTCTGTATTTTTCCTCCGTGACTTTGAGTTTGTGCTCCATGTCTCTTTGCTTTTTCTCCTGTTCTTCCTTCTGTTGGAGGATTTCTTCATTTTTTTTCACAGCTTCATCGAAGTTTGTTTGGAGCAGCCGATTCATTTGGTCCATATATTGGAGATCCCATTCTGTCTTCCCAACAGTAGCTTTGCTGTCTTTAAGCTGGTTGGACATCTCCTTTAGTTCCACGCTCTTTTGCTTGTTTTCCTTAATTAGGAAGACAATCTGCTCTCGGGCTTGTCCAAACTTGATTCCCCAACCCTCATTAATAATATTTATGTCGGGCTGGCGTTTTTGTCTTTCTTCCAGGTTCTTATTTTGCGCTTCCATCTGTCTACACTTCTCCTCCAGTTGAAGTTTCTCTTCTTCAATCTGTTGAATTTTATTCTGGAGATGGTAGTTTTCCTTCTTACTGTCATGTAATGCCCTTTGGACGGCTAAGAGGTCATTTGGGGAAATTGGCCGGCCACGACAGGAAGGAGAAGCGGCGTAATCTTTTTGCCTTGGTTGGTGTCTTGTTGGATACATGTTGAAGGTTGTACACGACAACTCTGAAAAGGTTTCCAAAAGTTTCTGTGGTGAACGTGTGAAGGCTGCAAACACAAATGCTGCGAAGACACGAACTAAAAAACTGCTGTGTGTCACCCCTGTTTAAGGAAAAACTTCAAAGGATCGTGTAGTGACATCATAACTCCGTGAGCCAATGAGATTGTCATGTGACATTTTGGAATGGGGATATTTTTTTTTAAACCGTTTTCAAATTTAACTTAATATTTGACTGTTTCTTAACTGACCTGTTTAGCTGATTAAGAAATGAATTGAAACGAGCATCACTAACGTTATATAACAGACAACAGAAAAAAAACAGGTTTTTTTCTAAGTAATAGAGGTATAATACATTTTTTTTTTTTAAATTTTAAATTATCCTACTTTTTATAAGAGGGAACATTATTTAAAGAATATGTATTTAATTGGAAAACTCTCTATTCGTCTAAAGGCTATAACAAGAAAGGTGAGCTTCCTGCTCAAAAATGAAATGACCAAAATAAATGGAGCATTTCTCTGCAATTACAAACTCTGTGTAAACAATCTTGGTTTCAAAATAAGGCTAATGCTGGTGAGATGTCATCACAGGTGTAAATATTACTGCAGATGTTACTATGTCAAAGTTTCACAACTGTCTTATGTTTATTTATGTAGGCAAGACCTACTTTTCACTTTTTTGCTTCGCTATATGTTCTTGAGTGTATTAGTTTGCCAGCAGCACGAACATGTACTAGTGTCAATAATAATAGTACAGTGGATTAGAAAACCTGCTCACAAGTTGAATAAACACCCAGGATTGTTTCATCATTTTCATTCAAAACCAATATTTGAGTCAAAATGAGAAAGTTGTTTGTGCTGTCTGATGAAGAAGAAGCAAAATAAAGTGCAGTTTTGATGTAGATGATGTTGTATACAAACTAGAAGAGGAAGATAGTAGGATCTCTGTATCATGCTTTGTCACTTTGTACCATGTAATTCTTTCTATTTCCACCAGGGGGTGTTTTCAGAGGTGGTAGGTGGTAAAAGAAGAGGTCAGCAGGAAGATGGCGAAGAGCGACCAAAGACCAAGAAAAAGAGGCAGTCAGGCAAAGATGAAGAGTATTATATCCCTTACAGACCTAAAGACTTTGACTCTGAGAGAGGGTGAGGCATTAAACTGTTGCATCTGTTTCTTTAAAAAATGTGAATGGCTTTGTGTTTTATGCTGTTTTGTCCTGTGTTATGCGTCGACAGGTTGAGTCTCGGTGGAGAGGGCAGTGCTTTTGAACAGCAGGCCTCTTCAGCTGTCCTTGATCTCATGGGAGATGAAGGCGATCGCCTTAACCAGCAGAAGAAAATGATGAAATGGTACAAATTTCCCTATGTTTGACTCAGTATCCACCAAATGGTCATTTCAAACTATAATTTAAAGTCTTTTTTCCCCCTTCTTTTTTTAGGGACCGTAAGAGGAAGCGTTTTGTGAGAGAAACGGGAAAAGAAGACCAGAAGAAGAAGATCAAAACAGACAGCGGTCAGGTTATCAGTAACAAGAAGAACAGGAAGAACTTGTATCCTTCCAACAAAAAGCTTCTCTGTGTGCTGCTCTCAATGACCCTCTTCTCTACTCCTATGACAATATTAAGCTGTACTGTGAAGATGTTGTATCACTTGACAACATGTCAGTTATGAGGAGTGAAGGAAAAAATACAAGATTGATGATACAGGATCTGGATCAGATGGAGAAACAGGCGGAGGAGGCAGGAAGCCAGCAAGAGGTAGGAAGGCATCAAAATGAATAGCACAAACATGTTAAATATAGACCATCAGCCACCATGTTTTAACTCAACTCTAAAGGTAAATACTTCAAGTCCCTCTTCCAGCCTTGCGAGCTATAACCTCCAACCTCTTTGTTGTGTCGTGCCTCTCCCAGGTCGTGGCCGTGGCCGACGAGGTCCAAACGTACAGAGCTCCGGTGACCACAAAGCACGCTCGGAGCTGAAAACAAAGGATCAGATCATGAAGCAGCGCAAGAAAAAGCAGAAGCACCAGTTCCTGCAGGGCGGGGGGATGAGGAAGCTCCGCTCCAAGAACAAAAAGTGGCTCGGAGAAGTTAAAAAGTCAGGTTTTGGAAGGGGTGGCCATAAGAAAGGCAAGCTGAGGAAGAAACTGTGAGGAGGACAGAGGGTTGATGGTGTGGAGGACATCACGAGGAACTGGGTGATAAGCGTCAGAATCATCTGAGAACATCACCAAAGATTTTCCTGGTGCTTTGTGTGACTGTAGATTAAGGAGAAAATCATTTGTGAATCTTTACACTGCAGAAATGCACGTCACTTCTTCCTTGATGGCCTGCTGAACTCTGCGTTTGCCACAGAGTTATGTTTAATTATGATCCACTAACCTGGATTTACTACTTGTAAGCATGTTGGCAGTCTAATAAAAGTGTTTTGGAGTACTGAAATATGTCTTATCAAAATGGTAAAATACAGATATTAAATATTGTGTGCTTAATTTGCAGTTAGTTTCAAAAATCGTCTCGCCCATCTTTTCTTAAAATAAGAGGTGCTCTATAAAAATGACATTAAATTCTGTAAACGTGCTCTATTTGCAATTATTTATCATTACTGTTGTCCAAGTGGTCTCATTTCAAAGTTGAAAGCGAGCATCGGAACGGGCAAGAAAGGCGACTTTTAATTGACTTTGAATGTGTTGTGGTTACTGATATCAGATGGGCTGGGTTGAGAAACTGGCTTAGAATTCCTCTTGCCTTCAGCATGGCCACGCCCCTCTGACTTCTGCAATCAACAAGGCATTTTTACCCAGGGAAATGTTTATTTCGCTTTTCAGTTTGGACTGTTCTCTGTAAATTCCTGAGAAAATTTGAGAAGATCAGGAGTGTCTGAAAAACGTAAAACAGCCCATCTGTCACCAACAGCAATGCTGCCTTCAAAGTCACTTAAATCACCCTTTTTTTTTTTCTGGCATGTGATTGGCTGATTAGATATTTGCATTCACAAGCAGCTGAATAGGTTAGTGCAGGGGTCAGCAACCTGCGGCTCTTTAGTCCTTTTAGTGCGGCTCTGCGTGGTTTGGGAAAATAAATTATTTTTTTAAGTAATTAGCTGAAGTGTATTTTATTTATGTTAGTTCTTTTTTAACTTGTAGTTCTAAATTGGAAGATTACTGTGATATTGAAATATAAATATAAAATTATATTCTATTAGTTTTTGAACGCTCAAAATAAGCGTCACACTTGCGGAAGCCGATATACCCGCCGAAACGCCGTGCATTTATCGAGACTTTCAACCCCAGGTAGGCTAATTATCAATCTTCGGATCCACATTATGTCAGCAGCTCCACCGTGAACTATGTTAAAAACAAACACCGCTCACGCCTCACAGATGACAGCTTACAGTCCTGCGTAAAGATGAAAGTGACTTCATACAGCTCCGATTTGCAGACGCTGTGCGCAGAGATTCAGGAGCAGAAGTCCCATTGTAAACATATCACGGCAGACCCAACGATGTTTCCATGAACACGCTTTACAGCTTCTCTTTATTGACCACTTTTCACACACGGTTGCTGTATGCATACAGCCGGTGTTAAAGCTCACAGCCCGACACATACCAACACAACAGCATAGAGAGCACAGACGTTAAGGCGCCGAGGCGTGATCGCGGGTGCCGCTCAGGTGCGTCCGCCTCCCCTGCAACTGCGCTGCAGACCACGCCCCGCCACACACATTAACCAGGTAAAATACATATTGTCAGGGTTCCTGGGTCGGTGACCCAGTGTTTTCAGTTTTGTTCATGTTCATATATATATATAGCATATAGTAAACAATGAATCTGTAAACGACAGCTGTTGACATTTTTTAAAAATGAATGAAAAAGCATATTTAAATAATCAACATACATGATTTAAATATAAACACACACGTGACAAGAGACAGAACGTGTAGAAGATATATGCAGAAAGAGCTTTCAGTGGTCAGCTGATAACATGATATCTAAAAAATACATAGCTCATTTTCCTGTCTGTTAGTTGGACATGCTAACCTGTTAACAAGCTCCTATATTCACCCATACAGTTTGTAGATCATTTTGCTAAAATAGGTAAAATCTCCACTCTTTCAGGGCACTAATAGGCTAAAGGCATATTACAAAAGGTCATTCATGTATTCACAGATTCTCTGTAGTTATTCTGCTGCTCATTCACCTGTAAAAACCACACCAATCATTATTTCAACAGCCTTTTTATTTTGGAACAAAAGCATTTGACGATATGACTTACAGGACGTTACCAAATTCATGAAGCTATATTTGTGAGTTTATTTATCAATATCAGTTTAATGTAAACAGACTGATGTAGTAATAGACAGTAAAATGTTGGTGCGTGTGTAATATATGAGCGTTTATGTTTCTCTACATGGGTAAAAGTACTCCATGTCGCCCTCTGGTGGTAGCAACCAACTATGAAAAGAATGGATGTTGGATCTTAACTAAATGATAAAAAGTTTTATTACTTTGTATTACTTTCTTTAGTTTGGTAAAATTTACAGTTTTAATCCCGTAAGAAAATAAATCACTATCATAGAGAGGGATATTAGTAATTCGTTTGTTAATAACACTTTGTTTGTGTTTGCTAATGTTTCGACAGGAAAATGGTTTTCTACAAAGTTGTTTCATGTACAGAGTAACACACACACACACACACACACACACACACACACACACACACACACACACACACACACACACGTATGACTTTGCCGGTTTCAGCTGAAACAATTTCAGTGTTTCAAACCATGTTCCAGGATTTTTCCTTCACCATTTATGAGGTTTCAAGAAGAAGATAAACGACAGATATGAATGTTTGAAAAAGTTATAGATGAAAAGATGAAAAATACTCAAAGGATAAATTCAATTGGTTTATTGTTTTATGAATAAGTTGAAAAAGAAAAAGTTAAACAAGTAAATAATGAAACAAGGTAAAATGAAGTAAGAACAAAACGTCAACAAGTAAATAATGAAACAAGGTAAAATGAAGTAAGAACAAAACGTTAACAAGTAAATAATGAAACAAGGTAAAATGAAGTAAGAACAAAACGTTAACAAGTAAATAATGAAACAAGGTAAAATGAAGTAAGAACAAAACGTTAAGTAAATAATGAAACAAGGTAAAATGAAGTAAGAACAAAACGTTAACAAGTAAATAATGAAACAAGGTAAAATGAAGTAAGAACAAAACGTTAAGTAAATAATGAAACAAGGTAAAATGAAGTAAGCACAAAAAGTTAAGTAAATAATGAAACAAGGTAAAATGAAGTAAGCACAAAAAGTTAAGTAAATAATGAAACAAGGTAGAGGAGAGAAAACCCCAACAATCCCCTCTGAGCACGCACTAGGCGACAGTGGGGAGGAAAAACTGCCTTTAAACGGGCAGAAACCTCCGGCAGAACCAGGCTCAGGAGGGGACAGTCAACTGCCGGGACTGGTTGGGGAGGTGAACAGAGGTGGAGCAAGACGAGGCTACACCTGCTGAGGAAGCAGTAGAGTTCCTCCTCCAGGGCCAGCGGAAGCGTTTGTTCTTCTTTTTCATGCAGTTTTCTACAAGAGCTTTTTTTTCCAGGATGAGGGTTCTCAACTCATCGATGGTTTCTTTGTTTTGTTTCTCAAGCTTCTTGCACGTTTTCTCCACCTCTTCCAACGTTGCTTGTTTTTCTTCAAGCTTTTCCCTGAGCTCTTTGGATGTTTCCTCCTGCATTATCTTGTCCTTGTGCATGTCTGCGTTTCTTTGTTGTACTTCTTTGTACATGTCTTGTAGCTCCTCATTTCTTTTGTGGATATCTTGGAGCGTACGCTGCAGGTCGTCACACTGTAAAAAAAAAAACGTTGCTAAAACTTAAAAACTCAAGGCAACCGACTGCATTTACGTTTTTAGGTTCTGATGGATAACTTATAATTTCAAGTTTAGGAGATAAGTTGCTTTAGCTAATGTTTTTGTGTTGACAAAATTAATAATTGTCCTTTTTCTCAACTCATATTTTATTGTTTTTGCAACGTATTTCCTAAAGTTTACACAAGGTATTAGTTTTAGTTTCGGCAACGTATTTCCTAAAGTTTACACAAGGTATTAGTTTTAGTTTCGGCAACGTATTTCCTAAAGTTTACACAAGGTATTAGTTTTAGTTTCGGCAACGTATTTCCTAAAGTTTACACAAGGTATTAGTTTTAGTTTCGGCAACGTATTTCCTAAAGTTTACACAAGGTATTAGTTTTAGTTTCGGCAACGTATTTCCTAAAGTTTACACAACATATTTTTTTTTGTTTTGCCAATCAATTTCCTAAAGTTTAGAAAAAGTATCTTTCATAGTTTTCATGAGGTGCTCCCTGTTGTACCAATGAATGTTTACACAGTTGATTTTCAAATAACTTTGTGTTCAAACACAACTGCACCACTGACAATGTTGACTTTTGAGATCAGCCATTTTTAACATACTGACAACATTCAGCCACAAATAAAGTCCTTCCAAAAACACAAAAAAAGTCAAATTTTTGTAACAAATGTTACTCATCCAATTTTAAAGGTGGTGTTGTCAGACAGAATATCAAACCTATCTTGATAGATAGTCACTAACAAACGGATTCAAAACATCAGATGGCAGGATGTGAACAACTTCTATCTGGTTTCCATACAGCAAACAACTTTCAAACAAATTTTTCCACCACTTGTCTTTTAATAGTAATCAACACTCCAATTTCCTGTGAAGTTCAGTATCGCGCCACATTTGTTATAAAACTAGTACAAATGTACCTAAAACCAGATTATAAAAATTGTTTAAAACAGCTCAAGTTAGAATAAAACCTTTCAACATTTTATAATAACATGTTATACATGAAATCTGCAATCAGTCATGCAAGCCACATTAAGTAAAGTTAGAACAGAAGACATTGATTCAGAACTTTCTGCACCTTAGTTTTCTTAAAGACAGAAATGAACTTTTTTCAGAGCAACTTGCCACGAAACCCAAAAACTGTAAATCAAAACAAATTGCCATTCTGTTTTACACAAGTTGTATTTGAGTTGAACATGTTGTCAAATAGGTTAGACTTTGGTTAAGAGCTTGGTTTTGAAGCTTCTTATCCTCTGGGAACAGGTAGATGTCAACTCCATAAAAATGTGTTGCACAGCTTCAAATGTGTACTTGAGTTCTTTGGGAAACTCCATGTTGAGCCCATAAAGTAGGCCAAACAAGTAGGCAAAGGCAGTGGGAAGGTCTGGCAGATCATCAAGAATAATGTCCTCTTCCAAAACAATGGCAGTGTTGACCACTGTGGACTGCGAGTTGGGTCCCACGTAGTCCTCCAGAACAGTGAGGATGCCCACCGTAACACCTCGGGTTGCCCTCTCAACTGGATCTGTATCCTATGCAAAATAAAAAACAACAGTACATATAAGTCTCTGAAAACCAAAACTGAAGATTGAGTAGATTTGCATACTCACCAGACATGTTAAGAAGAGTTTGGTCTCGTCGTCGCGAACAAATATCGGTAACCCTTCCAAACTGATGGTTCGTCGATGCTGGACTATGTTTGAGACCTAAAACAAGGAAATCAAATAAGACTCAGTCTCATTTATAAACCTACCATTTTGTTTTTAAAACACATTAAGTGTTGTTGCTCAAAATACAGCCTTAAGAAATAAGATGTTGAAATGAGTTATTACAGATTTTATTATTATTATTATTGGTCATGTTTTTGTCAGATTTTTTTTATTTATTTATTTTTTAAGTAATTTTGATGTGCAACAAATGTAGCACACTTATTACAACATTTATAACAAAAAGTGCCATGAGTGGGATGAGAGTTGAACTGTCTGTCATGACCTGCAATCTGCCAAACACAGCGCTGCTTGTTAGCTTATAATCCCATTCAGGACACACTTTTTGAAAACTAACAATTTTTACATCAATTTAGTAAATATTTAATAAAGTATCTTTCGTTACAGTGGGAACTTCAGGTTCCTCATAAACCAGACACAAATACATTTTTATATATTACCTGTTCATCAAACTTCTGCAACAGGGAATCCATGTCATTGCGGAAAGCAGCTTTTCTAATTCGATACAGCTTAATCAGCCGAAGTGAGTAAGTGTCGAGGGCAGTCAAGAAGGTCCCCATGAGATCCTTGGTGGTAATGCGTGAGAATTCCGCACAAATCTACAAAGCAACAAAAAAAATATAGAAGAAAACTTTTAAAGGTACATTATATAAAAATCACATTGTTTTCAAATTTGGTTAAAAGAGCTTAATTTCAAAACATTTAGTCTCGGTTGATCTATTGGTCAGGCCTTGATTGGATTTTTTTTTTCCTTTAGTGGTAGTGGTGGTACAAATTATAACTGACGTATTAAAAAAAAACAAAAAAAAAAAACCCAAGAAAAATCTGATCGGCAGATCTTACAGTAAGTCTATAGAATACCTAATCAAATGTTGATAAGACAAAATAATGGTTTCAATTGTTACAGGATTCATTGCAGAAAAGAAATAAATCAATAAATTGTATTTTAAATTCATTGAAAAAATTCCATTAATTTTATAGTTATGTAGGAATGAAGTAAGAATAACATCCTGTGGTCAAATTTGTATACTTTCATAACACGTAAGTGACTTTCTCAATCCTGTTCTGTGAGTTTCATGGCTGTTGCCTGCTAAGGGTCAGCACCAAAAGATTCTAGATGCCCAGTGAAGACACGTCATTGCGGCGACCGTGGTTCAGGGGGTTGGGAAGCTCATCTGTAACCGGAAGGATGCTGGTTCTATCCCCAGCTCTCTCTGTCCTGGTCGTTGTGTCCTTGGGCAAGACCCTTTACCCTACCGCTTACTGGTGTTGGCCAGAGGCGCGATATGGCAGCGTCACTTCTGTCAGTCTACCCCAGGGCAGCTGTGGCTACAACTGTGGTTTCCCTGCACCGATGTGTGAATGTGAGAGTGAGTGAGTAGTGGAATTGTAAAGCGCTTTGGGTGCCCAGAGAAGAGCGAAATAAAAGCAATCCGTTATTATACACAGCAAGTTGACAAGTAAATAGATTTCACTTCAATAGTTGTTGGTAATACCAAAATTAGCTTCATATTTTTAGAGCCAAGTATTTTTTTTATATTTTACCGCTAGCATTGTTAGCTCATCGCGAGCCTTCAACCTTTTCTACAAGATATTGGAGTGATACAAACAGATGCTTTTAAAGGTCCTATATCATGTAAAATCAACTTTTTGGAGCTTTTAAACACATTTTAATGTTATTTCCTTAGATTAAAAACCCTCCAGAGTGGTTTTTGGCTTAATTCAGGCATTTCTTAGTTGTCTCAGTGAATCCTTTCCCCATAACCTTGGCTCAGCTCTCTCTTGCAAAACGACTGACTCGTAACATTGGGATTAAAATTTCTTTCTAACAACTCCAAATGCCTTGAAATTTTTCTGGGTGAATAAATGAACGTTTTCCATTTTAGAAATAAGACCACACTGGGGAAAAAGGGAAGAAGAAAAAAAAAAAAAACGGAAGTTTTCCTTTAAATATTTAAGAGATTATCTTACCTGTTCTTTCAAGAAGAGAGCTGGCCATCTGAGCTGCATTTCCTTGACCAAGGGCTGCATCTCCACAACTTCTTTCCTCCTGAGAGAGAATGTGATGTCCATCTTTTGGGTGATGAGTGCCATGTTCTTATCCCTCTTCTTCATTTCATCTTCCAAAATGCATCTTTCATTTTCAAGAGACTCATCATTGTAGTTTTCTGGGCCATCAGGGATAAAGTTGACTTCACCTCGCTTTGGTTTCTTTAAGGAAAATCTATTTGAGCCACTGTCATCTTCTTCCCCTCTTCTTTTTCGATTGACTGCAACTTCACTACATCCAGCTTTACTTAGCTTGGAACGGTAGTTGCCAAGCTTGAACTTAATGCTTGTTGCCCAACCATCATATCCTGTGCCATTGCCAGGCTCTTTGAGGCAGGGATGTTTGGAAACTAGCTCCTGTGCAACAGATGTTATTTCATTCTTGTCAGGGTACGCTTTGATTGCAAACATTTCTTGTGCCAACTTGTCTAGAATTTCCATCTTGATGTCTCTTGTTACACTTAAATTTGCCCCTGCTTTCTCATATACCTCATTGCCCTTGCGAAGTTTTAACGCTACATCATAGGAAAAGGTTGGGATAGGAAATGGATTTGGCCACTGTGAAGTGCTACGCATGTAGGTCTTTGTGGATGAGGATGGGCTGAAAGAAGATGCTGAACTCACACTGGCTGTATCAATAGATGAGATAGCGCTATGATCAGATGGAGTCTGTGGTGGCGAGGCTGATGCATTTTCCTCCCAAATGAGGTGCAACACTGCCCGTCCAGCAGGTAGCTCCTTAATATCCATCAGGTTGCAAAGTGCGTTCCCAAAATCTGGGTCTTCATATTGTATTGCAAAGTCACCTTCAAGTCCAAGCTTTGCTTGTAGTTCATCTTGAAGCTGCTTCACAGATTCTGGAACAGTGGACAGTTGGATTTTTCTGATAAGTTTTGGACTGACGTGGACTCGCAGTAACAGGGCCTGTGAAGACAAACCAAAAAAAAAGGGCGCAATTCTAAATAATTGACAAATTCAAAGTAATCAACTGAAAACTATTTATGAATAATACATACCATCACTTTCAATGCAGGAGGCACGTAACAGGTGTCACCATCAGTTGTCCATCTACGCAGTATTCAGCTAAAGGGTGGTAATCATTCAAATCTTCTGGGTCAAGTATTTCCAGATCTTTGTAGCTGCTGTCAAGCCGATATGATCTGTAGTGTTCCATAAACCAAGAGGAGAGCTTTGTAGCAACAAATGACACTTTCCCAGAGTCTACCAAAATGTTCAGTATCTTGTAGAATTCAGGTAGTCCACTCAGTTGTCCTGATGAAATGATCATGCCTTTAACATACTGGGTCCCATACAGATAAACACATTTAGCAAATGACACAGCTTTTACCTGTGGATATTTCAGTTTCAAGCACTTCTGAAGATTTTCATTCAAGAAACAGATGTCAACTGTGTCAATATTATCAACATGCAGACTTGGTTTAAAAAGACTGTGACCATCTAACAAGTATGCCATCATTTGTTGATGCTTTGAAGAAAGTGTTAGTAGTATATTCTTAAAACATTGGACATCATGCACAGTTTTCTTGAAAAAGTTGTGCTTAGATTCAAATCGAATAGTCCACAAATCAACTAAGGGACCAAAACAACGCACAAGATGACTATAATGTTCAATATAGTGGTGTTTTGGCTTCAAATTAAAATCAGGAAAAGTCTCTATCAGTAATCGTCGATGATCCAATATTTTGGTGTCCAAGTATGACAATATTTCTTCTGATAGAGTTGTCGAGACAACAATTTCAACAAGCTCCTTAAGGTCCATCAATACTTCCCATGATGGCTCATGTTCTGGTATACGGGTCCCAATGATAAAAGGCAGCAAACGCAAAAGTGTCCAGTTTTCATGTCCATTGCCACTCACTCTTCCTGTTCCAAAACTGGCTTTTGTAATTTGTTGTGGCTTGTTGAGATTATCAGAGAATTTATATGGAAATGATTTTATACGTTTGTTTAATCCTTCAAATGTAATAAAACCCTTTCTGATTAAATCTTGAAGACACAAACACAATTCCACAGGGACAACACCTTCAAAGAAATCATGTAATATATCTGGAGGAAATCCAGTGACTGGATGAAAATAGGACAACGCACTTAAGGCACAGGAACCTTTGACACCACACACACTTTGTCTTTGACCATCCTCAAGCTCTTCTAGAAAAATGTTATGCTGTTCCACAGTTCTTAATGGAAATTCTGTAGGATCAAGAGCTGCAATCTGATGTTTATCAATACTACAAAATCGACAAAATTTGTCGACATTAAAGGACTCCAAAAAGCCTGCAAGGCTGTGAGCCCCAAGGTTATCTGCACAGACACAAAATACAGTTCCCTTTAAAAAACTATTTAAAGATTCAACATACACCCCTGTGCTTTCAAGACATTTTAAATCCTCAATGAGTGGATAAAGAAAAGCATCATACCCAAACTGTTTAACGTCTACACTTTTACCAAGAAGAGCAAGCTGTATTGAGTGTAATGTAGAACGAAACCTTGCAGATAAGTTGAGTACAACCCAATAGACAGCAGTTATTTTATGAATTTTTCGAGATGTTCCTAAAGGGTTGCATATTTCAAAGTCGTCAATATACAAAGCTAAACTAATGCAAGTATCTTGCAATCCTAAAAGCTTGTTGTTTTTGAAATACTGCCCATCTCTAAATGATCTGTAACCTTCACTAATTTCTTTATCAAATGCTAACTTTTCAAAGAAACTTTTCTCTTTCAATAAGTTCTCCAAGACCTGGTTTACTGAGACATAAACAAATGTATTTCTAGTTCTCGCTTTGTAGATGTACTCTGTAGGCTCAATTACATGAAAATTATTCTTGAAATAAATATTTCTCTTGTAATCAGTAGATAATGCACCTTTTGGTTCTGTTGAGATAATTAATGGGTTGGTTTTGAAAAGTGCATCATTTATATTTTTAATTACATCATCATCTGCCTCAATGTTCTGTTCAGCAAGCACCTGTTTGATTCTTTGAAATGAATGAACCTGAGAAAATTTTAAAATGTCACTAATTTCCTCAATAATTCTCTGCAAAGCACTTTTAGAAACATGTAACAATGTTTGCATGCATAGAAAAAGTCTAGCTATTTTATGTTCAAGACATTGGTAATCTACAAACTCATTGTCCTCTTTATCACTTGATGCTACACCTGAACCACTTGGTAATGTCTCTGGCTCCTGAGAGGTATTTAAGGATTTATCAGGGGAGCTACTTTCACTAGGACATGCATTTGCATGAGAAATCAGTCTAATACAGTTTTTTATATCTTTTGAGTTTTTGTGCTTTCTGCTTGTGTGTGACGTAAAGGTTGTTAAATTGTTGGTAGCATAGTCACATTTTTGGAAAGGACAGGATACAGTCTGATTTTTTTTTAAGTGCCTTAAAATATGTGAAATAAATGTATGCTGTGAGCAGTTTTCCTTAAATTCACAAAAATCACAAAAAAATGTTGAGATCTCCTGCCTTTTCTTAGCCCTGTTGTGTGATCTGCTGAGGTGAGACTTCAATGCCCCTCGTGTCCTGAACGAACAGACGCAGTCACTGTAAACACAGGGCAAATGAAATCCTCTTCTATGTCGTAACTGGTGATGTCTTAAGAGTACTTCTTGGCTTGAACAGACAAAAGAGCAGAACTGGCACTGCATACAAAAGCTATAATGAGAAGAGAGGAGAGGACAGTGTCAACAATTCAAAAGAAACCTGAATTAATCTCAAATTACCAAAGTTACATTACCTGATAATGCGTTTGGGGCGGGGGGCAGGCACTCCTGTTCTGATTCCTCTCCTTACCAACTCCTCATCAGTCCCTCATAAATCAGGACAAGCAGTGGTCTGGAGTTGGCTTTTAATTCTCTAAATAAATAAAAATAGCAATTAGTTTTAAAATAAAATACCAGCTTCCTGACAATACTTAAGAATTTTTTTCTCCTGTCCTAATTTTTTTGGCTCACTAAAGTGAGCTGATTCTGCCTTGTAAAATGCCATGTGAAACACAGTAAAACAAATAATTTACAAAACATACATTACATCAAATGTTTAATTTATTTAATTTATTATTAACAAATTGTATTCTACATGGAATGCACCAACAGTATACTGGGATGTATTATGTAAGCCAAGGATAATTTTGTGTGATTGGTTTTACAACTTAGAATGACAAACATTGGATTGAGAGTATGAGTGGGATAAAACTCCTGAAGCATCTGTTTAAATTATCAGTGCATTTATTAATGGTGCTCCATAAATAAACCAAAACAATGTTGTTTTGCGCATAACAAAAAGCTCACAATTGTGCAGTCAAAATGTAAAATAAAAGATGCTGAGCATAATAACAAAGACAGATTTTGCAGCTGCTCTGTTTCCAAGTTCTACTGCGCAACTGACAGCCTGGAGTTTGAAATCCTCTTTGTAACCGTGTCTCTTACAGGCGCCATTTATGGTCCTTACACGCATAATATGGTAATATTACGTTGAAGCAGAGTACGTATCACTCTGCGAGGCTCCTCGGTAGCCGTAATGCTCCAACAATCCATCAAGCAGTGCAGCTTCATAGCTTACCAAAGTCGTACCAAAACATTTTTTGACATATTTTTTTAAGCTGTGTACCACATAAAATTGGTTCGAGGTCAGTAAGCACAACCAGAATTCATACATAAGGCAGACTGTCGATTTTTGAGATGAAAGGATTTTAGGCCGTGCGTCAACGCGTTAGCCCGGTTAGCTCACTAACGCCACCCAGCCCCACGCACGGGGTGATCCGCGGTAACTAGTTAACGGAGATTTGCCCCGTTAATGCAGTTATGGCATTAACTTTACGCTGACAGTACTAAAATAGTAATCTTCAAATGTTTTCTTTTTACCGACCAGCTCCTCTTTGATAGCTGCCGTGTCCATCTTGTCGTTGCCTGCAGGTGAAGCGATGGGGGAGGGGGAGTTGTGTTCAGTGAAGGAGAGAGGCGGAGTAACACAGTGTAGAGACAAAAGTGGACGAAAGAGAGGCAAACTTGCGGCTCCACGAGTATAATGATAATGTAGACTATATCGATATAAACTATATTGTCACATCTCATATTTCATTTAGTTCATTTAGTGGAGCTCGCTGGCCATGAGGACTCCACCACCCCGTTCACACAGAAACTAAAGCACACATTTTATTGGCTAGATGTGATTCGAACAAATTAAACGACATGGCAGCAGGCGCCCCCGAACTTTATTTTATTTTATTTAAATAGCGGCGGGGGGTTGCTGCCGTTGGTCATGAGTGAGCCAGCCTATTTTGTTTCGTTCGGTGGTATGGCGGCCACAGACTGCACTTCATGAAATACGCATAGGGGGTGTCGCGGAGGCTTGTCAGATATGAGCGCGCCTCTTTAGTAGCGAAGTTTGTCGGATTTTCATTGTTTTGTGACATGGCACGTAGTTTGTGACATGGAATCTTAAATGATATAGTAAACACATACCCATAAGCCACAAGGCTTCTTAGCCAAGAAAGTAATGCTATGCTAAGTTTCGGAAAAATACGAAGAACTTCAGTTGTGATATTTCTAACAGACAAATTGAGACTGTTCAAACATATACTGTCTGATATAATAAAAGAAACATTACTTGCCTTTAGAAACTTGAGATGAACAGCTCCTAGCCTCACGTTCTCATTAAGGCAGACGGGCAGGTGGCTTTCAGTCCTTGCAAAAGCGCAAAGTAGACCCCGTAGCATCCAAAAATATGAGATGCGCATGCGTACTCAGGCACAGAAAGGCGCCAACAGCTTCAACTCATGTAAAACTTGAATTCATTCATTTTGCCAGCAATAAATTTCATCTGAGACCAACTTTTGCTCCAAAACGTTAAATGATTAGTTGAAACCCTTAATGTATTTGAGTTTATGGGCCAACTGAACTTTTATTGTTGAATTGTGAAAGAAATGACTGTAAGCTCAACAACTGCAAGTTTGATTTTTTACAGTGATGTATGTTGTCTTGTTCTTGCTTTTGCGCCTGCATTTCAGTGTGTTTGCGCTTCAAGTTGTTGTATTCCAACAATATCCCCTTAGTGAGCTCGGAGTTGTTTCTCGCCATTTGCTCCATCCTTTTCTGCATGTGCGAGCATTGTTTGTCCAGTTTTTCTTTTTCCCCTTCTAGTTGCTTTTTCTCGTGAAGAAGGTCTTTATTTTGGCGCAGAGTATCATCCACCTTCTCTTTCAGCATTCTGTATTTTTCCTCCGTGACTTTGAGTTTGTGCTCCATGTCTCTTTGCTTTTTCTCCTGTTCTTCCTTCTGTTGGAGGATTTCTTCATTTTTTTTCACAGCTTCATCGAAGTTTGTTTGGAGCAGCCGATTCATTTGGTCCATATATTGGAGATCCCATTCTGTCTTCCCAACAGTAGCTTTGCTGTCTTTAAGCTGGTTGGACATCTCCTTTAGTTCCACGCTCTTTTGCTTGTTTTCCTTAATTAGGAAGACAATCTGCTCTCGGGCTTGTCCAAACTTGATTCCCCAACCCTCATTAATAATATTTATGTCGGGCTGGCGTTTTTGTCTTTCTTCCAGGTTCTTATTTTGCGCTTCCATCTGTCTACACTTCTCCTCCAGTTGAAGTTTCTCTTCTTCAATCTGTTGAATTTTATTCTGGAGATGGTAGTTTTCCTTCTTACTGTCATGTAATGCCCTTTGGACGGCTAAGAGGTCATTTGGGGAAATTGGCCGGCCACGACAGGAAGGAGAAGCGGCGTAATCTTTTTGCCTTGGTTGGTGTCTTGTTGGATACATGTTGAAGGTTGTACACGACAACTCTGAAAAGGTTTCCAAAAGTTTCTGTGGTGAACGTGTGAAGGCTGCAAACACAAATGCTGCGAAGACACGAACTAAAAAACTGCTGTGTGTCACCCCTGTTTAAGGAAAAACTTCAAAGGATCGTGTAGTGACATCATAACTCCGTGAGCCAATGAGATTGTCATGTGACATTTTGGAATGGGGATATTTTTTTTTAAACCGTTTTCAAATTTAACTTAATATTTGACTGTTTCTTAACTGACCTGTTTAGCTGATTAAGAAATGAATTGAAACGAGCATCACTAACGTTATATAACAGACAACAGAAAAAAAACAGGTTTTTTTCTAAGTAATAGAGGTATAATACATTTTTTTTTTTTAAATTTTAAATTATCCTACTTTTTATAAGAGGGAACATTATTTAAAGAATATGTATTTAATTGGAAAACTCTCTATTCGTCTAAAGGCTATAACAAGAAAGGTGAGCTTCCTGCTCAAAAATGAAATGACCAAAATAAATGGAGCATTTCTCTGCAATTACAAACTCTGTGTAAACAATCTTGGTTTCAAAATAAGGCTAATGCTGGTGAGATGTCATCACAGGTGTAAATATTACTGCAGATGTTACTATGTCAAAGTTTCACAACTGTCTTATGTTTATTTATGTAGGCAAGACCTACTTTTCACTTTTTTGCTTCGCTATATGTTCTTGAGTGTATTAGTTTGCCAGCAGCACGAACATGTACTAGTGTCAATAATAATAGTACAGTGGATTAGAAAACCTGCTCACAAGTTGAATAAACACCCAGGATTGTTTCATCATTTTCATTCAAAACCAATATTTGAGTCAAAATGAGAAAGTTGTTTGTGCTGTCTGATGAAGAAGAAGCAAAATAAAGTGCAGTTTTGATGTAGATGATGTTGTATACAAACTAGAAGAGGAAGATAGTAGGATCTCTGTATCATGCTTTGTCACTTTGTACCATGTAATTCTTTCTATTTCCACCAGGGGGTGTTTTCAGAGGTGGTAGGTGGTAAAAGAAGAGGTCAGCAGGAAGATGGCGAAGAGCGACCAAAGACCAAGAAAAAGAGGCAGTCAGGCAAAGATGAAGAGTATTATATCCCTTACAGACCTAAAGACTTTGACTCTGAGAGAGGGTGAGGCATTAAACTGTTGCATCTGTTTCTTTAAAAAATGTGAATGGCTTTGTGTTTTATGCTGTTTTGTCCTGTGTTATGCGTCGACAGGTTGAGTCTCGGTGGAGAGGGCAGTGCTTTTGAACAGCAGGCCTCTTCAGCTGTCCTTGATCTCATGGGAGATGAAGGCGATCGCCTTAACCAGCAGAAGAAAATGATGAAATGGTACAAATTTCCCTATGTTTGACTCAGTATCCACCAAATGGTCATTTCAAACTATAATTTAAAGTCTTTTTTCCCCCTTCTTTTTTTAGGGACCGTAAGAGGAAGCGTTTTGTGAGAGAAACGGGAAAAGAAGACCAGAAGAAGAAGATCAAAACAGACAGCGGTCAGGTTATCAGTAACAAGAAGAACAGGAAGAACTTGTATCCTTCCAACAAAAAGCTTCTCTGTGTGCTGCTCTCAATGACCCTCTTCTCTACTCCTATGACAATATTAAGCTGTACTGTGAAGATGTTGTATCACTTGACAACATGTCAGTTATGAGGAGTGAAGGAAAAAATACAAGATTGATGATACAGGATCTGGATCAGATGGAGAAACAGGCGGAGGAGGCAGGAAGCCAGCAAGAGGTAGGAAGGCATCAAAATGAATAGCACAAACATGTTAAATATAGACCATCAGCCACCATGTTTTAACTCAACTCTAAAGGTAAATACTTCAAGTCCCTCTTCCAGCCTTGCGAGCTATAACCTCCAACCTCTTTGTTGTGTCGTGCCTCTCCCAGGTCGTGGCCGTGGCCGACGAGGTCCAAACGTACAGAGCTCCGGTGACCACAAAGCACGCTCGGAGCTGAAAACAAAGGATCAGATCATGAAGCAGCGCAAGAAAAAGCAGAAGCACCAGTTCCTGCAGGGCGGGGGGATGAGGAAGCTCCGCTCCAAGAACAAAAAGTGGCTCGGAGAAGTTAAAAAGTCAGGTTTTGGAAGGGGTGGCCATAAGAAAGGCAAGCTGAGGAAGAAACTGTGAGGAGGACAGAGGGTTGATGGTGTGGAGGACATCACGAGGAACTGGGTGATAAGCGTCAGAATCATCTGAGAACATCACCAAAGATTTTCCTGGTGCTTTGTGTGACTGTAGATTAAGGAGAAAATCATTTGTGAATCTTTACACTGCAGAAATGCACGTCACTTCTTCCTTGATGGCCTGCTGAACTCTGCGTTTGCCACAGAGTTATGTTTAATTATGATCCACTAACCTGGATTTACTACTTGTAAGCATGTTGGCAGTCTAATAAAAGTGTTTTGGAGTACTGAAATATGTCTTATCAAAATGGTAAAATACAGATATTAAATATTGTGTGCTTAATTTGCAGTTAGTTTCAAAAATCGTCTCGCCCATCTTTTCTTAAAATAAGAGGTGCTCTATAAAAATGACATTAAATTCTGTAAACGTGCTCTATTTGCAATTATTTATCATTACTGTTGTCCAAGTGGTCTCATTTCAAAGTTGAAAGCGAGCATCGGAACGGGCAAGAAAGGCGACTTTTAATTGACTTTGAATGTGTTGTGGTTACTGATATCAGATGGGCTGGGTTGAGAAACTGGCTTAGAATTCCTCTTGCCTTCAGCATGGCCACGCCCCTCTGACTTCTGCAATCAACAAGGCATTTTTACCCAGGGAAATGTTTATTTCGCTTTTCAGTTTGGACTGTTCTCTGTAAATTCCTGAGAAAATTTGAGAAGATCAGGAGTGTCTGAAAAACGTAAAACAGCCCATCTGTCACCAACAGCAATGCTGCCTTCAAAGTCACTTAAATCACCCTTTTTTTTTTTCTGGCATGTGATTGGCTGATTAGATATTTGCATTCACAAGCAGCTGAATAGGTTAGTGCAGGGGTCAGCAACCTGCGGCTCTTTAGTCCTTTTAGTGCGGCTCTGCGTGGTTTGGGAAAATAAATTATTTTTTTAAGTAATTAGCTGAAGTGTATTTTATTTATGTTAGTTCTTTTTTAACTTGTAGTTCTAAATTGGAAGATTACTGTGATATTGAAATATAAATATAAAATTATATTCTATTAGTTTTTGAACGCTCAAAATAAGCGTCACACTTGCGGAAGCCGATATACCCGCCGAAACGCCGTGCATTTATCGAGACTTTCAACCCCAGGTAGGCTAATTATCAATCTTCGGATCCACATTATGTCAGCAGCTCCACCGTGAACTATGTTAAAAACAAACACCGCTCACGCCTCACAGATGACAGCTTACAGTCCTGCGTAAAGATGAAAGTGACTTCATACAGCTCCGATTTGCAGACGCTGTGCGCAGAGATTCAGGAGCAGAAGTCCCATTGTAAACATATCACGGCAGACCCAACGATGTTTCCATGAACACGCTTTACAGCTTCTCTTTATTGACCACTTTTCACACACGGTTGCTGTATGCATACAGCCGGTGTTAAAGCTCACAGCCCGACACATACCAACACAACAGCATAGAGAGCACAGACGTTAAGGCGCCGAGGCGTGATCGCGGGTGCCGCTCAGGTGCGTCCGCCTCCCCTGCAACTGCGCTGCAGACCACGCCCCGCCACACACATTAACCAGGTAAAATACATATTGTCAGGGTTCCTGGGTCGGTGACCCAGTGTTTTCAGTTTTGTTCATGTTCATATATATATATAGCATATAGTAAACAATGAATCTGTAAACGACAGCTGTTGACATTTTTTAAAAATGAATGAAAAAGCATATTTAAATAATCAACATACATGATTTAAATATAAACACACACGTGACAAGAGACAGAACGTGTAGAAGATATATGCAGAAAGAGCTTTCAGTGGTCAGCTGATAACATGATATCTAAAAAATACATAGCTCATTTTCCTGTCTGTTAGTTGGACATGCTAACCTGTTAACAAGCTCCTATATTCACCCATACAGTTTGTAGATCATTTTGCTAAAATAGGTAAAATCTCCACTCTTTCAGGGCACTAATAGGCTAAAGGCATATTACAAAAGGTCATTCATGTATTCACAGATTCTCTGTAGTTATTCTGCTGCTCATTCACCTGTAAAAACCACACCAATCATTATTTCAACAGCCTTTTTATTTTGGAACAAAAGCATTTGACGATATGACTTACAGGACGTTACCAAATTCATGAAGCTATATTTGTGAGTTTATTTATCAATATCAGTTTAATGTAAACAGACTGATGTAGTAATAGACAGTAAAATGTTGGTGCGTGTGTAATATATGAGCGTTTATGTTTCTCTACATGGGTAAAAGTACTCCATGTCGCCCTCTGGTGGTAGCAACCAACTATGAAAAGAATGGATGTTGGATCTTAACTAAATGATAAAAAGTTTTATTACTTTGTATTACTTTCTTTAGTTTGGTAAAATTTACAGTTTTAATCCCGTAAGAAAATAAATCACTATCATAGAGAGGGATATTAGTAATTCGTTTGTTAATAACACTTTGTTTGTGTTTGCTAATGTTTCGACAGGAAAATGGTTTTCTACAAAGTTGTTTCATGTACAGAGTAACACACACACACACACACACACACACACACACACACACACACACACACACACACACACACACACACACACACACACACACACACACGTATGACTTTGCCGGTTTCAGCTGAAACAATTTCAGTGTTTCAAACCATGTTCCAGGATTTTTCCTTCACCATTTATGAGGTTTCAAGAAGAAGATAAACGACAGATATGAATGTTTGAAAAAGTTATAGATGAAAAGATGAAAAATACTCAAAGGATAAATTCAATTGGTTTATTGTTTTATGAATAAGTTGAAAAAGAAAAAGTTAAACAAGTAAATAATGAAACAAGGTAAAATGAAGTAAGAACAAAACGTCAACAAGTAAATAATGAAACAAGGTAAAATGAAGTAAGAACAAAACGTCAACAAGTAAATAATGAAACAAGGTAAAATGAAGTAAGAACAAAAAGTTAAGTAAATAATGAAACAAGGTAAAATGAAGTAAGCACAAAAAGTTAAGTAAATAATGAAACAAGGTAAAATGAAGTAAGCACAAAAAGTTAAGTAAATAATGAAACAAGGTAGAGGAGAGAAAACCCCAACAATCCCCTCTGAGCACGCACTAGGCGACAGTGGGGAGGAAAAACTGCCTTTAAACGGGCAGAAACCTCCGGCAGAACCAGGCTCAGGAGGGGACAGTCAACTGCCGGGACTGGTTGGGGAGGTGAACAGAGGTGGAGCAAGACGAGGCTACACCTGCTGAGGAAGCAGTAGAGTTCCTCCTCCAGGGCCAGCGGAAGCGTTTGTTCTTCTTTTTCATGCAGTTTTCTACAAGAGCTTTTTTTTCCAGGATGAGGGTTCTCAACTCATCGATGGTTTCTTTGTTTTGTTTCTCAAGCTTCTTGCACGTTTTCTCCACCTCTTCCAACGTTGCTTGTTTTTCTTCAAGCTTTTCCCTGAGCTCTTTGGATGTTTCCTCCTGCATTATCTTGTCCTTGTGCATGTCTGCGTTTCTTTGTTGTACTTCTTTGTACATGTCTTGTAGCTCCTCATTTCTTTTGTGGATATCTTGGAGCGTACGCTGCAGGTCGTCATGTATGTTGTCTTGTTCTTGCTTTTGCGCCTGCATTTCAGTGTGTTTGCGCTTCAAGTTGTTGTATTCCAACAATATCCCCTTAGTGAGCTCGGAGTTGTTTCTCGCCATTTGCTCCATCCTTTTCTGCATGTGCGAGCATTGTTTGTCCAGTTTTTCTTTTTCCCCTTCTAGTTGCTTTTTCTCGTGAAGAAGGTCTTTATTTTGGCGCAGAGTATCATCCACCTTCTCTTTCAGCATTCTGTATTTTTCCTCCGTGACTTTGAGTTTGTGCTCCATGTCTCTTTGCTTTTTCTCCTGTTCTTCCTTCTGTTGGAGGATTTCTTCATTTTTTTTCACAGCTTCATCGAAGTTTGTTTGGAGCAGCCGATTCATTTGGTCCATATATTGGAGATCCCATTCTGTCTTCTCAACAGTAGCTTTGCTGTCTTTAAGTTGGTTGGACATCTCCTTTAGTTCCACGCTCTTTTGCTTGTTTTCCTTAATTAGGAAGACAATTTGCTCTCGGGCTTGTCCAAACTTGATTCCCCAACCCTCATTAATAATATTTATGTCGGGCTGGCGTTTTTGTCTTTCTTCCAGGTTCTTATTTTGCGCTTCCATCTGTCTACACTTCTCCTCCAGTTGAAGTTTCTCTTCTTCAATCTGTTGAATTTTATTCTGGAGATGGTAGTTTTCCTTCTTACTGTCATGTAATGCCCTTTGGACGGCTAAGAGGTCATTTGGGGAAATTGGCCGGCCACGACAGGAAGGAGAAGCGGCGTAATCTTTTTGCCTTGGTTGGTGTCTTGTTGGATACATGTTGAAGGTTGTACACGACAACTCTGAAAAGGTTTCCAAAAGTTTCTGTGGTGAACGTGTGAAGGCTGCAAACACAAATGCTGCGAAGACACGAACTAAAAAACTGCTGTGTGTCACCCCTGTTTAAGGAAAAACTTCAAAGGATCGTGTAGTGACATCATAACTCCGTGAGCCAATGAGATTGTCATGTGACATTTTGGAATGGGGATATTTTTTTTTAAACCGTTTTCAAATTTAACTTAATATTTGACTGTTTCTTAACTGACCTGTTTAGCTGATTAAGAAATGAATTGAAACGAGCATCACTAACGTTATATAACAGACAACAGAAAAAAAAACAGGTTTTTTTCTAAGTAATAGAGGTATAATACATTTCTTTTTTAAAAAATTTAAATTATCCTACTTTTTATAAGAGGGAACATTATTTAAAGAATATGTATTTAATTGGAAAACTCTCTATTCGTCTAAAGGCTATAACAAGAAAGGTGAGCTTCCTGCTCAAAAATGAAATGACCAAAATAAATGGAGCATTTCTCTGCAATTACAAACTCTGTGTAAACAATCTTGGTTTCAAAATAAGGCTAATGCTGGTGAGATGTCATCACAGGTGTAAATATTACTGCAGATGTTACTATGTCAAAGTTTCACAACTGTCTTATGTTTATTTATGTAGGCAAGACCTACTTTTCACTTTTTTGCTTTGCTATATGTTCTTGAGTGTATTAGTTTGCCAGCAGCACGAACATGTACTAGTGTCAATAATAATAGTACGGTGGATTAGAAAACCTGCTCACAAGTTGAATAAACACCCAGGATTGTTTCATCATTTTCATTCAAAACCAATATTTGAGTCAAAATGAGAAAGTTGTTTGTGCTGTCTGATGAAGAAGAAGCAAAATAAAGTGCAGTTTTGATGTAGATGATGTTGTATACAAACTAGAAGAGGAAGATAGTAGGATCTCTGTATCATGCTTTGTCACTTTGTACCATGTAATTCTTTCTATTTCCACCAGGGGGTGTTTTCAGAAGTGGTAGGTGGTAAAAGAAGAGGTCAGCAGGAAGATGGCGAAGAGCGACCAAAGACCAAGAAAAAGAGGCAGTCAGGCAAAGATGAAGAGTATTATATCCCTTACAGACCTAAAGACTTTGACTCTGAGAGAGGGTGAGGCATTAAACTGTTGCATCTGTTTCTTTAAAAAATGTGAATGGCTTTGTGTTTTATGCTGTTTTGTCCTGTGTTATGCGTCGACAGGTTGAGTCTCGGTGGAGAGGGCAGTGCTTTTGAACAGCAGGCCTCTTCAGCTGTCCTTGATCTCATGGGAGATGAAGGCGATCGCCTTAACCAGCAGAAGAAAATGATGAAATGGTACAAATTTCCCTATGTTTGACTCAGTATCCACCAAATGGTCATTTCAAACTATAATTTAAAGTCTTTTTTCCCCCTTCTTTTTTTAGGGACCGTAAGAGGAAGCGTTTTGTGAGAGAAACGGGAAAAGAAGACCAGAAGAAGAAGATCAAAACAGACAGCGGTCAGGTTATCAGTAACAAGAAGAACAGGAAGAACTTGTATCCTTCCAACAAAAAGCTTCTCTGTGTGCTGCTCTCAATGACCCTCTTCTCTACTCCTATGACAATATTAAGCTGTACTGTGAAGATGTTGTATCACTTGACAACATGTCAGTTATGAGGAGTGAAGGAAAAAATACAAGATTGATGATACAGGATCTGGATCAGATGGAGAAACAGGCGGAGGAGGCAGGAAGCCAGCAAGAGGTAGGAAGGCATCAAAATGAATAGCACAAACATGTTAAATATAGACCATCAGCCACCATGTTTTAACTCAACTCTAAAGGTAAATACTTCAAGTCCCTCTTCCAGCCTTGCGAGCTATAACCTCCAACCTCTTTGTTGTGTCGTGCCTCTCCCAGGTCGTGGCCGTGGCCGACGAGGTCCAAACGTACAGAGCTCCGGTGACCACAAAGCACGCTCGGAGCTGAAAACAAAGGATCAGATCATGAAGCAGCGCAAGAAAAAGCAGAAGCACCAGTTCCTGCAGGGCGGGGGGATGAGGAAGCTCCGCTCCAAGAACAAAAAGTGGCTCGGAGAAGTTAAAAAGTCAGGTTTTGGAAGGGGTGGCCATAAGAAAGGCAAGCTGAGGAAGAAACTGTGAGGAGGACAGAGGGTTGATGGTGTGGAGGACATCACGAGGAACTGGGTGATAAGCGTCAGAATCATCTGAGAACATCACCAAAGATTTTCCTGGTGCTTTGTGTGACTGTAGATTAAGGAGAAAATCATTTGTGAATCTTTACACTGCAGAAATGCACGTCACTTCTTCCTTGATGGCCTGCTGAACTCTGCGTTTGCCACAGAGTTATGTTTAATTATGATCCACTAACCTGGATTTACTACTTGTAAGCATGTTGGCAGTCTAATAAAAGTGTTTTGGAGTACTGAAATATGTCTTATCAAAATGGTAAAATACAGATATTAAATATTGTGTGCTTAATTTGCAGTTAGTTTCAAAAATCGTCTCGCCCATCTTTTCTTAAAATAAGAGGTGCTCTATAAAAATGACATTAAATTCTGTAAACGTGCTCTATTTGCAATTATTTATCATTACTGTTGTCCAAGTGGTCTCATTTCAAAGTTGAAAGCGAGCATCGGAACGGGCAAGAAAGGCGACTTTTAATTGACTTTGAATGTGTTGTGGTTACTGATATCAGATGGGCTGGGTTGAGAAACTGGCTTAGAATTCCTCTTGCCTTCAGCATGGCCACGCCCCTCTGACTTCTGCAATCAACAAGGCATTTTTACCCAGGGAAATGTTTATTTCGCTTTTCAGTTTGGACTGTTCTCTGTAAATTCCTGAGAAAATTTGAGAAGATCAGGAGTGTCTGAAAAACGTAAAACAGCCCATCTGTCACCAACAGCAATGCTGCCTTCAAAGTCACTTAAATCACCCTTTTTTTTTTCTGGCATGTGATTGGCTGATTAGATATTTGCATTCACAAGCAGCTGAATAGGTTAGTGCAGGGGTCAGCAACCTGCGGCTCTTTAGTCCTTTTAGTGCGGCTCTGCGTGGTTTGGGAAAATAAATTATTTTTTTAAGTAATTAGCTGAAGTGTATTTTATTTATGTTAGTTCTTTTTTAACTTGTAGTTTTAAATTGGAAGATTACTGTGATATTGAAATATAAATATAAAATTATATTCTATTAGTTTTTGAACGCTCAAAATAAGCGTCACACTTGCGGAAGCCGATATACCCGCCGAAACGCCGTGCATTTATCGAGACTTTCAACCCCAGGTAGGCTAATTATCAATCTTCGGATCCACATTATGTCAGCAGCTCCACCGTGAACTATGTTAAAAACAAACACCGCTCACGCCTCACAGATGACAGCTTACAGTCCTGCGTAAAGATGAAAGTGACTTCATACAGCTCCGATTTGCAGACGCTGTGCGCAGAGATTCAGGAGCAGAAGTCCCATTGTAAACATATCACGGCAGACCCAACGATGTTTCCATGAACACGCTTTACAGCTTCTCTTTATTGACCACTTTTCACACACGGTTGCTGTATGCATACAGCCGGTGTTAAAGCTCACAGCCCGACACATACCAACACAACAGCATAGAGAGCACAGACGTTAAGGCGCCGAGGCGTGATCGCGGGTGCCGCTCAGGTGCGTCCGCCTCCCCTGCAGCGGCGCTGCAGACCACGCCCCGCCACACACATTAACCAGGTAAAATACATATTGTCAGGGTTCCTGGGTCGGTGACCCAGTGTTTTCAGTTTTGTTCATGTTCATATATATATATAGCATATAGTAAACAATGAATCTGTAAACGACAGCTGTTGACATTTTTTAAAAATGAATGAAAAAGCATATTTAAATAATCAACATACATGATTTAAATATAAACACACACGTGACAAGAGACAGAACGTGTAGAAGATATATGCAGAAAGAGCTTTCAGTGGTCAGCTGATAACATGATATCTAAAAAATACATAGCTCATTTTCCTGTCTGTTAGTTGGACATGCTAACCTGTTAACAAGCTCCTATATTCACCCATACAGTTTGTAGATCATTTTGCTAAAATAGGTAAAATCTCCACTCTTTCAGGGCACTAATAGGCTAAAGGCATATTACAAAAGGTCATTCATGTATTCACAGATTCTCTGTAGTTATTCTGCTGCTCATTCACCTGTAAAAACCACACCAATCATTATTTCAACAGCCTTTTTATTTTGGAACAAAAGCATTTGACGATATGACTTACAGGACGTTACCAAATTCATGAAGCTATATTTGTGAGTTTATTTATCAATATCAGTTTAATGTAAACAGACTGATGTAGTAATAGACAGTAAAATGTTGGTGCGTGTGTAATATATGAGCGTTTATGTTTCTCTACATGGGTAAAAGTACTCCATGTCGCCCTCTGGTGGTAGCAACCAACTATGAAAAGAATGGATGTTGGATCTTAACTAAATGATAAAAAGTTTTATTACTTTGTATTACTTTCTTTAGTTTGGTAAAATTTACAGTTTTAATCCCATAAGAAAATAAATCACTATCATAGAGAGGGATATTAGTAATTCGTTTGTTAATAACACTTTGTTTGTGTTTGCTAATGTTTCGACAGGAAAATGGTTTTCTACAAAGTTGTTTCATGTACAGAGTAACACACACACACACACACACACACACACACACACACACACACACACACACACACACACACACACACACACACGTATGACTTTGCCGGTTTCAGCTGAAACAATTTCAGTGTTTCAAACCATGTTCCAGGATTTTTCCTTCACCATTTATGAGGTTTCAAGAAGAAGATAAACGACAGATATGAATGTTTGAAAAAGTTATAGATGAAAAGATGAAAAATACTCAAAGGATAAATTCAATTGGTTTATTGTTTTATGAATAAGTTGAAAAAGAAAAAGTTAAACAAGTAAATAATGAAACAAGGTAAAATGAAGTAAGAACAAAACGTCAACAAGTAAATAATGAAACAAGGTAAAATGAAGTAAGAACAAAACGTTAACAAGTAAATAATGAAACAAGGTAAAATGAAGTAAGAACAAAACGTTAACAAGTAAATAATGAAACAAGGTAAAATGAAGTAAGAACAAAACGTTAAGTAAATAATGAAACAAGGTAAAATGAAGTAAGAACAAAACGTTAACAAGTAAATAATGAAACAAGGTAAAATGAAGTAAGAACAAAACGTTAAGTAAATAATGAAACAAGGTAAAATGAAGTAAGCACAAAAAGTTAAGTAAATAATGAAACAAGGTAAAATGAAGTAAGCACAAAAAGTTAAGTAAATAATGAAACAAGGTAGAGGAGAGAAAACCCCAACAATCCCCTCTGAGCACGCACTAGGCGACAGTGGGGAGGAAAAACTGCCTTTAAACGGGCAGAAACCTCCGGCAGAACCAGGCTCAGGAGGGGACAGTCAACTGCCGGGACTGGTTGGGGAGGTGAACAGAGGTGGAGCAAGACGAGGCTACACCTGCTGAGGAAGCAGTAGAGTTCCTCCTCCAGGGCCAGCGGAAGCGTTTGTTCTTCTTTTTCATGCAGTTTTCTACAAGAGCTTTTTTTTCCAGGATGAGGGTTCTCAACTCATCGATGGTTTCTTTGTTTTGTTTCTCAAGCTTCTTGCACGTTTTCTCCACCTCTTCCAACGTTGCTTGTTTTTCTTCAAGCTTTTCCCTGAGCTCTTTGGATGTTTCCTCCTGCATTATCTTGTCCTTGTGCATGTCTGCGTTTCTTTGTTGTACTTCTTTGTACATGTCTTGTAGCTCCTCATTTCTTTTGTGGATATCTTGGAGCGTACGCTGCAGGTCGTCATGTATGTTGTCTTGTTCTTGCTTTTGCGCCTGCATTTCAGTGTGTTTGCGCTTCAAGTTGTTGTATTCCAACAATATCCCCTTAGTGAGCTCGGAGTTGTTTCTCGCCATTTGCTCCATCCTTTTCTGCATGTGCGAGCATTGTTTGTCCAGTTTTTCTTTTTCCCCTTCTAGTTGCTTTTTCTCGTGAAGAAGGTCTTTATTTTGGCGCAGAGTATCATCCACCTTCTCTTTCAGCATTCTGTATTTTTCCTCCGTGACTTTGAGTTTGTGCTCCATGTCTCTTTGCTTTTTCTCCTGTTCTTCCTTCTGTTGGAGGATTTCTTCATTTTTTTTCACAGCTTCATCGAAGTTTGTTTGGAGCAGCCGATTCATTTGGTCCATATATTGGAGATCCCATTCTGTCTTCCCAACAGTAGCTTTGCTGTCTTTAAGCTGGTTGGACATCTCCTTTAGTTCCACGCTCTTTTGCTTGTTTTCCTTAATTAGGAAGACAATCTGCTCTCGGGCTTGTCCAAACTTGATTCCCCAACCCTCATTAATAATATTTATGTCGGGCTGGCGTTTTTGTCTTTCTTCCAGGTTCTTATTTTGCGCTTCCATCTGTCTACACTTCTCCTCCAGTTGAAGTTTCTCTTCTTCAATCTGTTGAATTTTATTCTGGAGATGGTAGTTTTCCTTCTTACTGTCATGTAATGCCCTTTGGACGGCTAAGAGGTCATTTGGGGAAATTGGCCGGCCACGACAGGAAGGAGAAGCGGCGTAATCTTTTTGCCTTGGTTGGTGTCTTGTTGGATACATGTTGAAGGTTGTACACGACAACTCTGAAAAGGTTTCCAAAAGTTTCTGTGGTGAACGTGTGAAGGCTGCAAACACAAATGCTGCGAAGACACGAACTAAAAAACTGCTGTGTGTCACCCCTGTTTAAGGAAAAACTTCAAAGGATCGTGTAGTGACATCATAACTCCGTGAGCCAATGAGATTGTCATGTGACATTTTGGAATGGGGATATTTTTTTTTAAACCGTTTTCAAATTTAACTTAATATTTGACTGTTTCTTAACTGACCTGTTTAGCTGATTAAGAAATGAATTGAAACGAGCATCACTAACGTTATATAACAGACAACAGAAAAAAAACAGGTTTTTTTCTAAGTAATAGAGGTATAATACATTTTTTTTTTTTAAATTTTAAATTATCCTACTTTTTATAAGAGGGAACATTATTTAAAGAATATGTATTTAATTGGAAAACTCTCTATTCGTCTAAAGGCTATAACAAGAAAGGTGAGCTTCCTGCTCAAAAATGAAATGACCAAAATAAATGGAGCATTTCTCTGCAATTACAAACTCTGTGTAAACAATCTTGGTTTCAAAATAAGGCTAATGCTGGTGAGATGTCATCACAGGTGTAAATATTACTGCAGATGTTACTATGTCAAAGTTTCACAACTGTCTTATGTTTATTTATGTAGGCAAGACCTACTTTTCACTTTTTTGCTTCGCTATATGTTCTTGAGTGTATTAGTTTGCCAGCAGCACGAACATGTACTAGTGTCAATAATAATAGTACAGTGGATTAGAAAACCTGCTCACAAGTTGAATAAACACCCAGGATTGTTTCATCATTTTCATTCAAAACCAATATTTGAGTCAAAATGAGAAAGTTGTTTGTGCTGTCTGATGAAGAAGAAGCAAAATAAAGTGCAGTTTTGATGTAGATGATGTTGTATACAAACTAGAAGAGGAAGATAGTAGGATCTCTGTATCATGCTTTGTCACTTTGTACCATGTAATTCTTTCTATTTCCACCAGGGGGTGTTTTCAGAGGTGGTAGGTGGTAAAAGAAGAGGTCAGCAGGAAGATGGCGAAGAGCGACCAAAGACCAAGAAAAAGAGGCAGTCAGGCAAAGATGAAGAGTATTATATCCCTTACAGACCTAAAGACTTTGACTCTGAGAGAGGGTGAGGCATTAAACTGTTGCATCTGTTTCTTTAAAAAATGTGAATGGCTTTGTGTTTTATGCTGTTTTGTCCTGTGTTATGCGTCGACAGGTTGAGTCTCGGTGGAGAGGGCAGTGCTTTTGAACAGCAGGCCTCTTCAGCTGTCCTTGATCTCATGGGAGATGAAGGCGATCGCCTTAACCAGCAGAAGAAAATGATGAAATGGTACAAATTTCCCTATGTTTGACTCAGTATCCACCAAATGGTCATTTCAAACTATAATTTAAAGTCTTTTTTCCCCCTTCTTTTTTTAGGGACCGTAAGAGGAAGCGTTTTGTGAGAGAAACGGGAAAAGAAGACCAGAAGAAGAAGATCAAAACAGACAGCGGTCAGGTTATCAGTAACAAGAAGAACAGGAAGAACTTGTATCCTTCCAACAAAAAGCTTCTCTGTGTGCTGCTCTCAATGACCCTCTTCTCTACTCCTATGACAATATTAAGCTGTACTGTGAAGATGTTGTATCACTTGACAACATGTCAGTTATGAGGAGTGAAGGAAAAAATACAAGATTGATGATACAGGATCTGGATCAGATGGAGAAACAGGCGGAGGAGGCAGGAAGCCAGCAAGAGGTAGGAAGGCATCAAAATGAATAGCACAAACATGTTAAATATAGACCATCAGCCACCATGTTTTAACTCAACTCTAAAGGTAAATACTTCAAGTCCCTCTTCCAGCCTTGCGAGCTATAACCTCCAACCTCTTTGTTGTGTCGTGCCTCTCCCAGGTCGTGGCCGTGGCCGACGAGGTCCAAACGTACAGAGCTCCGGTGACCACAAAGCACGCTCGGAGCTGAAAACAAAGGATCAGATCATGAAGCAGCGCAAGAAAAAGCAGAAGCACCAGTTCCTGCAGGGCGGGGGGATGAGGAAGCTCCGCTCCAAGAACAAAAAGTGGCTCGGAGAAGTTAAAAAGTCAGGTTTTGGAAGGGGTGGCCATAAGAAAGGCAAGCTGAGGAAGAAACTGTGAGGAGGACAGAGGGTTGATGGTGTGGAGGACATCACGAGGAACTGGGTGATAAGCGTCAGAATCATCTGAGAACATCACCAAAGATTTTCCTGGTGCTTTGTGTGACTGTAGATTAAGGAGAAAATCATTTGTGAATCTTTACACTGCAGAAATGCACGTCACTTCTTCCTTGATGGCCTGCTGAACTCTGCGTTTGCCACAGAGTTATGTTTAATTATGATCCACTAACCTGGATTTACTACTTGTAAGCATGTTGGCAGTCTAATAAAAGTGTTTTGGAGTACTGAAATATGTCTTATCAAAATGGTAAAATACAGATATTAAATATTGTGTGCTTAATTTGCAGTTAGTTTCAAAAATCGTCTCGCCCATCTTTTCTTAAAATAAGAGGTGCTCTATAAAAATGACATTAAATTCTGTAAACGTGCTCTATTTGCAATTATTTATCATTACTGTTGTCCAAGTGGTCTCATTTCAAAGTTGAAAGCGAGCATCGGAACGGGCAAGAAAGGCGACTTTTAATTGACTTTGAATGTGTTGTGGTTACTGATATCAGATGGGCTGGGTTGAGAAACTGGCTTAGAATTCCTCTTGCCTTCAGCATGGCCACGCCCCTCTGACTTCTGCAATCAACAAGGCATTTTTACCCAGGGAAATGTTTATTTCGCTTTTCAGTTTGGACTGTTCTCTGTAAATTCCTGAGAAAATTTGAGAAGATCAGGAGTGTCTGAAAAACGTAAAACAGCCCATCTGTCACCAACAGCAATGCTGCCTTCAAAGTCACTTAAATCACCCTTTTTTTTTTTCTGGCATGTGATTGGCTGATTAGATATTTGCATTCACAAGCAGCTGAATAGGTTAGTGCAGGGGTCAGCAACCTGCGGCTCTTTAGTCCTTTTAGTGCGGCTCTGCGTGGTTTGGGAAAATAAATTATTTTTTTAAGTAATTAGCTGAAGTGTATTTTATTTATGTTAGTTCTTTTTTAACTTGTAGTTCTAAATTGGAAGATTACTGTGATATTGAAATATAAATATAAAATTATATTCTATTAGTTTTTGAACGCTCAAAATAAGCGTCACACTTGCGGAAGCCGATATACCCGCCGAAACGCCGTGCATTTATCGAGACTTTCAACCCCAGGTAGGCTAATTATCAATCTTCGGATCCACATTATGTCAGCAGCTCCACCGTGAACTATGTTAAAAACAAACACCGCTCACGCCTCACAGATGACAGCTTACAGTCCTGCGTAAAGATGAAAGTGACTTCATACAGCTCCGATTTGCAGACGCTGTGCGCAGAGATTCAGGAGCAGAAGTCCCATTGTAAACATATCACGGCAGACCCAACGATGTTTCCATGAACACGCTTTACAGCTTCTCTTTATTGACCACTTTTCACACACGGTTGCTGTATGCATACAGCCGGTGTTAAAGCTCACAGCCCGACACATACCAACACAACAGCATAGAGAGCACAGACGTTAAGGCGCCGAGGCGTGATCGCGGGTGCCGCTCAGGTGCGTCCGCCTCCCCTGCAACTGCGCTGCAGACCACGCCCCGCCACACACATTAACCAGGTAAAATACATATTGTCAGGGTTCCTGGGTCGGTGACCCAGTGTTTTCAGTTTTGTTCATGTTCATATATATATATAGCATATAGTAAACAATGAATCTGTAAACGACAGCTGTTGACATTTTTTAAAAATGAATGAAAAAGCATATTTAAATAATCAACATACATGATTTAAATATAAACACACACGTGACAAGAGACAGAACGTGTAGAAGATATATGCAGAAAGAGCTTTCAGTGGTCAGCTGATAACATGATATCTAAAAAATACATAGCTCATTTTCCTGTCTGTTAGTTGGACATGCTAACCTGTTAACAAGCTCCTATATTCACCCATACAGTTTGTAGATCATTTTGCTAAAATAGGTAAAATCTCCACTCTTTCAGGGCACTAATAGGCTAAAGGCATATTACAAAAGGTCATTCATGTATTCACAGATTCTCTGTAGTTATTCTGCTGCTCATTCACCTGTAAAAACCACACCAATCATTATTTCAACAGCCTTTTTATTTTGGAACAAAAGCATTTGACGATATGACTTACAGGACGTTACCAAATTCATGAAGCTATATTTGTGAGTTTATTTATCAATATCAGTTTAATGTAAACAGACTGATGTAGTAATAGACAGTAAAATGTTGGTGCGTGTGTAATATATGAGCGTTTATGTTTCTCTACATGGGTAAAAGTACTCCATGTCGCCCTCTGGTGGTAGCAACCAACTATGAAAAGAATGGATGTTGGATCTTAACTAAATGATAAAAAGTTTTATTACTTTGTATTACTTTCTTTAGTTTGGTAAAATTTACAGTTTTAATCCCGTAAGAAAATAAATCACTATCATAGAGAGGGATATTAGTAATTCGTTTGTTAATAACACTTTGTTTGTGTTTGCTAATGTTTCGACAGGAAAATGGTTTTCTACAAAGTTGTTTCATGTACAGAGTAACACACACACACACACACACACACACACACACACACACACACACACACACACACACACACACACACACACGTATGACTTTGCCGGTTTCAGCTGAAACAATTTCAGTGTTTCAAACCATGTTCCAGGATTTTTCCTTCACCATTTATGAGGTTTCAAGAAGAAGATAAACGACAGATATGAATGTTTGAAAAAGTTATAGATGAAAAGATGAAAAATACTCAAAGGATAAATTCAATTGGTTTATTGTTTTATGAATAAGTTGAAAAAGAAAAAGTTAAACAAGTAAATAATGAAACAAGGTAAAATGAAGTAAGAACAAAACGTCAACAAGTAAATAATGAAACAAGGTAAAATGAAGTAAGAACAAAACGTCAACAAGTAAATAATGAAACAAGGTAAAATGAAGTAAGAACAAAAAGTTAAGTAAATAATGAAACAAGGTAAAATGAAGTAAGCACAAAAAGTTAAGTAAATAATGAAACAAGGTAAAATGAAGTAAGCACAAAAAGTTAAGTAAATAATGAAACAAGGTAGAGGAGAGAAAACCCCAACAATCCCCTCTGAGCACGCACTAGGCGACAGTGGGGAGGAAAAACTGCCTTTAAACGGGCAGAAACCTCCGGCAGAACCAGGCTCAGGAGGGGACAGTCAACTGCCGGGACTGGTTGGGGAGGTGAACAGAGGTGGAGCAAGACGAGGCTACACCTGCTGAGGAAGCAGTAGAGTTCCTCCTCCAGGGCCAGCGGAAGCGTTTGTTCTTCTTTTTCATGCAGTTTTCTACAAGAGCTTTTTTTTCCAGGATGAGGGTTCTCAACTCATCGATGGTTTCTTTGTTTTGTTTCTCAAGCTTCTTGCACGTTTTCTCCACCTCTTCCAACGTTGCTTGTTTTTCTTCAAGCTTTTCCCTGAGCTCTTTGGATGTTTCCTCCTGCATTATCTTGTCCTTGTGCATGTCTGCGTTTCTTTGTTGTACTTCTTTGTACATGTCTTGTAGCTCCTCATTTCTTTTGTGGATATCTTGGAGCGTACGCTGCAGGTCGTCATGTATGTTGTCTTGTTCTTGCTTTTGCGCCTGCATTTCAGTGTGTTTGCGCTTCAAGTTGTTGTATTCCAACAATATCCCCTTAGTGAGCTCGGAGTTGTTTCTCGCCATTTGCTCCATCCTTTTCTGCATGTGCGAGCATTGTTTGTCCAGTTTTTCTTTTTCCCCTTCTAGTTGCTTTTTCTCGTGAAGAAGGTCTTTATTTTGGCGCAGAGTATCATCCACCTTCTCTTTCAGCATTCTGTATTTTTCCTCCGTGACTTTGAGTTTGTGCTCCATGTCTCTTTGCTTTTTCTCCTGTTCTTCCTTCTGTTGGAGGATTTCTTCATTTTTTTTCACAGCTTCATCGAAGTTTGTTTGGAGCAGCCGATTCATTTGGTCCATATATTGGAGATCCCATTCTGTCTTCTCAACAGTAGCTTTGCTGTCTTTAAGTTGGTTGGACATCTCCTTTAGTTCCACGCTCTTTTGCTTGTTTTCCTTAATTAGGAAGACAATTTGCTCTCGGGCTTGTCCAAACTTGATTCCCCAACCCTCATTAATAATATTTATGTCGGGCTGGCGTTTTTGTCTTTCTTCCAGGTTCTTATTTTGCGCTTCCATCTGTCTACACTTCTCCTCCAGTTGAAGTTTCTCTTCTTCAATCTGTTGAATTTTATTCTGGAGATGGTAGTTTTCCTTCTTACTGTCATGTAATGCCCTTTGGACGGCTAAGAGGTCATTTGGGGAAATTGGCCGGCCACGACAGGAAGGAGAAGCGGCGTAATCTTTTTGCCTTGGTTGGTGTCTTGTTGGATACATGTTGAAGGTTGTACACGACAACTCTGAAAAGGTTTCCAAAAGTTTCTGTGGTGAACGTGTGAAGGCTGCAAACACAAATGCTGCGAAGACACGAACTAAAAAACTGCTGTGTGTCACCCCTGTTTAAGGAAAAACTTCAAAGGATCGTGTAGTGACATCATAACTCCGTGAGCCAATGAGATTGTCATGTGACATTTTGGAATGGGGATATTTTTTTTTAAACCGTTTTCAAATTTAACTTAATATTTGACTGTTTCTTAACTGACCTGTTTAGCTGATTAAGAAATGAATTGAAACGAGCATCACTAACGTTATATAACAGACAACAGAAAAAAAACAGGTTTTTTTCTAAGTAATAGAGGTATAATACATTTCTTTTTTAAAAAATTTAAATTATCCTACTTTTTATAAGAGGGAACATTATTTAAAGAATATGTATTTAATTGGAAAACTCTCTATTCGTCTAAAGGCTATAACAAGAAAGGTGAGCTTCCTGCTCAAAAATGAAATGACCAAAATAAATGGAGCATTTCTCTGCAATTACAAACTCTGTGTAAACAATCTTGGTTTCAAAATAAGGCTAATGCTGGTGAGATGTCATCACAGGTGTAAATATTACTGCAGATGTTACTATGTCAAAGTTTCACAACTGTCTTATGTTTATTTATGTAGGCAAGACCTACTTTTCACTTTTTTGCTTTGCTATATGTTCTTGAGTGTATTAGTTTGCCAGCAGCACGAACATGTACTAGTGTCAATAATAATAGTACGGTGGATTAGAAAACCTGCTCACAAGTTGAATAAACACCCAGGATTGTTTCATCATTTTCATTCAAAACCAATATTTGAGTCAAAATGAGAAAGTTGTTTGTGCTGTCTGATGAAGAAGAAGCAAAATAAAGTGCAGTTTTGATGTAGATGATGTTGTATACAAACTAGAAGAGGAAGATAGTAGGATCTCTGTATCATGCTTTGTCACTTTGTACCATGTAATTCTTTCTATTTCCACCAGGGGGTGTTTTCAGAAGTGGTAGGTGGTAAAAGAAGAGGTCAGCAGGAAGATGGCGAAGAGCGACCAAAGACCAAGAAAAAGAGGCAGTCAGGCAAAGATGAAGAGTATTATATCCCTTACAGACCTAAAGACTTTGACTCTGAGAGAGGGTGAGGCATTAAACTGTTGCATCTGTTTCTTTAAAAAATGTGAATGGCTTTGTGTTTTATGCTGTTTTGTCCTGTGTTATGCGTCGACAGGTTGAGTCTCGGTGGAGAGGGCAGTGCTTTTGAACAGCAGGCCTCTTCAGCTGTCCTTGATCTCATGGGAGATGAAGGCGATCGCCTTAACCAGCAGAAGAAAATGATGAAATGGTACAAATTTCCCTATGTTTGACTCAGTATCCACCAAATGGTCATTTCAAACTATAATTTAAAGTCTTTTTTCCCCCTTCTTTTTTTAGGGACCGTAAGAGGAAGCGTTTTGTGAGAGAAACGGGAAAAGAAGACCAGAAGAAGAAGATCAAAACAGACAGCGGTCAGGTTATCAGTAACAAGAAGAACAGGAAGAACTTGTATCCTTCCAACAAAAAGCTTCTCTGTGTGCTGCTCTCAATGACCCTCTTCTCTACTCCTATGACAATATTAAGCTGTACTGTGAAGATGTTGTATCACTTGACAACATGTCAGTTATGAGGAGTGAAGGAAAAAATACAAGATTGATGATACAGGATCTGGATCAGATGGAGAAACAGGCGGAGGAGGCAGGAAGCCAGCAAGAGGTAGGAAGGCATCAAAATGAATAGCACAAACATGTTAAATATAGACCATCAGCCACCATGTTTTAACTCAACTCTAAAGGTAAATACTTCAAGTCCCTCTTCCAGCCTTGCGAGCTATAACCTCCAACCTCTTTGTTGTGTCGTGCCTCTCCCAGGTCGTGGCCGTGGCCGACGAGGTCCAAACGTACAGAGCTCCGGTGACCACAAAGCACGCTCGGAGCTGAAAACAAAGGATCAGATCATGAAGCAGCGCAAGAAAAAGCAGAAGCACCAGTTCCTGCAGGGCGGGGGGATGAGGAAGCTCCGCTCCAAGAACAAAAAGTGGCTCGGAGAAGTTAAAAAGTCAGGTTTTGGAAGGGGTGGCCATAAGAAAGGCAAGCTGAGGAAGAAACTGTGAGGAGGACAGAGGGTTGATGGTGTGGAGGACATCACGAGGAACTGGGTGATAAGCGTCAGAATCATCTGAGAACATCACCAAAGATTTTCCTGGTGCTTTGTGTGACTGTAGATTAAGGAGAAAATCATTTGTGAATCTTTACACTGCAGAAATGCACGTCACTTCTTCCTTGATGGCCTGCTGAACTCTGCGTTTGCCACAGAGTTATGTTTAATTATGATCCACTAACCTGGATTTACTACTTGTAAGCATGTTGGCAGTCTAATAAAAGTGTTTTGGAGTACTGAAATATGTCTTATCAAAATGGTAAAATACAGATATTAAATATTGTGTGCTTAATTTGCAGTTAGTTTCAAAAATCGTCTCGCCCATCTTTTCTTAAAATAAGAGGTGCTCTATAAAAATGACATTAAATTCTGTAAACGTGCTCTATTTGCAATTATTTATCATTACTGTTGTCCAAGTGGTCTCATTTCAAAGTTGAAAGCGAGCATCGGAACGGGCAAGAAAGGCGACTTTTAATTGACTTTGAATGTGTTGTGGTTACTGATATCAGATGGGCTGGGTTGAGAAACTGGCTTAGAATTCCTCTTGCCTTCAGCATGGCCACGCCCCTCTGACTTCTGCAATCAACAAGGCATTTTTACCCAGGGAAATGTTTATTTCGCTTTTCAGTTTGGACTGTTCTCTGTAAATTCCTGAGAAAATTTGAGAAGATCAGGAGTGTCTGAAAAACGTAAAACAGCCCATCTGTCACCAACAGCAATGCTGCCTTCAAAGTCACTTAAATCACCCTTTTTTTTTTCTGGCATGTGATTGGCTGATTAGATATTTGCATTCACAAGCAGCTGAATAGGTTAGTGCAGGGGTCAGCAACCTGCGGCTCTTTAGTCCTTTTAGTGCGGCTCTGCGTGGTTTGGGAAAATAAATTATTTTTTTAAGTAATTAGCTGAAGTGTATTTTATTTATGTTAGTTCTTTTTTAACTTGTAGTTCTAAATTGGAAGATTACTGTGATATTGAAATATAAATATAAAATTATATTCTATTAGTTTTTGAACGCTCAAAATAAGCGTCACACTTGCGGAAGCCGATATACCCGCCGAAACGCCGTGCATTTATCGAGACTTTCAACCCCAGGTAGGCTAATTATCAATCTTCGGATCCACATTATGTCAGCAGCTCCACCGTGAACTATGTTAAAAACAAACACCGCTCACGCCTCACAGATGACAGCTTACAGTCCTGCGTAAAGATGAAAGTGACTTCATACAGCTCCGATTTGCAGACGCTGTGCGCAGAGATTCAGGAGCAGAAGTCCCATTGTAAACATATCACGGCAGACCCAACGATGTTTCCATGAACACGCTTTACAGCTTCTCTTTATTGACCACTTTTCACACACGGTTGCTGTATGCATACAGCCGGTGTTAAAGCTCACAGCCCGACACATACCAACACAACAGCATAGAGAGCACAGACGTTAAGGCGCCGAGGCGTGATCGCGGGTGCCGCTCAGGTGCGTCCGCCTCCCCTGCAGCGGCGCTGCAGACCACGCCCCGCCACACACATTAACCAGGTAAAATACATATTGTCAGGGTTCCTGGGTCGGTGACCCAGTGTTTTCAGTTTTGTTCATGTTCATATATATATATAGCATATAGTAAACAATGAATCTGTAAACGACAGCTGTTGACATTTTTAAAAAATGAATGAAAAAGCATATTTAAATAATCAACATACATGATTTAAATATAAACACACACGTGACAAGAGACAGAACGTGTAGAAGATATATGCAGAAAGAGCTTTCAGTGGTCAGCTGATAACATGATATCTAAAAAATACATAGCTCATTTTCCTGTCTGTTAGTTGGACATGCTAACCTGTTAACAAGCTCCTATATTCACCCATACAGTTTGTAGATCATTTTGCTAAAATAGGTAAAATCTCCACTCTTTCAGGGCACTAATAGGCTAAAGGCATATTACAAAAGGTCATTCATGTATTCACAGATTCTCTGTAGTTATTCTGCTGCTCATTCACCTGTAAAAACCACACCAATCATTATTTCAACAGCCTTTTTATTTTGGAACAAAAGCATTTGACGATATGACTTACAGGACGTTACCAAATTCATGAAGCTATATTTGTGAGTTTATTTATCAATATCAGTTTAATGTAAACAGACTGATGTAGTAATAGACAGTAAAATGTTGGTGCGTGTGTAATATATGAGCGTTTATGTTTCTCTACATGGGTAAAAGTACTCCATGTCGCCCTCTGGTGGTAGCAACCAACTATGAAAAGAATGGATGTTGGATCTTAACTAAATGATAAAAAGTTTTATTACTTTGTATTACTTTCTTTAGTTTGGTAAAATTTACAGTTTTAATCCCGTAAGAAAATAAATCACTATCATAGAGAGGGATATTAGTAATTCGTTTGTTAATAACACTTTGTTTGTGTTTGCTAATGTTTCGACAGGAAAATGGTTTTCTACAAAGTTGTTTCATGTACAGAGTAACACACACACACACACACACACACACACACACACACACACACACACACACACACACACACACACACACACACGTATGACTTTGCCGGTTTCAGCTGAAACAATTTCAGTGTTTCAAACCATGTTCCAGGATTTTTCCTTCACCATTTATGAGGTTTCAAGAAGAAGATAAACGACAGATATGAATGTTTGAAAAAGTTATAGATGAAAAGATGAAAAATACTCAAAGGATAAATTCAATTGGTTTATTGTTTTATGAATAAGTTGAAAAAGAAAAAGTTAAACAAGTAAATAATGAAACAAGGTAAAATGAAGTAAGAACAAAACGTCAACAAGTAAATAATGAAACAAGGTAAAATGAAGTAAGAACAAAACGTTAACAAGTAAATAATGAAACAAGGTAAAATGAAGTAAGAACAAAACGTTAACAAGTAAATAATGAAACAAGGTAAAATGAAGTAAGCACAAAAAGTTAAGTAAATAATGAAACAAGGTAGAGGAGAGAAAACCCCAACAATCCCCTCTGAGCACGCACTAGGCGACAGTGGGGAGGAAAAACTGCCTTTAAACGGGCAGAAACCTCCGGCAGAACCAGGCTCAGGAGGGGACAGTCAACTGCCGGGACTGGTTGGGGAGGTGAACAGAGGTGGAGCAAGACGAGGCTACACCTGCTGAGGAAGCAGTAGAGTTCCTCCTCCAGGGCCAGCGGAAGCGTTTGTTCTTCTTTTTCATGCAGTTTTCTACAAGAGCTTTTTTTTCCAGGATGAGGGTTCTCAACTCATCGATGGTTTCTTTGTTTTGTTTCTCAAGCTTCTTGCACGTTTTCTCCACCTCTTCCAACGTTGCTTGTTTTTCTTCAAGCTTTTCCCTGAGCTCTTTGGATGTTTCCTCCTGCATTATCTTGTCCTTGTGCATGTCTGCGTTTCTTTGTTGTACTTCTTTGTACATGTCTTGTAGCTCCTCATTTCTTTTGTGGATATCTTGGAGCGTACGCTGCAGGTCGTCATGTATGTTGTCTTGTTCTTGCTTTTGCGCCTGCATTTCAGTGTGTTTGCGCTTCAAGTTGTTGTATTCCAACAATATCCCCTTAGTGAGCTCGGAGTTGTTTCTCGCCATTTGCTCCATCCTTTTCTGCATGTGCGAGCATTGTTTGTCCAGTTTTTCTTTTTCCCCTTCTAGTTGCTTTTTCTCGTGAAGAAGGTCTTTATTTTGGCGCAGAGTATCATCCACCTTCTCTTTCAGCATTCTGTATTTTTCCTCCGTGACTTTGAGTTTGTGCTCCATGTCTCTTTGCTTTTTCTCCTGTTCTTCCTTCTGTTGGAGGATTTCTTCATTTTTTTTCACAGCTTCATCGAAGTTTGTTTGGAGCAGCCGATTCATTTGGTCCATATATTGGAGATCCCATTCTGTCTTCTCAACAGTAGCTTTGCTGTCTTTAAGCTGGTTGGACATCTCCTTTAGTTCCACGCTCTTTTGCTTGTTTTCCTTAATTAGGAAGACAATCTGCTCTCGGGCTTGTCCAAACTTGATTCCCCAACCCTCATTAATAATATTTATGTCGGGCTGGCGTTTTTGTCTTTCTTCCAGGTTCTTATTTTGCGCTTCCATCTGTCTACACTTCTCCTCCAGTTGAAGTTTCTCTTCTTCAATCTGTTGAATTTTATTCTGGAGGTGGTAGTTTTCCTTCTTACTGTCATGTAATGCCCTTTGGACGGCTAAGAGGTCATTTGGGGAAATTGGCCGGCCACGACAGGAAGGAGAAGCGGCGTAATCTTTTTGCCTTGGTTGGTGTTTTGTTGGATACATGTTGAAGGTTGTACACGACAACTCTGAAAAGGTTTCCAAAAGTTTCTGTGGTGAACGTGTGAAGGCTGCAAACACAAATGCTGCGAAGACACGAACTAAAAAACTGCTGTGTGTCACCCCTGTTTAAGGAAAAACTTCAAAGGATCGTGTAGTGACATCATAACTCCGTGAGCCAATGAGATTGTCATGTGACATTTTGGAATGGGGATATTTTTTTTTAAACCGTTTTCAAATTTAACTTAATATTTGACTGTTTCTTAACTGACCTGTTTAGCTGATTAAGAAATGAATTGAAACGAGCATCACTAACGTTATATAACAGACAACAGAAAAAAAACAGGTTTTTTTCTAAGTAATAGAGGTATAATACATTTTTTAAATTTTTTTTTTAAATTATCCTACTTTTTATAAGAGGGAACATTATTTAAAGAATATGTATTTAATTGCAAAACTCTCTATTCGTCTAAAGGCTATAACAAGAAAGGTGAGCTTCCTGCTCAAAAATGAAATGACCAAAATAAATGGAGCATTTCTCTGCAATTACAAACTCTGTGTAAACAATCTTGGTTTCAAAATAAGGCTAATGCTGGTGAGATGTCATCACAGGTGTAAATATTACTGCAGATGTTACTATGTCAAAGTTTCACAACTGTCTTATGTTTATTTATGTAGGCAAGACCTACTTTTCACTTTTTTGCTTTGCTATATGTTCTTGAGTGTATTAGTTTGCCAGCAGCACGAACATGTACTAGTGTCAATAATAATAGTACGGTGGATTAGAAAACCTGCTCACAAGTTGAATAAACACCCAGGATTGTTTCATCATTTTCATTCAAAACCAATATTTGAGTCAAAATGAGAAAGTTGTTTGTGCTGTCTGATGAAGAAGAAGCAAAATAAAGTGCAGTTTTGATGTAGATGATGTTGTATACAAACTAGAAGAGGAAGATAGTAGGATCTCTGTATCATGCTTTGTCACTTTGTACCATGTAATTCTTTCTATTTCCACCAGGGGGTGTTTTCAGAAGTGGTAGGTGGTAAAAGAAGAGGTCAGCAGGAAGATGGCGAAGAGCGACCAAAGACCAAGAAAAAGAGGCAGTCAGGCAAAGATGAAGAGTATTATATCCCTTACAGACCTAAAGACTTTGACTCTGAGAGAGGGTGAGGCATTAAACTGTTGCATCTGTTTCTTTAAAAAATGTGAATGGCTTTGTGTTTTATGCTGTTTTGTCCTGTGTTATGCGTCGACAGGTTGAGTCTCGGTGGAGAGGGCAGTGCTTTTGAACAGCAGGCCTCTTCAGCTGTCCTTGATCTCATGGGAGATGAAGGCGATCGCCTTAACCAGCAGAAGAAAATGATGAAATGGTACAAATTTCCCTATGTTTGACTCAGTATCCACCAAATGGTCATTTCAAACTATAATTTAAAGTCTTTTTTCCCCCTTCTTTTTTTAGGGACCGTAAGAGGAAGCGTTTTGTGAGAGAAACGGGAAAAGAAGACCAGAAGAAGAAGATCAAAACAGACAGCGGTCAGGTTATCAGTAACAAGAAGAACAGGAAGAACTTGTATCCTTCCAACAAAAAGCTTCTCTGTGTGCTGCTCTCAATGACCCTCTTCTCTACTCCTATGACAATATTAAGCTGTACTGTGAAGATGTTGTATCACTTGACAACATGTCAGTTATGAGGAGTGAAGGAAAAAATACAAGATTGATGATACAGGATCTGGATCAGATGGAGAAACAGGCGGAGGAGGCAGGAAGCCAGCAAGAGGTAGGAAGGCATCAAAATGAATAGCACAAACATGTTAAATATAGACCATCAGCCACCATGTTTTAACTCAACTCTAAAGGTAAATACTTCAAGTCCCTCTTCCAGCCTTGCGAGCTATAACCTCCAACCTCTTTGTTGTGTCGTGCCTCTCCCAGGTCGTGGCCGTGGCCGACGAGGTCCAAACGTACAGAGCTCCGGTGACCACAAAGCACGCTCGGAGCTGAAAACAAAGGATCAGATCATGAAGCAGCGCAAGAAAAAGCAGAAGCACCAGTTCCTGCAGGGCGGGGGGATGAGGAAGCTCCGCTCCAAGAACAAAAAGTGGCTCGGAGAAGTTAAAAAGTCAGGTTTTGGAAGGGGTGGCCATAAGAAAGGCAAGCTGAGGAAGAAACTGGGAGGAGGACAGAGGGTTGATGGTGTGGAGGACATCACGAGGAACTGGGTGATAAGCGTCAGAATCATCTGAGAACATCACCAAAGATTTTCCTGGCGCTTTGTGTGACTGTAGATTAAGGAGAAAATCATTTGTGAATCTTTACACTGCAGAAATGCACGTCACTTCTTCCTTGATGGCCTGCTGAACTCTGCGTTTGCCACAGAGTTATGTTTAATTATGATCCACTAACCTGGATTTACTACTTGTAAGCATGTTGGCAGTCTAATAAAAGTGTTTTGGAGTACTGAAATATGTCTTATCAAAATGGTAAAATACAGATATTAAATATTGTGTGCTTAATTTGCAGTTAGTTTCAAAAATCGTCTCGCCCATCTTTTCTTAAAATAAGAGGTGCTCTATAAAAATGACATTAAATTCTGTAAACGTGCTCTATTTGCAATTATTTATCATTACTGTTGTCCAAGTGGTCTCATTTCAAAGTTGAAAGCGAGCATCGGAACGGGCAAGAAAGGCGACTTTTAATTGACTTTGAATGTGTTGTGGTTACTGATATCAGATGGGCTGGGTTGAGAAACTGGCTTAGAATTCCTCTTGCCTTCAGCATGGCCACGCCCCTCTGACTTCTGCAATCAACAAGGCATTTTTACCCAGGGAAATGTTTATTTCGCTTTTCAGTTTGGACTGTTCTCTGTAAATTCCTGAGAAAATTTGAGAAGATCAGGAGTGTCTGAAAAACGTAAAACAGCCCATCTGTCACCAACAGCAATGCTGCCTTCAAAGTCACTTAAATCACCCTTTTTTTTTTTCTGGCATGTGATTGGCTGATTAGATATTTGCATTCACAAGCAGCTGAATAGGTTAGTGCAGGGGTCAGCAACCTGCGGCTCTTTAGTCCTTTTAGTGCGGCTCTGCGTGGTTTGGGAAAATAAATTATTTTTTTAAGTAATTAGCTGAAGTGTATTTTATTTATGTTAGTTCTTTTTTAACTTGTAGTTCTAAATTGGAAGATTACTGTGATATTGAAATATAAATATAAAATTATATTCTATTAGTTTTTGAACGCTCAAAATAAGCGTCACACTTGCGGAAGCCGATATACCCGCCGAAACGCCGTGCATTTATCGAGACTTTCAACCCCAGGTAGGCTAATTATCAATCTTCGGATCCACATTATGTCAGCAGCTCCACCGTGAACTATGTTAAAAACAAACACCGCTCACGCCTCACAGATGACAGCTTACAGTCCTGCGTAAAGATGAAAGTGACTTCATACAGCTCCGATTTGCAGACGCTGTGCGCAGAGATTCAGGAGCAGAAGTCCCATTGTAAACATATCACGGCAGACCCAACGATGTTTCCATGAACACGCTTTACAGCTTCTCTTTATTGACCACTTTTCACACACGGTTGCTGTATGCATACAGCCGGTGTTAAAGCTCACAGCCCGACACATACCAACACAACAGCATAGAGAGCACAGACGTTAAGGCGCCGAGGCGTGATCGCGGGTGCCGCTCAGGTGCGTCCGCCTCCCCTGCAGCGGCGCTGCAGACCACGCCCCGCCACACACATTAACCAGGTAAAATACATATTGTCAGGGTTCCTGGGTCGGTGACCCAGTGTTTTCAGTTTTGTTCATGTTCATATATATATATAGCATATAGTAAACAATGAATCTGTAAACGACAGCTGTTGACATTTTTTAAAAATGAATGAAAAAGCATATTTAAATAATCAACATACATGATTTAAATATAAACACACACGTGACAAGAGACAGAACGTGTAGAAGATATATGCAGAAAGAGCTTTCAGTGGTCAGCTGATAACATGATATCTAAAAAATACATAGCTCATTTTCCTGTCTGTTAGTTGGACATGCTAACCTGTTAACAAGCTCCTATATTCACCCATACAGTTTGTAGATCATTTTGCTAAAATAGGTAAAATCTCCACTCTTTCAGGGCACTAATAGGCTAAAGGCATATTACAAAAGGTCATTCATGTATTCACAGATTCTCTGTAGTTATTCTGCTGCTCATTCACCTGTAAAAACCACACCAATCATTATTTCAACAGCCTTTTTATTTTGGAACAAAAGCATTTGACGATATGACTTACAGGACGTTACCAAATTCATGAAGCTATATTTGTGAGTTTATTTATCAATATCAGTTTAATGTAAACAGACTGATGTAGTAATAGACAGTAAAATGTTGGTGCGTGTGAGCGTTTATGTTTCTCTACATGGGTAAAAGTACTCCATGTCGCCCTCTGGTGGTAGCAACCAACTATGAAAAGAATGGATGTTGGATCTTAACTAAATGATAAAAAGTTTTATTACTTTGTATTACTTTCTTTAGTTTGGTAAAATTTACAGTTTTAATCCCGTAAGAAAATAAATCACTATCATAGAGAGGGATATTAGTAATTCGTTTGTTAATAACACTTTGTTTGTGTTTGCTAATGTTTCGACAGGAAAATGGTTTTCTACAAAGTTGTTTCATGTACAGAGTAACACACACACACACACACACACACACACACACACACACGTATGACTTTGCCGGTTTCAGCTGAAACAATTTCAGTGTTTCAAACCATGTTCCAGGATTTTTCCTTCACCATTTATGAGGTTTCAAGAAGAAGATAAACGACAGATATGAATGTTTGAAAAAGTTATAGATGAAAAGATGAAAAATACTCAAAGGATAAATTCAATTGGTTTATTGTTTTATGAATAAGTTGAAAAAGAAAAAGTTAAACAAGTAAATAATGAAACAAGGTAAAATGAAGTAAGAACAAAACGTCAACAAGTAAATAATGAAACAAGGTAAAATGAAGTAAGAACAAAACGTCAACAAGTAAATAATGAAACAAGGTAAAATGAAGTAAGAACAAAAAGTTAAGTAAATAATGAAACAAGGTAAAATGAAGTAAGCACAAAAAGTTAAGTAAATAATGAAACAAGGTAGAGGAGAGAAAACCCCAACAATCCCCTCTGAGCACGCACTAGGCGACAGTGGGGAGGAAAAACTGCCTTTAAACGGGCAGAAACCTCCGGCAGAACCAGGCTCAGGAGGGGACAGTCAACTGCCGGGACTGGTTGGGGAGGTGAACAGAGGTGGAGCAAGACGAGGCTACACCTGCTGAGGAAGCAGTAGAGTTCCTCCTCCAGGGCCAGCGGAAGCGTTTGTTCTTCTTTTTCATGCAGTTTTCTACAAGAGCTTTTTTTTCCAGGATGAGGGTTCTCAACTCATCGATGGTTTCTTTGTTTTGTTTCTCAAGCTTCTTGCACGTTTTCTCCACCTCTTCCAACGTTGCTTGTTTTTCTTCAAGCTTTTCCCTGAGCTCTTTGGATGTTTCCTCCTGCATTATCTTGTCCTTGTGCATGTCTGCGTTTCTTTGTTGTACTTCTTTGTACATGTCTTGTAGCTCCTCATTTCTTTTGTGGATATCTTGGAGCGTACGCTGCAGGTCGTCATGTATGTTGTCTTGTTCTTGCTTTTGCGCCTGCATTTCAGTGTGTTTGCGCTTCAAGTTGTTGTATTCCAACAATATCCCCTTAGTGAGCTCGGAGTTGTTTCTCGCCATTTGCTCCATCCTTTTCTGCATGTGCGAGCATTGTTTGTCCAGTTTTTCTTTTTCCCCTTCTAGTTGCTTTTTCTCGTGAAGAAGGTCTTTATTTTGGCGCAGAGTATCATCCACCTTCTCTTTCAGCATTCTGTATTTTTCCTCCGTGACTTTGAGTTTGTGCTCCATGTCTCTTTGCTTTTTCTCCTGTTCTTCCTTCTGTTGGAGGATTTCTTCATTTTTTTTCACAGCTTCATCGAAGTTTGTTTGGAGCAGCCGATTCATTTGGTCCATATATTGGAGATCCCATTCTGTCTTCTCAACAGTAGCTTTGCTGTCTTTAAGTTGGTTGGACATCTCCTTTAGTTCCACGCTCTTTTGCTTGTTTTCCTTAATTAGGAAGACAATTTGCTCTCGGGCTTGTCCAAACTTGATTCCCCAACCCTCATTAATAATATTTATGTCGGGCTGGCGTTTTTGTCTTTCTTCCAGGTTCTTATTTTGCGCTTCCATCTGTCTACACTTCTCCTCCAGTTGAAGTTTCTCTTCTTCAATCTGTTGAATTTTATTCTGGAGATGGTAGTTTTCCTTCTTACTGTCATGTAATGCCCTTTGGACGGCTAAGAGGTCATTTGGGGAAATTGGCCGGCCACGACAGGAAGGAGAAGCGGCGTAATCTTTTTGCCTTGGTTGGTGTCTTGTTGGATACATGTTGAAGGTTGTACACGACAACTCTGAAAAGGTTTCCAAAAGTTTCTGTGGTGAACGTGTGAAGGCTGCAAACACAAATGCTGCGAAGACACGAACTAAAAAACTGCTGTGTGTCACCCCTGTTTAAGGAAAAACTTCAAAGGATCGTGTAGTGACATCATAACTCCGTGAGCCAATGAGATTGTCATGTGACATTTTGGAATGGGGATATTTTTTTTTAAACCGTTTTCAAATTTAACTTAATATTTGACTGTTTCTTAACTGACCTGTTTAGCTGATTAAGAAATGAATTGAAACGAGCATCACTAACGTTATATAACAGACAACAGAAAAAAAACAGGTTTTTTTCTAAGTAATAGAGGTATAATACATTTTTTTTTTTAAAAATTTAAATTATCCTACTTTTTATAAGAGGGAACATTATTTAAAGAATATGTATTTAATTGGAAAACTCTCTATTCGTCTAAAGGCTATAACAAGAAAGGTGAGCTTCCTGCTCAAAAATGAAATGACCAAAATAAATGGAGCATTTCTCTGCAATTACAAACTCTGTGTAAACAATCTTGGTTTCAAAATAAGGCTAATGCTGGTGAGATGTCATCACAGGTGTAAATATTACTGCAGATGTTACTATGTCAAAGTTTCACAACTGTCTTATGTTTATTTATGTAGGCAAGACCTACTTTTCACTTTTTTGCTTTGCTATATGTTCTTGAGTGTATTAGTTTGCCAGCAGCACGAACATGTACTAGTGTCAATAATAATAGTACGGTGGATTAGAAAACCTGCTCACAAGTTGAATAAACACCCAGGATTGTTTCATCATTTTCATTCAAAACCAATATTTGAGTCAAAATGAGAAAGTTGTTTGTGCTGTCTGATGAAGAAGAAGCAAAATAAAGTGCAGTTTTGATGTAGATGATGTTGTATACAAACTAGAAGAGGAAGATAGTAGGATCTCTGTATCATGCTTTGTCACTTTGTACCATGTAATTCTTTCTATTTCCACCAGGGGGTGTTTTCAGAAGTGGTAGGTGGTAAAAGAAGAGGTCAGCAGGAAGATGGCGAAGAGCGACCAAAGACCAAGAAAAAGAGGCAGTCAGGCAAAGATGAAGAGTATTATATCCCTTACAGACCTAAAGACTTTGACTCTGAGAGAGGGTGAGGCATTAAACTGTTGCATCTGTTTCTTTAAAAAATGTGAATGGCTTTGTGTTTTATGCTGTTTTGTCCTGTGTTATGCGTCGACAGGTTGAGTCTCGGTGGAGAGGGCAGTGCTTTTGAACAGCAGGCCTCTTCAGCTGTCCTTGATCTCATGGGAGATGAAGGCGATCGCCTTAACCAGCAGAAGAAAATGATGAAATGGTACAAATTTCCCTATGTTTGACTCAGTATCCACCAAATGGTCATTTCAAACTATAATTTAAAGTCTTTTTTCCCCCTTCTTTTTTTAGGGACCGTAAGAGGAAGCGTTTTGTGAGAGAAACGGGAAAAGAAGACCAGAAGAAGAAGATCAAAACAGACAGCGGTCAGGTTATCAGTAACAAGAAGAACAGGAAGAACTTGTATCCTTCCAACAAAAAGCTTCTCTGTGTGCTGCTCTCAATGACCCTCTTCTCTACTCCTATGACAACATTAAGCTGTACTGTGAAGATGTTGTATCACTTGACAACATGTCAGTTATGAGGAGTGAAGGAAAAAATACAAGATTGATGATACAGGATCTGGATCAGATGGAGAAACAGGCGGAGGAGGCAGGAAGCCAGCAAGAGGTAGGAAGGCATCAAAATGAATAGCACAAACATGTTAAATATAGACCATCAGCCACCATGTTTTAACTCAACTCTAAAGGTAAATACTTCAAGTCCCTCTTCCAGCCTTGCGAGCTATAACCTCCAACCTCTTTGTTGTGTCGTGCCTCTCCCAGGTCGTGGCCGTGGCCGACGAGGTCCAAACGTACAGAGCTCCGGTGACCACAAAGCACGCTCGGAGCTGAAAACAAAGGATCAGATCATGAAGCAGCGCAAGAAAAAGCAGAAGCACCAGTTCCTGCAGGGCGGGGGGATGAGGAAGCTCCGCTCCAAGAACAAAAAGTGGCTCGGAGAAGTTAAAAAGTCAGGTTTTGGAAGGGGTGGCCATAAGAAAGGCAAGCTGAGGAAGAAACTGTGAGGAGGACAGAGGGTTGATGGTGTGGAGGACATCACGAGGAACTGGGTGATAAGCGTCAGAATCATCTGAGAACATCACCAAAGATTTTCCTGGTGCTTTGTGTGACTGTAGATTAAGGAGAAAATCATTTGTGAATCTTTACACTGCAGAAATGCACGTCACTTCTTCCTTGATGGCCTGCTGAACTCTGCGTTTGCCACAGAGTTATGTTTAATTATGATCCACTAACCTGGATTTACTACTTGTAAGCATGTTGGCAGTCTAATAAAAGTGTTTTGGAGTACTGAAATATGTCTTATCAAAATGGTAAAATACAGATATTAAATATTGTGTGCTTAATTTGCAGTTAGTTTCAAAAATCGTCTCGCCCATCTTTTCTTAAAATAAGAGGTGCTCTATAAAAATGACATTAAATTCTGTAAACGTGCTCTATTTGCAATTATTTATCATTACTGTTGTCCAAGTGGTCTCATTTCAAAGTTGAAAGCGAGCATCGGAACGGGCAAGAAAGGCGACTTTTAATTGACTTTGAATGTGTTGTGGTTACTGATATCAGATGGGCTGGGTTGAGAAACTGGCTTAGAATTCCTCTTGCCTTCAGCATGGCCACGCCCCTCTGACTTCTGCAATCAACAAGGCATTTTTACCCAGGGAAATGTTTATTTCGCTTTTCAGTTTGGACTGTTCTCTGTAAATTCCTGAGAAAATTTGAGAAGATCAGGAGTGTCTGAAAAACGTAAAACAGCCCATCTGTCACCAACAGCAATGCTGCCTTCAAAGTCACTTAAATCACCCTTTTTTTTTTCTGGCATGTGATTGGCTGATTAGATATTTGCATTCACAAGCAGCTGAATAGGTTAGTGCAGGGGTCAGCAACCTGCGGCTCTTTAGTCCTTTTAGTGCGGCTCTGCCTGGTTTGGGAAAATAAATTATTTTTTTAAGTAATTAGCTGAAGTGTATTTTATTTATGTTAGTTCTTTTTTAACTTGTAGTTCTAAATTGGAAGATTACTGTGATATTGAAATATAAATATAAAATTATATTCTATTAGTTTTTGAACGCTCAAAATAAGCGTCACACTTGCGGAAGCCGATATACCCGCCGAAACGCCGTGCATTTATCGAGACTTTCAACCCCAGGTAGGCTAATTATCAATCTTCGGATCCACATTATGTCAGCAGCTCCACCGTGAACTATGTTAAAAACAAACACCGCTCACGCCTCACAGATGACAGCTTACAGTCCTGCGTAAAGATGAAAGTGACTTCATACAGCTCCGATTTGCAGACGCTGTGCGCAGAGATTCAGGAGCAGAAGTCCCATTGTAAACATATCAAGGCAGACCCAACGATGTTTCCATGAACACGCTTTACAGCTTCTCTTTATTGACCACTTTTCACACACGGTTGCTGTATGCATACAGCCGGTGTTAAAGCTCACAGCCCGACACATACCAACACAACAGCATAGAGAGCACAGACGTTAAGGCGCCGAGGCGTGATCGCGGGTGCCGCTCAGGTGCGTCCGCCTCCCCTGCAGCGGCGCTGCAGACCACGCCCCGCCACACACATTAACCAGGTAAAATACATATTGTCAGGGTTCCTGGGTCGGTGACCCAGTGTTTTCAGTTTTGTTCATGTTCATATATATATATAGCATATAGTAAACAATGAATCTGTAAACGACAGCTGTTGACATTTTTAAAAAATGAATGAAAAAGCATATTTAAATAATCAACATACATGATTTAAATATAAACACACACGTGACAAGAGACAGAACGTGTAGAAGATATATGCAGAAAGAGCTTTCAGTGGTCAGCTGATAACATGATATCTAAAAAATACATAGCTCATTTTCCTGTCTGTTAGTTGGACATGCTAACCTGTTAACAAGCTCCTATATTCACCCATACAGTTTGTAGATCATTTTGCTAAAATAGGTAAAATCTCCACTCTTTCAGGGCACTAATAGGCTAAAGGCATATTACAAAAGGTCATTCATGTATTCACAGATTCTCTGTAGTTATTCTGCTGCTCATTCACCTGTAAAAACCACACCAATCATTATTTCAACAGCCTTTTTATTTTGGAACAAAAGCATTTGACGATATGACTTACAGGACGTTACCAAATTCATGAAGCTATATTTGTGAGTTTATTTATCAATATCAGTTTAATGTAAACAGACTGATGTAGTAATAGACAGTAAAATGTTGGTGCGTGTGTAATATATGAGCGTTTATGTTTCTCTACATGGGTAAAAGTACTCCATGTCGCCCTCTGGTGGTAGCAACCAACTATGAAAAGAATGGATGTTGGATCTTAACTAAATGATAAAAAGTTTTATTACTTTGTATTACTTTCTTTAGTTTGGTAAAATTTACAGTTTTAATCCCGTAAGAAAATAAATCACTATCATAGAGAGGGATATTAGTAATTCGTTTGTTAATAACACTTTGTTTGTGTTTGCTAATGTTTCGACAGGAAAATGGTTTTCTACAAAGTTGTTTCATGTACAGAGTAACACACACACACACACACACACACACACACACACACACACACACACACACACGTATGACTTTGCCGGTTTCAGCTGAAACAATTTCAGTGTTTCAAACCATGTTCCAGGATTTTTCCTTCACCATTTATGAGGTTTCAAGAAGAAGATAAACGACAGATATGAATGTTTGAAAAAGTTATAGATGAAAAGATGAAAAATACTCAAAGGATAAATTCAATTGGTTTATTGTTTTATGAATAAGTTGAAAAAGAAAAAGTTAAACAAGTAAATAATGAAACAAGGTAAAATGAAGTAAGCACAAAAAGTTAAGTAAATAATGAAACAAGGTAAAATGAAGTAAGAACAAAACGTCAACAAGTAAATAATGAAACAAGGTAAAATGAAGTAAGAACAAAACGTTAACAAGTAAATAATGAAACAAGGTAAAATGAAGTAAGAACAAAACGTTAACAAGTAAATAATGAAACAAGGTAAAATGAAGTAAGAACAAAACGTTAACAAGTAAATAATGAAACAAGGTAAAATGAAGTAAGCACAAAAAGTTAAGTAAATAATGAAACAAGGTAGAGGAGAGAAAACCCCAACAATCCCCTCTGAGCACGCACTAGGCGACAGTGGGGAGGAAAAACTGCCTTTAAACGGGCAGAAACCTCCGGCAGAACCAGGCTCAGGAGGGGACAGTCAACTGCCGGGACTGGTTGGGGAGGTGAACAGAGGTGGAGCAAGACGAGGCTACACCTGCTGAGGAAGCAGTAGAGTTCCTCCTCCAGGGCCAGCGGAAGCGTTTGTTCTTCTTTTTCATGCAGTTTTCTACAAGAGCTTTTTTTTCCAGGATGAGGGTTCTCAACTCATCGATGGTTTCTTTGTTTTGTTTCTCAAGCTTCTTGCACGTTTTCTCCACCTCTTCCAACGTTGCTTGTTTTTCTTCAAGCTTTTCCCTGAGCTCTTTGGATGTTTCCTCCTGCATTATCTTGTCCTTGTGCATGTCTGCGTTTCTTTGTTGTACTTCTTTGTACATGTCTTGTAGCTCCTCATTTCTTTTGTGGATATCTTGGAGCGTACGCTGCAGGTCGTCATGTATGTTGTCTTGTTCTTGCTTTTGCGCCTGCATTTCAGTGTGTTTGCGCTTCAAGTTGTTGTATTCCAACAATATCCCCTTAGTGAGCTCGGAGTTGTTTCTCGCCATTTGCTCCATCCTTTTCTGCATGTGCGAGCATTGTTTGTCCAGTTTTTCTTTTTCCCCTTCTAGTTGCTTTTTCTCGTGAAGAAGGTCTTTGTTTTGGCGCAGAGTATCATCCACCTTCTCTTTCAGCATTCTGTATTTTTCCTCCGTGACTTTGAGTTTGTGCTCCATGTCTCTTTGCCTTTTCTCCTGTTCTTCCTTCTGTTGGAGGATTTCTTTATTTTTTTTCACAGCTTCATCGAAGTTTGTTTGGAGCAGCCGATTCATTTGGTCCATATATTGGAGATCCCATTCTGTCTTCTCAACAGTAGCTTTGCTGTCTTTAAGCTGGTTGGACATCTCCTTTAGTTCCACGCTCTTTTGCTTGTTTTCCTTAATTAGGAAGACAATCTGCTCTCGGGCTTGTCCAAACTTGATTCCCCAACCCTCATTAATAATATTTATGTCGGGCTGGCGTTTTTGTCTTTCTTCCAGGTTCTTATTTTGCGCTTCCATCTGTCTACACTTCTCCTCCAGTTGAAGTTTCTCTTCTTCAATCTGTTGAATTTTATTCTGGAGATGGTAGTTTTCCTTCTTACTGTCATGTAATGCCCTTTGGACGGCTAAGAGGTCATTTGGGGAAATTGGCCGGCCACGACAGGAAGGAGAAGCGGCGTAATCTTTTTGCCTTGGTTGGTGTCTTGTTGGATACATGTTGAAGGTTGTACACGACAACTCTGAAAAGGTTTCCAAAAGTTTCTGTGGTGAACGTGTGAAGGCTGCAAACACAAATGCTGCGAAGACACGAACTAAAAAACTGCTGTGTGTCACCCCTGTTTAAGGAAAAACTTCAAAGGATCGTGTAGTGACATCATAACTCCGTGAGCCAATGAGATTGTCATGTGACATTTTGGAATGGGGATATTTTTTTTTAAACCGTTTTCAAATTTAACTTAATATTTGACTGTTTCTTAACTGACCTGTTTAGCTGATTAAGAAATGAATTGAAACGAGCATCACTAACGTTATATAACAGACAACAGAAAAAAAACAGGTTTTTTTCTAAGTAATAGAGGTATAATACATTTTTTAATTTTTTTTTTTAAATTATCCTACTTTTTATAAGAGGGAACATTATTTAAAGAATATGTATTTAATTGCAAAACTCTCTATTCGTCTAAAGGCTATAACAAGAAAGGTGAGCTTCCTGCTCAAAAATGAAATGACCAAAATAAATGGAGCATTTCTCTGCAATTACAAACTCTGTGTAAACAATCTTGGTTTCAAAATAAGGCTAATGCTGGTGAGATGTCATCACAGGTGTAAATATTACTGAAGATGTTACTATGTCAAAGTTTCACAACTGTCTTATGTTTATTTATGTAGGCAAGACCTACTTTTCACTTTTTTGCTTTGCTATATGTTCTTGAGTGTATTAGTTTGCCAGCAGCACGAACATGTACTAGTGTCAATAATAATAGTACGGTGGATTAGAAAACCTGCTCACAAGTTGAATAAACACCCAGGATTGTTTCATCATTTTCATTCAAAACCAATATTTGAGTCAAAATGAGAAAGTTGTTTGTGCTGTCTGATGAAGAAGAAGCAAAATAAAGTGCAGTTTTGATGTAGATGATGTTGTATACAAACTAGAAGAGGAAGATAGTAGGATCTCTGTATCATGCTTTGTCACTTTGTACCATGTAATTCTTTCTATTTCCACCAGGGGGTGTTTTCAGAAGTGGTAGGTGGTAAAAGAAGAGGTCAGCAGGAAGATGGCGAAGAGCGACCAAAGACCAAGAAAAAGAGGCAGTCAGGCAAAGATGAAGAGTATTATATCCCTTACAGACCTAAAGACTTTGACTCTGAGAGAGGGTGAGGCATTAAACTGTTGCATCTGTTTCTTTAAAAAATGTGAATGGCTTTGTGTTTTATGCTGTTTTGTCCTGTGTTATGCGTCGACAGGTTGAGTCTCGGTGGAGAGGGCAGTGCTTTTGAACAGCAGGCCTCTTCAGCTGTCCTTGATCTCATGGGAGATGAAGGCGATCGCCTTAACCAGCAGAAGAAAATGATGAAATGGTACAAATTTCCCTATGTTTGACTCAGTATCCACCAAATGGTCATTTCAAACTATAATTTAAAGTCTTTTTTCCCCCTTCTTTTTTTAGGGACCGTAAGAGGAAGCGTTTTGTGAGAGAAACGGGAAAAGAAGACCAGAAGAAGAAGATCAAAACAGACAGCGGTCAGGTTATCAGTAACAAGAAGAACAGGAAGAACTTGTATCCTTCCAACAAAAAGCTTCTCTGTGTGCTGCTCTCAATGACCCTCTTCTCTACTCCTATGACAATATTAAGCTGTACTGTGAAGATGTTGTATCACTTGACAACATGTCAGTTATGAGGAGTGAAGGAAAAAATACAAGATTGATGATACAGGATCTGGATCAGATGGAGAAACAGGCGGAGGAGGCAGGAAGCCAGCAAGAGGTAGGAAGGCATCAAAATGAATAGCACAAACATGTTAAATATAGACCATCAGCCACCATGTTTTAACTCAACTCTAAAGGTAAATACTTCAAGTCCCTCTTCCAGCCTTGCGAGCTATAACCTCCAACCTCTTTGTTGTGTCGTGCCTCTCCCAGGTCGTGGCCGTGGCCGACGAGGTCCAAACGTACAGAGCTCCGGTGACCACAAAGCACGCTCGGAGCTGAAAACAAAGGATCAGATCATGAAGCAGCGCAAGAAAAAGCAGAAGCACCAGTTCCTGCAGGGCGGGGGGATGAGGAAGCTCCGCTCCAAGAACAAAAAGTGGCTCGGAGAAGTTAAAAAGTCAGGTTTTGGAAGGGGTGGCCATAAGAAAGGCAAGCTGAGGAAGAAACTGTGAGGAGGACAGAGGGTTGATGGTGTGGAGGACATCACGAGGAACTGGGTGATAAGCGTCAGAATCATCTGAGAACATCACCAAAGATTTTCCTGGTGCTTTGTGTGACTGTAGATTAAGGAGAAAATCATTTGTGAATCTTTACACTGCAGAAATGCACGTCACTTCTTCCTTGATGGCCTGCTGAACTCTGCGTTTGCCACAGAGTTATGTTTAATTATGATCCACTAACCTGGATTTACTACTTGTAAGCATGTTGGCAGTCTAATAAAAGTGTTTTGGAGTACTGAAATATGTCTTATCAAAATGGTAAAATACAGATATTAAATATTGTGTGCTTAATTTGCAGTTAGTTTCAAAAATCGTCTCGCCCATCTTTTCTTAAAATAAGAGGTGCTCTATAAAAATGACATTAAATTCTGTAAACGTGCTCTATTTGCAATTATTTATCATTACTGTTGTCCAAGTGGTCTCATTTCAAAGTTGAAAGCGAGCATCGGAACGGGCAAGAAAGGCGACTTTTAATTGACTTTGAATGTGTTGTGGTTACTGATATCAGATGGGCTGGGTTGAGAAACTGGCTTAGAATTCCTCTTGCCTTCAGCATGGCCACGCCCCTCTGACTTCTGCAATCAACAAGGCATTTTTACCCAGGGAAATGTTTATTTCGCTTTTCAGTTTGGACTGTTCTCTGTAAATTCCTGAGAAAATTTGAGAAGATCAGGAGTGTCTGAAAAACGTAAAACAGCCCATCTGTCACCAACAGCAATGCTGCCTTCAAAGTCACTTAAATCACCCTTTTTTTTTTTCTGGCATGTGATTGGCTGATTAGATATTTGCATTCACAAGCAGCTGAATAGGTTAGTGCAGGGATCAGCAACCTGCGGCTCTTTAGTCCTTTTAGTGCGGCTCTGCGTGGTTTGGGAAAATAAATTATTTTTTTAAGTAATTAGCTGAAGTGTATTTTATTTATGTTAGTTCTTTTTTAACTTGTAGTTCTAAATTGGAAGATTACTGTGATATTGAAATATAAATATAAAATTATATTCTATTAGTTTTTGAACGCTCAAAATAAGCGTCACACTTGCGGAAGCCGATATACCCGCCGAAACGCCGTGCATTTATCGAGACTTTCAACCCCAGGTAGGCTAATTATCAATCTTCGGATCCACATTATGTCAGCAGCTCCACCGTGAACTATGTTAAAAACAAACACCGCTCACGCCTCACAGATGACAGCTTACAGTCCTGCGTAAAGATGAAAGTGACTTCATACAGCTCCGATTTGCAGACGCTGTGCGCAGAGATTCAGGAGCAGAAGTCCCATTGTAAACATATCACGGCAGACCCAACGATGTTTCCATGAACACGCTTTACAGCTTCTCTTTATTGACCACTTTTCACACACGGTTGCTGTATGCATACAGCCGGTGTTAAAGCTCACAGCCCGACACATACCAACACAACAGCATAGAGAGCACAGACGTTAAGGCGCCGAGGCGTGATCGCGGGTGCCGCTCAGGTGCTTCCGCCTCCCCTGCAGCGGCGCTGCAGACCACGCCCCGCCACACACATTAACCAGGTAAAATACATATTGTCAGGGTTCCTGGGTCCTATCATATATGTATGTGCTCTTAACCTGAAAGGTATAAATACGGAAGTGTGTGTGCAATAAATGATGGCGCAGAGGAAGGTGTGTCCCTCTGATGTAAAACTCTAAACAACGTGTGTATGGTTTATTCCTCCGTGAGATATGCGAGTAACCCCGGTATTTCTGCCCTAAAAAATGGAACCTCCAACAGGTTATGGGCCCAGAAGGGATGTGGGAAGCCGGTGGAACCGTCTATGCTTCGACGGAGACGAGAGAAACTATGAACTGTGGGAAACAAAGTTCCTGGGATACCTGCGGCTACTTGGGCTAAAGGCTGCCATTCTGGACGAGCCCGGCGAGTCGGAGGAAGAAGACAAGGACTTGGATGAAAAGAATGAAGTAGCTTATGCAGAGCTAATCCAAGTATTGGATGATAGAAGTCTTTCACTCGTGATGAGAGATGCCAAGGATGACGGACGAAAAGCGTTGGAGATTCTGAGAGAGCACTACGCCGGTAAGGGGACACCACGTGTGATTAGCCTGTACACGGAGCTAACGTCGCTACAGAAAACTCCCAGTGAGAGCGTCACAGACTATATGATAAGGGCTGAGACTGCCATTACAGCTCTGAGGAATGCAGAAGAGACATTAAGTGATGGACTGCTTATTGCAATGGTGCTAAAAGGGTTGCCTGAATCTTTCAAGCCGTTTGCCATACATGTAACCCACAGTGACAAAGCAATGACATTTAGTGAATTCAAAGCTAAATTAAGAAGCTATGAGAGCACCGAAAAGGCCACATGTTCTGAAGACAATGTGATGAAGGCAAATAACTGGAAGAAAGAGAGAGACAATGCAGAAATAATATGTTACAACTGTGGAAAAGAGGGTCATATAGCACGTGAGTGTTACACAAAGACCGAAAGGAAAGAACAAAAAGTGAAGCAGTGGTGCGGTTACTGTAAAAGCTCAACGCATAAGGACAGCGACTGTCGCCGACGAAAGAAGATTACTGCTAAACACGTAACTGATGCAGAAGATCATAGTTTCGCGTTCAAAGCCAAAGACTGTGGAAATCAAGGGCTGAAACAGAGAGGCCTAATGGTTGATACAGGGGCCACTTCTCACATTATTACGGACATTCAGAGATTTAAGAGTTTTGATGAGACATTCACACCTGGAAGACACTTCATGGAATTAGCTGACGGAACGAGGACGAGTGGGGTCGCACTGAAGAGGGGAGATGTGGAGGTCTATCTACAAGACAGCGAGGGACGAAAGGTGAAGGCGACACTGGAGGGAGCACTTTACATTCCCTCTTACCCGCAAGATATCTTCTCGGTTCAGGCGGCAACGGCCAAAGGAGCCTCAGTAACCTTCAAGAAGGGCTGCAACCAGCTTATCCATAAGAACGGGACAAGGTTTAAGATAAGTGAATATGAACGCCTATACTATTTGAACAGTGTTACATCTGATCATTATGTTGACAACGACGAATGCAATGGCTGTCATGATGTAGAAACTTGGCACAAAATCCTCGGCCATTGCAACTATGAAGACTTGGTTAAACTAGAGGACATTACCGAGGGTATGAAAATAAAAGGTAAAGCTAAACATTACCAAGACTGTGAAGTGTGTACAAAAGGCAAATTTATCCAAACCAGGAATAGAGAGCCTGATGAAAGAGCAGAAGAAGCATTAGAGCTAGTGCACACTGACTTAGCTGGACCGATAGAACCAGAAGCTAAAGACGGGTTCAGGTACACGTTAGCATTTACTGATGATTACTCAGGCACAATGTTTGTGTACTTTCTAAAGGCTAAAAGTGACACCGTAAAAGCAACTGAAAAGTTTTTGGCAGACGTCGCCCCCTATGGGCAAGTAAAGAGAATCAGATCAGACAATGGAACTGAATTTACATCTAAAGAGTTTCAGACATTGTTAAATAAAAACACGATAAGGCATGAGACATCAGCGCCGTATTCACCTCATCAGAATGGGACTGCCGAGAGACAATGGCGAACACTTTTTGAAATGGCACGGTGTATGTTGATCGAAAGTAACCTGCCAAAAAGATTATGGACTTATGCTGTTATGACTGCCGCAGTAATTCGTAATAGGTGTTACAACAGACGCACAAAGCAAACCCCTTATTACATGCTGACAGGAAAGAAGCCAGACATGTCGAGGATGGGGATTTTTGGATCAGTTTGCTATGGTTACGGGCACAACAAAAAAAAGTTAGACGCAAGATGTGACGAAGGAGTTTTTGTGGGTTACGATAAAAACACTCCGTCGTATCTAATCTACTACCCTAAAACAGGACGAGTTCTTAGACATAGGTTGGTCAAGTTCCTCACTAAAAGTGTAGTTGAGCACCAAACCCAGACCACTCAGGTTGATGACAATGGAGATGATGATTTGACTCCAGGGGACATCTTGAAGTACCCCGCTAGAAAGGACAAAACAGGGAATGACCAGAGATCAGATGAAAGTATGATCCTGGAACCTGAAAGTGACATTCAGGACAATGGCATAAATGATGCACAAAACTCAGACAAACAGAGTGATAGAACAGAGTCTGAACGATATCCCAAACGAAACAGGAGAAGGCCAGATTACCTGAAAGACTATGTCCAAACTGCAGAAGACGACCAAACATCACTGACTGTAGATTACTGTTACAGGGTGATGTACGACATACCAAAGACTTTTGAAGAAGCTATGCAGTCATCGAACTCTAAGTGTTGGTCAGATGCTATGGAAGATGAAATAAGATCCTTGAAAGACAATAATACGTTTACTTTAACCACGCTGCCAGAAGGTAAAAATGCAGTAGGGGGGAGATGGGTGTATGTGATAAAAGAGAACCCAAATCAGACTAAAACATTTAAAGCAAGATATGTTGCTAAAGGCTATAGCCAAGTTCAAGGCATTGATTACAAAGAAACCTTTTCGCCGACTGCAGATATGACGTCAGTGCGTACGCTGATGCAATTAGCAGTACAGCACAACTTTAAACTCCATCAAATGGACGTGAAGACTGCTTATTTGCACGCCCCAATCGATTGTGAGGTGTATATGCAGCAACCAGAAGGTTTTGAAGTAAAGTCAGACACAGGTGAAAAACTGGTCTGTAAACTAAACAAATCACTATATGGTTTGAAACAATCTGGCAGGAACTGGAATAAGATGTTACATGACCATTTATGTGAAAAAGGTTACAAACAAAATCCTGTAGACCATTGTGTATATTCCAGACAGACAGCGAGTGAGACAGTGATTCTCATCATCTGGGTTGATGATGTAATCATAGCTGCCAACGGTGAGGACGCTATCAGAAACGTGAAACAAATGTTGGATGAGAAATTTAAAATGAAGGATCTTGGTGAGCTCAAACATTTCTTGGGTATTGACTGTATACAAGAGAACCATGAGATAAGACTAAATCAGACACGGTACATCACAAAAATCCTGGAAAAGTTCAAAATGTCTGACTGTAAGCCACGTTCTACTCCTTGTGAACTCAAAAATGATTTTGGTGCACATGGTGAATCAGTTGATTCAGGAAAATATAGAGAATTAGTGGGCAGTTTGATTTACTTAATGACATGTACAAGACCAGACTTGAGTTGGATAGTGAGCAAACTGTCACAATCCCTGTCTGAGCCAAAAGAGCATCATTGGACAGAAGCAAAACATGTATTACGTTACCTTAAGGGGACATTAAACAAAGAGCTGTGCTATAAAAGGATAGAAGGAAACCTAAATCTTATAGCATACAGCGATGCAGATTGGGCCACAGACTTGAGTGACAGGAGAAGTACAACGGGTTATTGTTTTGTACTATCCAAAAATGGGCCAGTGATCTGCTGGAAAACCAGGAAGCAAGCTACAGTAGCTTTGTCAACGTGCGAGGCAGAGTACATGGCGATGGCCGCCACAGTACAAGAAAGCTTATACCTCTCACAGCTACTTAATGGCATGGACATTAAAAGGCAATATTCACCAGTTACCATTCTTGCAGACAATCAAGGTGCAATTGCATTGTCCAAAAATCCTATAAACCGTCAAAGATGTAAACACATCGATATCAAGTATCACTTTATTAGGTCTGCTATAACTGAGAAGGAAGTACAAGTTAAGTATTGTGCAACAGAAGACATGGTAGCAGACATCATGACTAAGTCTGTAAGTAAAGTGAAAATAGATAAATTTACGCATATTTTGTTTGGAACATAAAACGTTGATATGTGAATATCATGTAAATATGTATATCATGTAAATGTGTAATGTATAGTGTTAAGAGCAAGTGGGGGTGTTGCCCTATCATATATGTATGTGCTCTTAACCTGAAAGGTATAAATACGGAAGTGTGTGTGCAATAAATGATGGCGCAGAGGAAGGTGTGTCCCTCTGATGTAAAACTCTAAACAACGTGTGTATGGTTTATTCCTCCGTGAGATATGCGAGTAACCCCGGTATTTCTGCCCTAAAAAATGGAACCTCCAACAGTGACCCAGTGTTTTCAGTTTTGTTCATGTTCATATATATATATAGCATATAGTAAACAATGAATCTGTAAACGACAGCTGTTGACATTTTTAAAAAATGAATGAAAAAGCATATTTAAATAATCAACATACATGATTTAAATATAAACACACACGTGACAAGAGACAGAACGTGTAGAAGATATATGCAGAAAGAGCTTTCAGTGGTCAGCTGATAACATGATATCTAAAAAATACATAGCTCATTTTCCTGTCTGTTAGTTGGACATGCTAACCTGTTAACAAGCTCCTATATTCACCCATACAGTTTGTAGATCATTTTGCTAAAATAGGTAAAATCTCCACTCTTTCAGGGCACTAATAGGCTAAAGGCATATTACAAAAGGTCATTCATGTATTCACAGATTCTCTGTAGTTATTCTGCTGCTCATTCACCTGTAAAAACCACACCAATCATTATTTCAACAGCCTTTTTATTTTGGAACAAAAGCATTTGACGATATGACTTACAGGACGTTACCAAATTCATGAAGCTATATTTGTGAGTTTATTTATCAATATCAGTTTAATGTAAACAGACTGATGTAGTAATAGACAGTAAAATGTTGGTGCGTGTGTAATATATGAGCGTTTATGTTTCTCTACATGGGTAAAAGTACTCCATGTCGCCCTCTGGTGGTAGCAACCAACTATGAAAAGAATGGATGTTGGATCTTAACTAAATGATAAAAAGTTTTATTACTTTGTATTACTTTCTTTAGTTTGGTAAAATTTACAGTTTTAATCCTGTAAGAAAATAAATCACTATCATAGAGAGGGATATTAGTAATTCGTTTGTTAATAACACTTTGTTTGTGTTTGCTAATGTTTCGACAGGAAAATGGTTTTCTACAAAGTTGTTTCATGTACAGAGTAACACACACACACACACACACACACACACACACACACACACACACACACACACACACACACACACGTATGACTTTGCCGGTTTCAGCTGAAACAATTTCAGTGTTTCAAACCATGTTCCAGGATTTTTCCTTCACCATTTATGAGGTTTCAAGAAGAAGATAAACGACAGATATGAATGTTTGAAAAAGTTATAGATGAAAAGATGAAAAATACTCAAAGGATAAATTCAATTGGTTTATTGTTTTATGAATAAGTTGAAAAAGTTAAACAAGTAAATAATGAAACAAGGTAAAATGAAGTAAGAACAAAACGTCAACAAGTAAATAATGAAACAAGGTAAAATGAAGTAAGAACAAAACGTTAACAAGTAAATAATGAAACAAGGTAAAATGAAGTAAGAACAAAACGTTAACAAGTAAATAATGAAACAAGGTAAAATGAAGCAAGCACAAAAAGTTAAGTAAATAATGAAACAAGGTAGAGGAGAGAAAACCCCAACAATCCCCTCTGAGCACGCACTAGGCGACAGTGGGGAGGAAAAACTGCCTTTAAACGGGCAGAAACCTCCGGCAGAACCAGGCTCAGGAGGGGACAGTCAACTGCCGGGACTGGTTGGGGAGGTGAACAGAGGTGGAGCAAGACGAGGCTACACCTGCTGAGGAAGCAGTAGAGTTCCTCCTCCAGGGCCAGCGGAAGCGTTTGTTCTTCTTTTTCATGCAGTTTTCTACAAGAGCTTTTTTTTCCAGGATGAGGGTTCTCAACTCATCGATGGTTTCTTTGTTTTGTTTCTCAAGCTTCTTGCACGTTTTCTCCACCTCTTCCAACGTTGCTTGTTTTTCTTCAAGCTTTTCCCTGAGCTCTTTGGATGTTTCCTCCTGCATTATCTTGTCCTTGTGCATGTCTGCGTTTCTTTGTTGTACTTCTTTGTACATGTCTTGTAGCTCCTCATTTCTTTTGTGGATATCTTGGAGCGTACGCTGCAGGTCGTCATGTATGTTGTCTTGTTCTTGCTTTTGCGCCTGCATTTCAGTGTGTTTGCGCTTCAAGTTGTTGTATTCCAACAATATCCCCTTAGTGAGCTCGGAGTTGTTTCTCGCCATTTGCTCCATCCTTTTCTGCATGTGCGAGCATTGTTTGTCCAGTTTTTCTTTTTCCCCTTCTAGTTGCTTTTTCTCGTAAAGAAGGTCTTTGTTTTGGCGCAGAGTATCATCCACCTTCTCTTTCAGCATTCTGTATTTTTCCTCCGTGACTTTGAGTTTGTGCTCCATGTCTCTTTGCTTTTTCTCCTGTTCTTCCTTCTGTTGGAGGATTTCTTTATTTTTTTTCACAGCTTCATCGAAGTTTGTTTGGAGCAGCCGATTCATTTGGTCCATATATTGGAGATCCCATTCTGTCTTCTCAACAGTAGCTTTGCTGTCTTTAAGCTGGTTGGACATCTCCTTTAGTTCCACGCTCTTTTGCTTGTTTTCCTTAATTAGGAAGACAATCTGCTCTCGGGCTTGTCCAAACTTGATTCCCCAACCCTCATTAATAATATTTATGTCGGGCTGGCGTTTTTGTCTTTCTTCCAGGTTCTTATTTTGCGCTTCCATCTGTCTACACTTCTCCTCCAGTTGAAGTTTCTCTTCTTCAATCTGTTGAATTTTATTCTGGAGATGGTAGTTTTCCTTCTTACTGTCATGTAATGCCCTTTGGACGGCTAAGAGGTCATTTGGGGAAATTGGCCGGCCACGACAGGAAGGAGAAGCGGCGTAATCTTTTTGCCTTGGTTGGTGTCTTGTTGGATACATGTTGAAGGTTGTACACGACAACTCTGAAAAGGTTTCCAAAAGTTTCTGTGGTGAACGTGTGAAGGCTGCAAACACAAATGCTGCGAAGACACGAACTAAAAAACTGCTGTGTGTCACCCCTGTTTAAGGAAAAACTTCAAAGGATCGTGTAGTGACATCATAACTCCGTGAGCCAATGAGATTGTCATGTGACATTTTGGAATGGGGATATTTTTTTTTAAACCGTTTTCAAATTTAACTTAATATTTGACTGTTTCTTAACTGACCTGTTTAGCTGATTAAGAAATGAATTGAAACGAGCATCACTAACGTTATATAACAGACAACAGAAAAAAAAACAGTTTTTTTTCTAAGTAATAGAGGTATAATACATTTTTAAATTTTTTTTTTTAATTATCCTACTTTTTATAAGAGGGAACATTATTTAAAGAATATGTATTTAATTGGAAAACTCTCTATTCGTCTAAAGGCTATAACAAGAAAGGTGAGCTTCCTGCTCAAAAATGAAATGACCAAAATAAATGGAGCATTTCTCTGCAATTACAAAGTCTGTGTAAACAATCTTGGTTTCAAAATAAGGCTAATGCTGGTGAGATGTCATCACAGGTGTAAATATTACTGCAGATGTTACTATGTCAAAGTTTCACAACTGTCTTATGTTTATTTATGTAGGCAAGACCTACTTTTCACTTTTTTGCTTTGCTATATGTTCTTGAGTGTATTAGTTTGCCAGCAGCACGAACATGTACTAGTGTCAATAATAATAGTACGGTGGATTAGAAAACCTGCTCACAAGTTGAATAAACACCCAGGATTGTTTCATCATTTTCATTCAAAACCAATATTTGAGTCAAAATGAGAAAGTTGTTTGTGCTGTCTGATGAAGAAGAAGCAAAATAAAGTGCAGTTTTGATGTAGATGATGTTGTATACAAACTAGAAGAGGAAGATAGTAGGATCTCTGTATCATGCTTTGTCACTTTGTACCATGTAATTCTTTCTATTTCCACCAGGGGGTGTTTTCAGAAGTGGTAGGTGGTAAAAGAAGAGGTCAGCAGGAAGATGGTGAAGAGCGACCAAAGACCAAGAAAAAGAGGCAGTCAGGCAAAGATGAAGAGTATTATATCCCTTACAGACCTAAAGACTTTGACTCTGAGAGAGGGTGAGGCATTAAACTGTTGCATCTGTTTCTTTAAAAAATGTGAATGGCTTTGTGTTTTATGCTGTTTTGTCCTGTGTTATGCGTCGACAGGTTGAGTCTCGGTGGAGAGGGCAGTGCTTTTGAACAGCAGGCCTCTTCAGCTGTCCTTGATCTCATGGGAGATGAAGGCGATCGCCTTAACCAGCAGAAGAAAATGATGAAATGGTACAAATTTCCCTATGTTTGACTCAGTATCCACCAAATGGTCATTTCAAACTATAATTTAAAGTCTTTTTTCCCCCTTCTTTTTTTAGGGACCGTAAGAGGAAGCGTTTTGTGAGAGAAACGGGAAAAGAAGACCAGAAGAAGAAGATCAAAACAGACAGCGGTCAGGTTATCAGTAACAAGAAGAACAGGAAGAACTTGTATCCTTCCAACAAAAAGCTTCTCTGTGTGCTGCTCTCAATGACCCTCTTCTCTACTCCTATGACAATATTAAGCTGTACTGTGAAGATGTTGTATCACTTGACAACATGTCAGTTATGAGGAGTGAAGGAAAAAATACAAGATTGATGATACAGGATCTGGATCAGATGGAGAAACAGGCGGAGGAGGCAGGAAGCCAGCAAGAGGTAGGAAGGCATCAAAATGAATAGCACAAACATGTTAAATATAGACCATCAGCCACCATGTTTTAACTCAACTCTAAAGGTAAATACTTCAAGTCCCTCTTCCAGCCTTGCGAGCTATAACCTCCAACCTCTTTGTTGTGTCGTGCCTCTCCCAGGTCGTGGCCGTGGCCGACGAGGTCCAAACGTACAGAGCTCCGGTGACCACAAAGCACGCTCGGAGCTGAAAACAAAGGATCAGATCATGAAGCAGCGCAAGAAAAAGCAGAAGCACCAGTTCCTGCAGGGCGGGGGGATGAGGAAGCTCCGCTCCAAGAACAAAAAGTGGCTCGGAGAAGTTAAAAAGTCAGGTTTTGAAAGGGGTGGCCATAAGAAAGGCAAGCTGAGGAAGAAACTGTGAGGAGGACAGAGGGTTGATGGTGTGGAGGACATCACGAGGAACTGGGTGATAAGCGTCAGAATCATCTGAGAACATCACCAAAGATTTTCCTGGCGCTTTGTGTGACTGTAGATTAAGGAGAAAATCATTTGTGAATCTTTACACTGCAGAAATGCACGTCACTTCTTCCTTGATGGCCTGCTGAACTCTGCGTTTGCCACAGAGTTATGTTTAATTATGATCCACTAACCTGGATTTACTACTTGTAAGCATGTTGGCAGTCTAATAAAAGTGTTTTGGAGTACTGAAATATGTCTTATCAAAATGGTAAAATACAGATATTAAATATTGTGTGCTTAATTTGCAGTTAGTTTCAAAAATCGTCTCGCCCATCTTTTCTTAAAATAAGAGGTGCTCTATAAAAATGACATTAAATTCTGTAAACGTGCTCTATTTGCAATTATTTATCATTACTGTTGTCCAAGTGGTCTCATTTCAAAGTTGAAAGCGAGCATCGGAACGGGCAAGAAAGGCGACTTTTAATTGACTTTGAATGTGTTGTGGTTACTGATATCAGATGGGCTGGGTTGAGAAACTGGCTTAGAATTCCTCTTGCCTTCAGCATGGCCACGCCCCTCTGACTTCTGCAATCAACAAGGCATTTTTACCCAGGGAAATGTTTATTTCGCTTTTCAGTTTGGACTGTTCTCTGTAAATTCCTGAGAAAATTTGAGAAGATCAGGAGTGTCTGAAAAACGTAAAACAGCCCATCTGTCACCAACAGCAATGCTGCCTTCAAAGTCACTTAAATCACCCTTTTTTTTTTTCTGGCATGTGATTGGCTGATTAGATATTTGCATTCACAAGCAGCTGAATAGGTTAGTGCAGGGGTCAGCAACCTGCGGCTCTTTAGTCCTTTTAGTGCGGCTCTGCATGGTTTGGGAAAATAAATTATTTTTTTAAGTAATTAGCTGAAGTGTATTTTATTTATGTTAGTTCTTTTTTAACTTGTAGTTCTAAATTGGAAGATTACTGTGATATTGAAATATAAATATAAAATTATATTCTATTAGTTCCCTTTCAGTCGATTCACTCGGTACAACACATAAGTATGGGATATCACGCCCTCGCGTGTCCTGGCTGAAGAAACCTTTATTCACGCCTTTACGGCAGATGACGTGTGATGACACACGCAAGGCCCCGCCCGCACATATAGCCGCTGCCATCACCGTCATCCCTCAGTTCTTACGCTCTTCACCTCGCTGAGAACACCTCTGCTGAGTTGGGCTAGCTAGCTACTGCTAGTTAGCTCCGTTGTCTGCCAACTTGAACCTAGCTTAACTGCCCCTGTTGGTGTTAACCTCCACCGCCCAGCTGGTGCGTAGGCTGCCCGCGGAGCGCTATTTTCAAGTTTTTCTTGTGCAGCGTTTCGCTTTGCGTTTTGGGAATGGACTCCAAACCGAAGCGAGCAAAGCAGAAATCTTCTGTTCGCCCCTGTCCTCAGGGATGTGGTTTCTCTTTGCACGACAGCGACCAGCACGATGCCTGCCCTGTCTGCCTGGGGATCGTCCACGCTAGGAGAGCGTTGACGGAGCCCGAAGCTTGTGCGTTTTGTCGCCAGCTCCGACGCTCGACCCTGGAAAGACGGGTGACGTTTGTGGAAAGAGTGCTGGGACGCTCGGCTGTCGCACGGCATGACCCTCTTCTTTCCGAGTCTGGAGCCCCGGCTTCGTCCGAGTCCGAAGACGAAAATTTTCAGGTCGATGTCCCCGCGATTAGCTGGGCTGACCACATGGAATACGTTGACGGGTTAGCCGATGACGGACCGGAACCATGCAGGAGCGCTGACGGGCTTCAGCCTGGGTTGAAGCCCGCCAGCGCTCCCCAGGAAGACGATGACGTGCTGGACATCGGCCTGGACATCCATGGTTTGTCGGAGGATGAGCAGGAGAGCTCATTGTCGACCCAATATGCCGCCGCTGCTGCGCCGGTCGGCCACGATGACACCTCTCTTTTCTCCCTGTTTCGCCGTGCCGCTGAGAAGCTGCAGGTGGACTGGCCCTCTCCTCCACCAGCTCGGAAACCGTCGCGGTTTGCGGGTTTTTTCCTTCCACCGGAGCCCGCAACGGCCAAAAACTGCCCCCCCATGTTCCCAGACTTTCTCTGCGAGCTAACAGCGTCATGGGACAAACCTCTGTCTACCCGCGTCACTGTGCCCGGCTATGGACAGTACATGGAATTGGACGGCGCCGAGGGAGCTGGTTTAGCTAACCCACCCCCTATGGAGCCGTCTCTGGCTGCTTATCTGGCCCCGTCCCATAACCATGGTGTCGGTGGCCCCGCAACTCTGCCGTCCAAGCACTGCAGATTCTCGGCCTCGCAGCTGGAGAAGATTTATCGGGCTCAGGCCGGCACCGCTCGAGCCATGAGCTCCGTCACCATGCTCCAGACGTACCAAGCAATGTGCCTGGCGGAGCTTGGATCGCTGGTTCCGGAGGACAGCCCGCTGTCACCTCTTCTTAACGAGGTTAGAGTCACCACGGATTACATCCTCCGTGCGTCTCGCTGTGCAGCGCTCTCCCTGGGCAGAGGGATGGCTTCGACAGTGGTGGCGCAGAGGCACCTGTGGCTGACCCTCTCCGACGTCCCTGATAGAGACAGAGCTGTGTATCTGGACGCACCAGTGTCTGCGGCTGGGTTATTCGGACATTCACTTGAAGCCATTCAGGCTAGATTCGATCTGAGGAAGAAGCAGACGGAAGCTCTGCGCGACATCATCCCCAGACGCCAGCCCCAGCCCAAGCCCACTGCTAGCTCTCACAGGCCCGCCGCTCCTCTGACAGCTGGCAAGAGACCGGCGCCCACTGCTGGAGTGGGAGGGCCGCCGGCGAGAGCACGTACTCCGGCCCGAGCTCCACGCCAGTCGGCCTGGGGCAAAGGCCCTCCCCCGGGCCCCCGACGGGACCCGACGCCCAGGAGGAAGAAGCCTCAGCCCTCCTAGCTGTGATTGCGAGTGGGGAAGGGATCCGGCAGCAGGGAGACGCTGCTCTTACCCCTCTGTTGCCGCACAAGAGGTGCCGCTTAAGTTCGGTTCAGGTTGTCAGCCCCAGAAGGCGCTGCACTTCCCTATCGCGGTCTCCCAAGCACATAACCCCTGCACACGGTTCAGATGTGTTGAATGTTCAAGCGACCACATCGAGTGTTCCCGCTGTTTTTCATTGTTATGCCCCGGAAAAGGTGCACCCAACAAAATGTATAAATGTACATGTTCCCATGTTGCAATCAATAAAGAGTGTTGTTTACTCTCAAACAATCTCAAATGCTCAACCTGCAGGCGAAATGAGCCAGGTCAGGCAGGGGATGCAGTCCCCTGCAGACACACTGGGGGGCGACGGCGCCCCGCCGTCAGTGCTGCAGGCCAGCCGGCTGGCTGCTCACTTCCCTCAGTGGCGCGCTTGCGCCCCCTCTCCGTGGGTGCTGCAAACCGTTGCCATGGGTTACCGGTTGCAGTTCCGGGTCAAGCCGCCTCGTTTCCAAAGAGTCGTGAACACGATTGTCAACCCCGAGGCAGCCTTGGTACTCAGAGAGGAAATACAGGCGCTATTACGGAAGAGAGCAATACGGGTGGTCCCCGCTTCGGAGACGGACAAAGGTTGGTACAGCCGTTATTTTGTCATTCCGAAGAAAGGGGGAGGGCTTCGTCCCATCCTCGACCTGCGAGTCTTGAACACGTACCTGCGAACGTACAGGTTCAAGATGCTAACACTCAGACAGCTCCTGAGTGCAGTCGGCCCGGGAGATTGGTTTGCGACAATCGATCTAACAGATGCTTATTTTCATGTCGCTATACACCCGAAACACAGGCAGTTTCTGAGGTTTGCATTCGAGGGCGTAGCCTACGAATACCTAGTGCTGCCGTTCGGGCTGTCGCTCGCTCCCCGCACCTTTACGAAATGTGCCGAGGCAGCGCTAGCGCCCCTCAGGAAGAGGGGCATCCGCATCTTGGCCTACCTGGACGACTGGGCTCTCGTGGCTTGCTCCAGAGAACAGGCGGAGACGCAGCTGTCGCGGGTTCTGTCACACATTCAGACACTGGGGTTCTCTGTGAACTTTCAGAAGAGCTCGCTAATCCCAGGCCAACAGATCGCTTTTCTCGGTCTGGAAATATGCTCTCTTTCCAGCCGCGCACGGTTGTCAGAGCACAGAGTGGCCGCGTTTCATCGCTGCCTCGCTCAATTTCAGCTGGGACGCAGACTGCGTTTCCAGACGATATTGCGCTTGTTGGGCATGATGGCATCTATGATCGCCGTAGTGCCGCTTGGGCTGTTGAAAATGAGAGCGTTTCAACGCTGGACTCTCTCTCACCGTTTGTGTGCTTCGCGTCACCTCCGGAGGAGGCTGCCGGTAACTGCGTCTTGCATGCTAGCTCTCCGTCCTTGGAGGGAGCCCGGGCTACTGCACCAGGGCTCTCGGATTGGGAGGGTGTTGTTTCGCAAGGTGGTGTCCACAGATGCTTCCCTAAGTGGGTGGGGAGCGCTGTGCGAGGGTGCGTCAGTGAGAGGGATCTGGTCCGCGGCTCAGCGCCAGCTGCACATCAACCACTTAGAGCTGTTAGCAGTGTTCTTAGCTCTAAAGCGTTTCCGTCCAGTCCTGCAGGGCCAGCATGTCTTAGTCAGGACGGACAATTCAACAGTGGTGTCTTATATAAACAGGCAGGGAGGAACACGCTCTCTTCCCCTGTTGCAGCTGTCTCGCTCTCTGCTGTTATGGTGCAGTGTTCATTTTCTGACTCTAAGAGCCACCCATGTCCCGGGCCACCTGAACCTGGGGCCGGACCTTCTCTCCAGGGGGGGTCCTCTGGTGAGAGAATGGAGGTTACACCCTTCAATAGTGGCTCAGATTTGGGATCTATTTGGCGAGGCGCAAATAGATCTTTTTGCTTCCAGGGTGAATGCTCACTGCCCCCTGTACTTCTCCATAATCGACCACGATGCACCCTTGGGCTTGGACGCGCTAGCGCACCAATGGCCAGACGTGCTCCTGTATGCATTTCCCCCAGTGGAAATGATATCTCCAATTCTGGAGAGGGTGCGTCGGCATTCCCTCTCTCTGATCCTGGTGGCCCCTTGGTGGCCCGCGAAGTCGTGGTATGCAGAAATAATCAGCCTGCTTGCAGCAAGTCCTTGGCAGCTTCCTCTCCGCAGGGATCTCCTCTCTCAGGCGGGGGGGGAAGTGTTTCATCCGCGCCCGGATCTGTGGCACCTTCATGCTTACCTGCTGAGAGGTTAAACTTGGTTGCTAAGGGTCTGCCACCTAGTGTGGTAGCGACGATTCAGAGCGCCAGGGCCTCGTCTACTAGAGGCTTGTACGCTTACAAATGGCGAGCCTTCGAGCGATGGTGCCAGGACCGCCACACTCTCCCATTTCAGTGCTCTATTGTGGATGTATTGACATTCCTGCAGGAGCTGTTGGATAAAGGCCTTTCGTTTTCGACGATCAAGGTTTATTTAGCGGCTATATCTGCTTGTCATATCGGTTTTGACGGGGTGACACCAGGTGCGCATCCCCTCGCCGTGCGTTTTCTGAAAGGGGTTCGCCGGCTGAGGCCCGTGCTTAAGTCCAGTGTCCCTGCTTGGGACTTGTCTTTGGTGCTGGAGGCCCTTTGTGGCCCTCCGTTTGAACCCGTTGAGTCGGTGGATATGAAACTTCTTTCGTATAAGACCGCATTACTTCTCGCTTTGGCCTCGGCGAAGCGAGTGGGGGACCTTCATGCGCTGTCTGTGCATCCTGCCTGCACACAGTTTTCTCCTGATGGCCGCAAGGTCGTATTGCGTCCGAATGCCGCCTATCTTCCCAAGGTCATGCCGGCATCTTATAGTTCAATGGAGTTTGAGTTGCTGAGCTTTTGCTCCCCTCCTTTTGAATCTGAGGAGCAGAGGAGGGTGCATTCTCTTTGTCCGGTGCGTGCGCTACGCACCTACATTGAGCGCACTCGGGATGTGCGTTTGTGTGACCAGTTGTTTGTCTGCTTCGCTAATCCGAATAGAGGTAGAGCTCTGTCCAGACAGAGGCTGTCCCACTGGATTGTAGAAGCTATCTCGCTGGCATACAGCACCGGAGGTTTTGCGTTGCCCCACGGGGTGGGAGCTCATTCCACCAGGGGGATGGCGACCTCATGGGCTCTTTTTAGAGGGGTGCCTGTGGCTGATATTTGTGCAGCGGCTAATTGGGCGTCGCCGCACACTTTTGTGCGGTTTTATCGGTTGGACGTTACAGCCCCTTCGGTGGCTCATGCTGTCCTTTCTGCTGGGTCTACCACTCACTGAGGATGTGGTGGTCCCGTTCCGGTTCGGTGGCTGCTCTGCGGGGCGTGTATATAGGTCCCATACTTATGTGTTGTACCGAGTGAATCGACTGAAAGGGAACGATTAGTTATGTCTATAACTTCTGTTCCCTGAAGGAGAGGAACGAGGTACAACACAGGGTGGCCCCACTGAGCAGTTGGCTCGGTGAAGAGCGGCTATCGAACTGAGGGATGACGGTGATGGCAGCGGCTATATGTGCGGGCGGGGCCTTGCGCGTGTCATCACACGTCATCTGCCGTAAAGGCGTGAATAAAGGTTTCTTCAGCCAGGACACGCGAGGGCGTGATATCCCATACTTATGTGTTGTACCTCGTTCCTCTCCTTCAGGGAACAGAAGTTATAGACATAACTAATCGTTTTTGAACGCTCAAAATAAGCGTCACACTTGCGGAAGCCGATATACCCGCCGAAACGCCGTGCATTTATCGAGACTTTCAACCCCAGGTAGGCTAATTATCAATCTTCGGATCCACATTATGTCAGCAGCTCCACCGTGAACTATGTTAAAAACAAACACCGCTCACGCCTCACAGATGACAGCTTACAGTCCTGCATAAAGATGAAAGTGACTTCATACAGCTCCGATTTGCAGACGCTGTGCGCAGAGATTCAGGAGCAGAAGTCCCATTGTAAACATATCACGGCAGACCCAACGATGTTTCCATGAACACGCTTTACAGCTTCTCTTTATTGACCACTTTTCACACACGGTTGCTGTATGCATACAGCCGGTGTTAAAGCTCACAGCCCGACACATACCAACACAACAGCATAGAGAGCACAGACGTTAAGGCGCCGAGGCGTGATCGCGGGTGCCGCTCAGGTGCGTCCGCCTCCCCTGCAGCGGCGCTGCAGACCACGCCCCGCCACACACATTAACCAGGTAAAATACATATTGTCAGGGTTCCTGGGTCGGTGACCCAGTGTTTTCAGTTTTGTTCATGTTCATATATATATATATATAGCATATAGTAAACAATGAATCTGTAAAGACAGCTGTTGACATTTTTTAAAAATGAATGAAAAAGCATATTTAAATAATCAACATACATGATTTAAATATAAACACACACGTGACAAGAGACAGAACGTGTAGAAGATATATGCAGAAAGAGCTTTCAGTGGTCAGCTGATAACATGATATCTAAAAAATACATAGCTCATTTTCCTGTCTGTTAGTTGGACATGCTAACCTGTTAACAAGCTCCTATATTCACCCATACAGTTTGTAGATCATTTTGCTAAAATAGGTAAAATCTCCACTCTTTCAGGGCACTAATAGGCTAAAGGCATATTACAAAAGGTCATTCATGTATTCACAGATTCTCTGTAGTTATTCTGCTGCTCATTCACCTGTAAAAACCACACCAATCATTATTTCAACAGCCTTTTTATTTTGGAACAAAAGCATTTGACGATATGACTTACAGGACGTTACCAAATTCATGAAGCTATATTTGTGAGTTTATTTATCAATATCAGTTTAATGTAAACAGACTGATGTAGTAATAGACAGTAAAATGTTGGTGCGTGTGTAATATATGAGCGTTTATGTTTCTCTACATGGGTAAAAGTACTCCATGTCGCCCTCTGGTGGTAGCAACCAACTATGAAAAGAATGGATGTTGGATCTTAACTAAATGATAAAAAGTTTTATTACTTTGTATTACTTTCTTTAGTTTGGTAAAATTTACAGTTTTAATCCCGTAAGAAAATAAATCACTATCATAGAGAGGGATATTAGTAATTCGTTTGTTAATAACACTTTGTTTGTGTTTGCTAATGTTTCGACAGGAAAATGGTTTTCTACAAAGTTGTTTCATGTACAGAGTAACACACACACACACACACACACACACACACACACACACACACACACACACACACACACACACACACACACACACACACGTATGACTTTGCCGGTTTCAGCTGAAACAATTTCAGTGTTTCAAACCATGTTCCAGGATTTTTCCTTCACCATTTATGAGGTTTCAAGAAGAAGATAAACGACAGATATGAATGTTTGAAAAAGTTATAGATGAAAAGATGAAAAATACTCAAAGGATAAATTCAATTGGTTTATTGTTTTATGAATAAGTTGAAAAAGAAAAAGTTAAACAAGTAAATAATGAAACAAGGTAAAATGAAGTAAGAACAAAACGTTAAGTAAATAATGAAACAAGGTAAAATGAAGCAAGCACAAAAAGTTAAGTAAATAATGAAACAAGGTAAAATGAAGTAAGAACAAAACGTTAACAAGTAAATAATGAAACAAGGTAAAATGAAGCAAGCACAAAAAGTTAAGTAAATAATGAAACAAGGTAGAGGAGAGAAAACCCCAACAATCCCCTCTGAGCACGCACTAGGCGACAGTGGGGAGGAAAAACTGCCTTTAAACGGGCAGAAACCTCCGGCAGAACCAGGCTTAGGAGGGGACAGTCAACTGCCGGGACTGGTTGGGGAGGTGAACAGAGGTGGAGCAAGACGAGGCTACACCTGCTGAGGAAGCAGTAGAGTTCCTCCTCCAGGGCCAGCGGAAGCGTTTGTTCTTCTTTTTCATGCAGTTTTCTACAAGAGCTTTTTTTTCCAGGATGAGGGTTCTCAACTCATCGATGGTTTCTTTGTTTTGTTTCTCAAGCTTCTTGCACGTTTTCTCCACCTCTTCCAACGTTGCTTGTTTTTCTTCAAGCTTTTCCCTGAGCTCTTTGGATGTTTCCTCCTGCATTATCTTGTCCTTGTGCATGTCTGCGTTTCTTTGTTGTACTTCTTTGTACATGTCTTGTAGCTCCTCATTTCTTTTGTGGATATCTTGGAGCGTACGCTGCAGGTCGTCATGTATGTTGTCTTGTTCTTGCTTTTGCGCCTGCATTTCAGTGTGTTTGCGCTTCAAGTTGTTGTATTCCAACAATATCCCCTTAGTGAGCTCGGAGTTGTTTCTCGCCATTTGCTCCATCCTTTTCTGCATGTGCGAGCATTGTTTGTCCAGTTTTTCTTTTTCCCCTTCTAGTTGCTTTTTCTCGTGAAGAAGGTCTTTATTTTGGCGCAGAGTATCATCCACCTTCTCTTTCAGCATTCTGTATTTTTCCTCCGTGACTTTGAGTTTGTGCTCCATGTCTCTTTGCTTTTTCTCCTGTTCTTCCTTCTGTTGGAGGATTTCTTCATTTTTTTTCACAGCTTCATCGAAGTTTGTTTGGAGCAGCCGATTCATTTGGTCCATATATTGGAGATCCCATTCTGTCTTCTCAACAGTAGCTTTGCTGTCTTTAAGCTGGTTGGACATCTCCTTTAGTTCCACGCTCTTTTGCTTGTTTTCCTTAATTAGGAAGACAATCTGCTCTCGGGCTTGTCCAAACTTGATTCCCCAACCCTCATTAATAATATTTATGTCGGGCTGGCGTTTTTGTCTTTCTTCCAGGTTCTTATTTTGCGCTTCCATCTGTCTACACTTCTCCTCCAGTTGAAGTTTCTCTTCTTCAATCTGTTGAATTTTATTCTGGAGGTGGTAGTTTTCCTTCTTACTGTCATGTAATGCCCTTTGGACGGCTAAGAGGTCATTTGGGGAAATTGGCCGGCCACGACAGGAAGGAGAAGCGGCGTAATCTTTTTGCCTTGGTTGGTGTTTTGTTGGATACATGTTGAAGGTTGTACACGACAACTCTGAAAAGGTTTCCAAAAGTTTCTGTGGTGAACGTGTGAAGGCTGCAAACACAAATGCTGCGAAGACACGAACTAAAAAACTGCTGTGTGTCACCCCTGTTTAAGGAAAAACTTCAAAGGATCGTGTAGTGACATCATAACTCCGTGAGCCAATGAGATTGTCATGTGACATTTTGGAATGGGGATATTTTTTTTTAAACCGTTTTCAAATTTAACTTAATATTTGACTGTTTCTTAACTGACCTGTTTAGCTGATTAAGAAATGAATTGAAACGAGCATCACTAACGTTATATAACAGACAACAGAAAAAAAACAGGTTTTTTTCTAAGTAATAGAGGTATAATACATTTTTTTTTTTAAAAATTTAAATTATCCTACTTTTTATAAGAGGGAACATTATTTAAAGAATATGTATTTAATTGCAAAACTCTCTATTCGTCTAAAGGCTATAACAAGAAAGGTGAGCTTCCTGCTCAAAAATGAAATGACCAAAATAAATGGAGCATTTCTCTGCAATTACAAACTCTGTGTAAACAATCTTGGTTTCAAAATAAGGCTAATGCTGGTGAGATGTCATCACAGGTGTAAATATTACTGCAGATGTTACTATGTCAAAGTTTCACAACTGTCTTATGTTTATTTATGTAGGCAAGACCTACTTTTCACTTTTTTGCTTTGCTATATGTTCTTGAGTGTATTAGTTTGCCAGCAGCACGAACATGTACTAGTGTCAATAATAATAGTACGGTGGATTAGAAAACCTGCTCACAAGTTGAATAAACACCCAGGATTGTTTCATCATTTTCATTCAAAACCAATATTTGAGTCAAAATGAGAAAGTTGTTTGTGCTGTCTGATGAAGAAGAAGCAAAATAAAGTGCAGTTTTGATGTAGATGATGTTGTATACAAACTAGAAGAGGAAGATAGTAGGATCTCTGTATCATGCTTTGTCACTTTGTACCATGTAATTCTTTCTATTTCCACCAGGGGGTGTTTTCAGAAGTGGTAGGTGGTAAAAGAAGAGGTCAGCAGGAAGATGGCGAAGAGCGACCAAAGACCAAGAAAAAGAGGCAGTCAGGCAAAGATGAAGAGTATTATATCCCTTACAGACCTAAAGACTTTGACTCTGAGAGAGGGTGAGGCATTAAACTGTTGCATCTGTTTCTTTAAAAAATGTGAATGGCTTTGTGTTTTATGCTGTTTTGTCCTGTGTTATGCGTCGACAGGTTGAGTCTCGGTGGAGAGGGCAGTGCTTTTGAACAGCAGGCCTCTTCAGCTGTCCTTGATCTCATGGGAGATGAAGGCGATCGCCTTAACCAGCAGAAGAAAATGATGAAATGGTACAAATTTCCCTATGTTTGACTCAGTATCCACCAAATGGTCATTTCAAACTATAATTTAAAGTCTTTTTCCCCCCTTCTTTTTTTAGGGACCGTAAGAGGAAGCGTTTTGTGAGAGAAACGGGAAAAGAAGACCAGAAGAAGAAGATCAAAACAGACAGCGGTCAGGTTATCAGTAACAAGAAGAACAGGAAGAACTTGTATCCTTCCAACAAAAAGCTTCTCTGTGTGCTGCTCTCAATGACCCTCTTCTCTACTCCTATGACAATATTAAGCTGTACTGTGAAGATGTTGTATCACTTGACAACATGTCAGTTATGAGGAGTGAAGGAAAAAATACAAGATTGATGATACAGGATCTGGATCAGATGGAGAAACAGGCGGAGGAGGCAGGAAGCCAGCAAGAGGTAGGAAGGCATCAAAATGAATAGCACAAACATGTTAAATATAGACCATCAGCCACCATGTTTTAACTCAACTCTAAAGGTAAATACTTCAAGTCCCTCTTCCAGCCTTGCGAGCTATAACCTCCAACCTCTTTGTTGTGTCGTGCCTCTCCCAGGTCGTGGCCGTGGCCGACGAGGTCCAAACGTACAGAGCTCCGGTGACCACAAAGCACGCTCGGAGCTGAAAACAAAGGATCAGATCATGAAGCAGCGCAAGAAAAAGCAGAAGCACCAGTTCCTGCAGGGCGGGGGGATGAGGAAGCTCCGCTCCAAGAACAAAAAGTGGCTCGGAGAAGTTAAAAAGTCAGGTTTTGGAAGGGGTGGCCATAAGAAAGGCAAGCTGAGGAAGAAACTGGGAGGAGGACAGAGGGTTGATGGTGTGGAGGACATCACGAGGAACTGGGTGATAAGCGTCAGAATCATCTGAGAACATCACCAAAGATTTTCCTGGCGCTTTGTGTGACTGTAGATTAAGGAGAAAATCATTTGTGAATCTTTACACTGCAGAAATGCACGTCACTTCTTCCTTGATGGCCTGCTGAACTCTGCGTTTGCCACAGAGTTATGTTTAATTATGATCCACTAACCTGGATTTACTACTTGTAAGCATGTTGGCAGTCTAATAAAAGTGTTTTGGAGTACTGAAATATGTCTTATCAAAATGGTAAAATACAGATATTAAATATTGTGTGCTTAATTTGCAGTTAGTTTCAAAAATCGTCTCGCCCATCTTTTCTTAAAATAAGAGGTGCTCTATAAAAATGACATTAAATTCTGTAAACGTGCTCTATTTGCAATTATTTATCATTACTGTTGTCCAAGTGGTCTCATTTCAAAGTTGAAAGCGAGCATCGGAACGGGCAAGAAAGGCGACTTTTAATTGACTTTGAATGTGTTGTGGTTACTGATATCAGATGGGCTGGGTTGAGAAACTGGCTTAGAATTCCTCTTGCCTTCAGCATGGCCACGCCCCTCTGACTTCTGCAATCAACAAGGCATTTTTACCCAGGGAAATGTTTATTTCGCGTTTCAGTTTGGACTGTTCTCTGTAAATTCCTGAGAAAATTTGAGAAGATCAGGAGTGTCTGAAAAACGTAAAACAGCCCATCTGTCACCAACAGCAATGCTGCCTTCAAAGTCACTTAAATCACCCTTTTTTTTTTTCTGGCATGTGATTGGCTGATTAGATATTTGCATTCACAAGCAGCTGAATAGGTTAGTGCAGGGGTCAGCAACCTGCGGCTCTTTAGTCCTTTTAGTGCGGCTCTGCGTGGTTTGGGAAAATAAATTATTTTTTTAAGTAATTAGCTGAAGTGTATTTTATTTATGTTAGTTCTTTTTTAACTTGTAGTTCTAAATTGGAAGATTACTGTGATATTGAAATATAAATATAAAATTATATTCTATTAGTTTTTGAACGCTCAAAATAAGCGTCACACTTGCGGAAGCCGATATACCCGCCGAAACGCCGTGCATTTATCGAGACTTTCAACCCCAGGTAGGCTAATTATCAATCTTCGGATCCACATTATGTCAGCAGCTCCACCGTGAACTATGTTAAAAACAAACACCGCTCACGCCTCACAGATGACAGCTTACAGTCCTGCGTAAAGATGAAAGTGACTTCATAGAGCTCCGATTTGCAGACGCTGTGCGCAGAGATTCAGGAGCAGAAGTCCCATTGTAAACATATCACGGCAGACCCAACGATGTTTCCATGAACACGCTTTACAGCTTCTCTTTATTGACCACTTTTCACACACGGTTGCTGTATGCATACAGCCGGTGTTAAAGCTCACAGCCCGACACATACCAACACAACAGCATAGAGAGCACAGACGTTAAGGCGCCGAGGCGTGATCGCGGGTGCCGCTCAGGTGCGTCCGCCTCCCCTGCAGCGGCGCTGCAGACCACGCCCCGCCACACACATTAACCAGGTAAAATACATATTGTCAGGGTTCCTGGGTCGGTGACCCAGTGTTTTCAGTTTTGTTCATGTTCATATATATATATAGCATATAGTAAACAATGAATCTGTAAACGACAGCTGTTGACATTTTTAAAAAATGAATGAAAAAGCATATTTAAATAATCAACATACATGATTTAAATATAAACACACACGTGACAAGAGACAGAACGTGTAGAAGATATATGCAGAAAGAGCTTTCAGTGGTCAGCTGATAACATGATATCTAAAAAATACATAGCTCATTTTCCTGTCTGTTAGTTGGACATGCTAACCTGTTAACAAGCTCCTATATTCACCCATACAGTTTGTAGATCATTTTGCTAAAATAGGTAAAATCTCCACTCTTTCAGGGCACTAATAGGCTAAAGGCATATTACAAAAGGTCATTCATGTATTCACAGATTCTCTGTAGTTATTCTGCTGCTCATTCACCTGTAAAAACCACACCAATCATTATTTCAACAGCCTTTTTATTTTGGAACAAAAGCATTTGACGATATGACTTACAGGACGTTACCAAATTCATGAAGCTATATTTGTGAGTTTATTTATCAATATCAGTTTAATGTAAACAGACTGATGTAGTAATAGACAGTAAAATGTTGGTGCGTGTGTAATATATGAGCGTTTATGTTTCTCTACATGGGTAAAAGTACTCCATGTCGCCCTCTGGTGGTAGCAACCAACTATGAAAAGAATGGATGTTGGATCTTAACTAAATGATAAAAAGTTTTATTACTTTGTATTACTTTCTTTAGTTTGGTAAAATTTACAGTTTTAATCCCGTAAGAAAATAAATCACTATCATAGAGAGGGATATTAGTAATTCGTTTGTTAATAACACTTTGTTTGTGTTTGCTAATGTTTCGACAGGAAAATGGTTTTCTACAAAGTTGTTTCATGTACAGAGTAACACACACACACACACACACACACACACACACACACACACACACACGTATGACTTTGCCGGTTTCAGCTGAAACAATTTCAGTGTTTCAAACCATGTTCCAGGATTTTTCCTTCACCATTTATGAGGTTTCAAGAAGAAGATAAACGACAGATATGAATGTTTGAAAAAGTTATAGATGAAAAGATGAAAAATACTCAAAGGATAAATTCAATTGGTTTATTGTTTTATGAATAAGTTGAAAAAGAAAAAGTTAAACAAGTAAATAATGAAACAAGGTAAAATGAAGTAAGAACAAAACGTTAAGTAAATAATGAAACAAGGTAAAATGAAGCAAGCACAAAAAGTTAAGTAAATAATGAAACAAGGTAAAATGAAGTAAGAACAAAACGTTAACAAGTAAATAATGAAACAAGGTAAAATGAAGCAAGCACAAAAAGTTAAGTAAATAATGAAACAAGGTAGAGGAGAGAAAACCCCAACAATCCCCTCTGAGCACGCACTAGGCGACAGTGGGGAGGAAAAACTGCCTTTAAACGGGCAGAAACCTCCGGCAGAACCAGGCTTAGGAGGGGACAGTCAACTGCCGGGACTGGTTGGGGAGGTGAACAGAGGTGGAGCAAGACGAGGCTACACCTGCTGAGGAAGCAGTAGAGTTCCTCCTCCAGGGCCAGCGGAAGCGTTTGTTCTTCTTTTTCATGCAGTTTTCTACAAGAGCTTTTTTTTCCAGGATGAGGGTTCTCAACTCATCGATGGTTTCTTTGTTTTGTTTCTCAAGCTTCTTGCACGTTTTCTCCACCTCTTCCAACGTTGCTTGTTTTTCTTCAAGCTTTTCCCTGAGCTCTTTGGATGTTTCCTCCTGCATTATCTTGTCCTTGTGCATGTCTGCGTTTCTTTGTTGTACTTCTTTGTACATGTCTTGTAGCTCCTCATTTCTTTTGTGGATATCTTGGAGCGTACGCTGCAGGTCGTCATGTATGTTGTCTTGTTCTTGCTTTTGCGCCTGCATTTCAGTGTGTTTGCGCTTCAAGTTGTTGTATTCCAACAATATCCCCTTAGTGAGCTCGGAGTTGTTTCTCGCCATTTGCTCCATCCTTTTCTGCATGTGCGAGCATTGTTTGTCCAGTTTTTCTTTTTCCCCTTCTAGTTGCTTTTTCTCGTGAAGAAGGTCTTTATTTTGGCGCAGAGTATCATCCACCTTCTCTTTCAGCATTCTGTATTTTTCCTCCGTGACTTTGAGTTTGTGCTCCATGTCTCTTTGCTTTTTCTCCTGTTCTTCCTTCTGTTGGAGGATTTCTTCATTTTTTTTCACAGCTTCATCGAAGTTTGTTTGGAGCAGCCGATTCATTTGGTCCATATATTGGAGATCCCATTCTGTCTTCTCAACAGTAGCTTTGCTGTCTTTAAGCTGGTTGGACATCTCCTTTAGTTCCACGCTCTTTTGCTTGTTTTCCTTAATTAGGAAGACAATCTGCTCTCGGGCTTGTCCAAACTTGATTCCCCAACCCTCATTAATAATATTTATGTCGGGCTGGCGTTTTTGTCTTTCTTCCAGGTTCTTATTTTGCGCTTCCATCTGTCTACACTTCTCCTCCAGTTGAAGTTTCTCTTCTTCAATCTGTTGAATTTTATTCTGGAGATGGTAGTTTTCCTTCTTACTGTCATGTAATGCCCTTTGGACGGCTAAGAGGTCATTTGGGGAAATTGGCCGGCCACGACAGGAAGGAGAAGCGGCGTAATCTTTTTGCCTTGGTTGGTGTCTTGTTGGATACATGTTGAAGGTTGTACACGACAACTCTGAAAAGGTTTCCAAAAGTTTCTGTGGTGAACGTGTGAAGGCTGCAAACACAAATGCTGCGAAGACACGAACTAAAAAACTGCTGTGTGTCACCCCTGTTTAAGGAAAAACTTCAAAGGATCGTGTAGTGACATCATAACTCCGTGAGCCAATGAGATTGTCATGTGACATTTTGGAATGGGGATATTTTTTTTTAAACCGTTTTCAAATTTAACTTAATATTTGACTGTTTCTTAACTGACCTGTTTAGCTGATTAAGAAATGAATTGAAACGAGCATCACTAACGTTATATAACAGACAACAGAAAAAAAACAGGTTTTTTTCTAAGTAATAGAGGTATAATACATTTTTTTTTAAAAAATTTTAAATTATCCTACTTTTTATAAGAGGGAACATTATTTAAAGAATATGTATTTAATTGGAAAACTCTCTATTCGTCTAAAGGCTATAACAAGAAAGGTGAGCTTCCTGCTCAAAAATGAAATGACCAAAATAAATGGAGCATTTCTCTGCAATTACAAACTCTGTGTAAACAATCTTGGTTTCAAAATAAGGCTAATGCTGGTGAGATGTCATCACAGGTGTAAATATTACTGCAGATGTTACTATGTCAAAGTTTCACAACTGTCTTATGTTTATTTATGTAGGCAAGACCTACTTTTCACTTTTTTGCTTTGCTATATGTTCTTGAGTGTATTAGTTTGCCAGCAGCACGAACATGTACTAGTGTCAATAATAATAGTACGGTGGATTAGAAAACCTGCTCACAAGTTGAATAAACACCCAGGATTGTTTCATCATTTTCATTCAAAACCAATATTTGAGTCAAAATGAGAAAGTTGTTTGTGCTGTCTGATGAAGAAGAAGCAAAATAAAGTGCAGTTTTGATGTAGATGATGTTGTATACAAACTAGAAGAGGAAGATAGTAGGATCTCTGTATCATGCTTTGTCACTTTGTACCATGTAATTCTTTCTATTTCCACCAGGGGGTGTTTTCAGAGGTGGTAGGTGGTAAAAGAAGAGGTCAGCAGGAAGATGGCGAAGAGCGACCAAAGACCAAGAAAAAGAGGCAGTCAGGCAAAGATGAAGAGTATTATATCCCTTACAGACCTAAAGACTTTGACTCTGAGAGAGGGTGAGGCATTAAACTGTTGCATCTGTTTCTTTAAAAAATGTGAATGGCTTTGTGTTTTATGCTGTTTTGTCCTGTGTTATGCGTCGACAGGTTGAGTCTCGGTGGAGAGGGCAGTGCTTTTGAACAGCAGGCCTCTTCAGCTGTCCTTGATCTCATGGGAGATGAAGGCGATCGCCTTAACCAGCAGAAGAAAATGATGAAATGGTACAAATTTCCCTATGTTTGACTCAGTATCCACCAAATGGTCATTTCAAACTATAATTTAAAGTCTTTTTTCCCCCTTCTTTTTTTAGGGACCGTAAGAGGAAGCGTTTTGTGAGAGAAACGGGAAAAGAAGACCAGAAGAAGAAGATCAAAACAGACAGCGGTCAGGTTATCAGTAACAAGAAGAACAGGAAGAACTTGTATCCTTCCAACAAAAAGCTTCTCTGTGTGCTGCTCTCAATGACCCTCTTCTCTACTCCTATGACAATATTAAGCTGTACTGTGAAGATGTTGTATCACTTGACAACATGTCAGTTATGAGGAGTGAAGGAAAAAATACAAGATTGATGATACAGGATCTGGATCAGATGGAGAAACAGGCGGAGGAGGCAGGAAGCCAGCAAGAGGTAGGAAGGCATCAAAATGAATAGCACAAACATGTTAAATATAGACCATCAGCCACCATGTTTTAACTCAACTCTAAAGGTAAATACTTCAAGTCCCTCTTCCAGCCTTGCGAGCTATAACCTCCAACCTCTTTGTTGTGTCGTGCCTCTCCCAGGTCGTGGCCGTGGCCGACGAGGTCCAAACGTACAGAGCTCCGGTGACCACAAAGCACGCTCGGAGCTGAAAACAAAGGATCAGATCATGAAGCAGCGCAAGAAAAAGCAGAAGCACCAGTTCCTGCAGGGCGGGGGGATGAGGAAGCTCCGCTCCAAGAACAAAAAGTGGCTCGGAGAAGTTAAAAAGTCAGGTTTTGGAAGGGGTGGCCATAAGAAAGGCAAGCTGAGGAAGAAACTGGGAGGAGGACAGAGGGTTGATGGTGTGGAGGACATCACGAGGAACTGGGTGATAAGCGTCAGAATCATCTGAGAACATCACCAAAGATTTTCCTGGCGCTTTGTGTGACTGTAGATTAAGGAGAAAATCATTTGTGAATCTTTACACTGCAGAAATGCACGTCACTTCTTCCTTGATGGCCTGCTGAACTCTGCGTTTGCCACAGAGTTATGTTTAATTATGATCCACTAACCTGGATTTACTACTTGTAAGCATGTTGGCAGTCTAATAAAAGTGTTTTGGAGTACTGAAATATGTCTTATCAAAATGGTAAAATACAGATATTAAATATTGTGTGCTTAATTTGCAGTTAGTTTCAAAAATCGTCTCGCCCATCTTTTCTTAAAATAAGAGGTGCTCTATAAAAATGACATTAAATTCTGTAAACGTGCTCTATTTGCAATTATTTATCATTACTGTTGTCCAAGTGGTCTCATTTCAAAGTTGAAAGCGAGCATCGGAACGGGCAAGAAAGGCGACTTTTAATTGACTTTGAATGTGTTGTGGTTACTGATATCAGATGGGCTGGGTTGAGAAACTGGCTTAGAATTCCTCTTGCCTTCAGCATGGCCACGCCCCTCTGACTTCTGCAATCAACAAGGCATTTTTACCCAGGGAAATGTTTATTTCGCGTTTCAGTTTGGACTGTTCTCTGTAAATTCCTGAGAAAATTTGAGAAGATCAGGAGTGTCTGAAAAACGTAAAACAGCCCATCTGTCACCAACAGCAATGCTGCCTTCAAAGTCACTTAAATCACCCTTTTTTTTTTCTGGCATGTGATTGGCTGATTAGATATTTGCATTCACAAGCAGCTGAATAGGTTAGTGCAGGGGTCAGCAACCTGCGGCTCTTTAGTCCTTTTAGTGCGGCTCTGCGTGGTTTGGGAAAATAAATTATTTTTTTAAGTAATTAGCTGAAGTGTATTTTATTTATGTTAGTTCTTTTTTAACTTGTAGTTCTAAATTGGAAGATTACTGTGATATTGAAATATAAATATAAAATTATATTCTATTAGTTTTTGAACGCTCAAAATAAGTGTCACACTTGCGGAAGCCGATATACCCGCCGAAACGCCGTGCATTTATCGAGACTTTCAACCCCAGGTAGGCTAATTATCAATCTTCGGATCCACATTATGTCAGCAGCTCCACCGTGAACTATGTTAAAAACAAACACCGCTCACGCCTCACAGATGACAGCTTACAGTCCTGCGTAAAGATGAAAGTGACTTCATACAGCTCCGATTTGCAGACGCTGTGCGCAGAGATTCAGGAGCAGAAGTCCCATTGTAAACATATCACGGCAGACCCAACGATGTTTCCATGAACACGCTTTACAGCTTCTCTTTATTGACCACTTTTCACACACGGTTGCTGTATGCATACAGCCGGTGTTAAAGCTCACAGCCCGACACATACCAACACAACAGCATAGAGAGCACAGACGTTAAGGCGCCGAGGCGTGATCGCGGGTGCCGCTCAGGTGCGTCCGCCTCCCCTGCAGCGGCGCTGCAGACCACGCCCCGCCACACACATTAACCAGGTAAAATACATATTGTCAGGGTTCCTGGGTCGGTGACCCAGTGTTTTCAGTTTTGTTCATGTTCATATATATATATAGCATATAGTAAACAATGAATCTGTAAACGACAGCTGTTGACATTTTTTAAAAATGAATGAAAAAGCATATTTAAATAATCAACATACATGATTTAAATATAAACACACACGTGACAAGAGACAGAACGTGTAGAAGATATATGCAGAAAGAGCTTTCAGTGGTCAGCTGATAACATGATATCTAAAAAATACATAGCTCATTTTCCTGTCTGTTAGTTGGACATGCTAACCTGTTAACAAGCTCCTATATTCACCCATACAGTTTGTAGATCATTTTGCTAAAATAGGTAAAATCTCCACTCTTTCAGGGCACTAATAGGCTAAAGGCATATTACAAAAGGTCATTCATGTATTCACAGATTCTCTGTAGTTATTCTGCTGCTCATTCACCTGTAAAAACCACACCAATCATTATTTCAACAGCCTTTTTATTTTGGAACAAAAGCATTTGACGATATGACTTACAGGACGTTACCAAATTCATGAAGCTATATTTGTGAGTTTATTTATCAATATCAGTTTAATGTAAACAGACTGATGTAGTAATAGACAGTAAAATGTTGGTGCGTGTGTAATATATGAGCGTTTATGTTTCTCTACATGGGTAAAAGTACTCCATGTCGCCCTCTGGTGGTAGCAACCAACTATGAAAAGAATGGATGTTGGATCTTAACTAAATGATAAAAAGTTTTATTACTTTGTATTACTTTCTTTAGTTTGGTAAAATTTACAGTTTTAATCCCGTAAGAAAATAAATCACTATCATAGAGAGGGATATTAGTAATTCGTTTGTTAATAACACTTTGTTTGTGTTTGCTAATGTTTCGACAGGAAAATGGTTTTCTACAAAGTTGTTTCATGTACAGAGTAACACACACACACACACACACACACACACACACACACACACACACACACACACACACACACACACACACACGTATGACTTTGCCGGTTTCAGCTGAAACAATTTCAGTGTTTCAAACCATGTTCCAGGATTTTTCCTTCACCATTTATGAGGTTTCAAGAAGAAGATAAACGACAGATATGAATGTTTGAAAAAGTTATAGATGAAAAGATGAAAAATACTCAAAGGATAAATTCAATTGGTTTATTGTTTTATGAATAAGTTGAAAAAGAAAAAGTTAAACAAGTAAATAATGAAACAAGGTAAAATGAAGTAAGAACAAAACGTCAACAAGTAAATAATGAAACAAGGTAAAATGAAGTAAGAACAAAACGTTAACAAGTAAATAATGAAACAAGGTAAAATGAAGCAAGCACAAAAAGTTAAGTAAATGATGAAACAAGGTAAAATGAAGTAAGCACAAAAAGTTAACAAGTAAATAATGAAACAAGGTAAAATGAAGCAAGCACAAAAAGTTAAGTAAATGATGAAACAAGGTAAAATGAAGTAAGCACAAAAAGTTAAGTAAATAATGAAACAAGGTAAAATGAAGCAAGCACAAAAAGTTAAGTAAATGATGAAACAAGGTAAAATGAAGTAAGCACAAAACGTTAACAAGTAAATAATGAAACAAGGTAAAATGAAGCAAGCACAAAAAGTTAAGTAAATGATGAAACAAGGTAAAATGAAGTAAGCACAAAAAGTTAAGTAAATAATGAAACAAGGTAAAATGAAGTAAGAACAAAACGTTAACAAGTAAATAATGAAACAAGGTAAAATGAAGCAAGCACAAAAAGTTAAGTAAATGATGAAACAAGGTAAAATGAAGTAAGCACAAAAAGTTAAGTAAATAATGAAACAAGGTAAAATGAAGTAAGCACAAAAAGTTAAGTAAATAATGAAACAAGGTAGAGGAGAGAAAACCCCAACAATCCCCTCTGAGCACGCACTAGGCGACAGTGGGGAGGAAAAACTGCCTTTAAACGGGCAGAAACCTCCGGCAGAACCAGGCTCAGGAGGGGACAGTCAACTGCCGGGACTGGTTGGGGAGGTGAACAGAGGTGGAGCAAGACGAGGCTACACCTGCTGAGGAAGCAGTAGAGTTCCTCCTCCAGGGCCAGCGGAAGCGTTTGTTCTTCTTTTTCATGCAGTTTTCTACAAGAGCTTTTTTTTCCAGGATGAGGGTTCTCAACTCATCGATGGTTTCTTTGTTTTGTTTCTCAAGCTTCTTGCACGTTTTCTCCACCTCTTCCAACGTTGCTTGTTTTTCTTCAAGCTTTTCCCTGAGCTCTTTGGATGTTTCCTCCTGCATTATCTTGTCCTTGTGCATGTCTGCGTTTCTTTGTTGTACTTCTTTGTACATGTCTTGTAGCTCCTCATTTCTTTTGTGGATATCTTGGAGCGTACGCTGCAGGTCGTCATGTATGTTGTCTTGTTCTTGCTTTTGCGCCTGCATTTCAGTGTGTTTGCGCTTCAAGTTGTTGTATTCCAACAATATCCCCTTAGTGAGCTCGGAGTTGTTTCTCGCCATTTGCTCCATCCTTTTCTGCATGTGCGAGCATTGTTTGTCCAGTTTTTCTTTTTCCCCTTCTAGTTGCTTTTTCTCGTGAAGAAGGTCTTTATTTTGGCGCAGAGTATCATCCACCTTCTCTTTCAGCATTCTGTATTTTTCCTCCGTGACTTTGAGTTTGTGCTCCATGTCTCTTTGCTTTTTCTCCTGTTCTTCCTTCTGTTGGAGGATTTCTTCATTTTTTTTCACAGCTTCATCGAAGTTTGTTTGGAGCAGCCGATTCATTTGGTCCATATATTGGAGATCCCATTCTGTCTTCTCAACAGTAGCTTTGCTGTCTTTAAGCTGGTTGGACATCTCCTTTAGTTCCACGCTCTTTTGCTTGTTTTCCTTAATTAGGAAGACAATCTGCTCTCGGGCTTGTCCAAACTTGATTCCCCAACCCTCATTAATAATATTTATGTCGGGCTGGCGTTTTTGTCTTTCTTCCAGGTTCTTATTTTGCGCTTCCATCTGTCTACACTTCTCCTCCAGTTGAAGTTTCTCTTCTTCAATCTGTTGAATTTTATTCTGGAGGTGGTAGTTTTCCTTCTTACTGTCATGTAATGCCCTTTGGACGGCTAAGAGGTCATTTGGGGAAATTGGCCGGCCACGACAGGAAGGAGAAGCGGCGTAATCTTTTTGCCTTGGTTGGTGTCTTGTTGGATACATGTTGAAGGTTGTACACGACAACTCTGAAAAGGTTTCCAAAAGTTTCTGTGGTGAACGTGTGAAGGCTGCAAACACAAATGCTGCGAAGACACGAACTAAAAAACTGCTGTGTGTCACCCCTGTTTAAGGAAAAACTTCAAAGGATCGTGTAGTGACATCATAACTCCGTGAGCCAATGAGATTGTCATGTGACATTTTGGAATGGGGATATTTTTTTTAAACCGTTTTCAAATTTAACTTAATATTTGACTGTTTCTTAACTGACCTGTTTAGCTGATTAAGAAATGAATTGAAACGAGCATCACTAACGTTATATAACAGACAACAGAAAAAAAACAGGTTTTTTTCTAAGTAATAGAGGTATAATACATTTTTTACATTTTTTTTTTAAATTATCCTACTTTTTATAAGAGGGAACATTATTTAAAGAATATGTATTTAATTGCAAAACTCTCTATTCGTCTAAAGGCTATAACAAGAAAGGTGAGCTTCCTGCTCAAAAATGAAATGACCAAAATAAATGGAGCATTTCTCTGCAATTACAAACTCTGTGTAAACAATCTTGGTTTCAAAATAAGGCTAATGCTGGTGAGATGTCATCACAGGTGTAAATATTACTGCAGATGTTACTATGTCAAAGTTTCACAACTGTCTTATGTTTATTTATGTAGGCAAGACCTACTTTTCACTTTTTTGCTTTGCTATATGTTCTTGAGTGTATTAGTTTGCCAGCAGCACGAACATGTACTAGTGTCAATAATAATAGTACAGTGGATTAGAAAACCTGCTCACAAGTTGAATAAACACCCAGGATTGTTTCATCATTTTCATTCAAAACCAATATTTGAGTCAAAATGAGAAAGTTGTTTGTGCTGTCTGATGAAGAAGAAGCAAAATAAAGTGCAGTTTTGATGTAGATGATGTTGTATACAAACTAGAAGAGGAAGATAGTAGGATCTCTGTATCATGCTTTGTCACTTTGTACCATGTAATTCTTTCTATTTCCACCAGGGGGTGTTTTCAGAGGTGGTAGGTGGTAAAAGAAGAGGTCAGCAGGAAGATGGCGAAGAGCGACCAAAGACCAAGAAAAAGAGGCAGTCAGGCAAAGATGAAGAGTATTATATCCCTTACAGACCTAAAGACTTTGACTCTGAGAGAGGGTGAGGCATTAAACTGTTGCATCTGTTTCTTTAAAAAATGTGAATGGCTTTGTGTTTTATGCTGTTTTGTCCTGTGTTATGCGTCGACAGGTTGAGTCTCGGTGGAGAGGGCAGTGCTTTTGAACAGCAGGCCTCTTCAGCTGTCCTTGATCTCATGGGAGATGAAGGCGATCGCCTTAACCAGCAGAAGAAAATGATGAAATGGTACAAATTTCCCTATGTTTGACTCAGTATCCACCAAATGGTCATTTCAAACTATAATTTAAAGTCTTTTTTCCCCCTTCTTTTTTTAGGGACCGTAAGAGGAAGTGTTTTGTGAGAGAAACGGGAAAAGAAGACCAGAAGAAGAAGATCAAAACAGACAGCGGTCAGGTTATCAGTAACAAGAAGAACAGGAAGAACTTGTATCCTTCCAACAAAAAGCTTCTCTGTGTGCTGCTCTCAATGACCCTCTTCTCTACTCCTATGACAATATTAAGCTGTACTGTGAAGATGTTGTATCACTTGACAACATGTCAGTTATGAGGAGTGAAGGAAAAAATACAAGATTGATGATACAGGATCTGGATCAGATGGAGAAACAGGCGGAGGAGGCAGGAAGCCAGCAAGAGGTAGGAAGGCATCAAAATGAATAGCACAAACATGTTAAATATAGAACATCAGCCACCATGTTTTAACTCAACTCTAAAGGTAAATACTTCAAGTCCCTCTTCCAGCCTTGCGAGCTATAACCTCCAACCTCTTTGTTGTGTCGTGCCTCTCCCAGGTCGTGGCCGTGGCCGACGAGGTCCAAACGTACAGAGCTCCGGTGACCACAAAGCACGCTCGGAGCTGAAAACAAAGGATCAGATCATGAAGCAGCGCAAGAAAAAGCAGAAGCACCAGTTCCTGCAGGGCGGGGGGATGAGGAAGCTCCGCTCCAAGAACAAAAAGTGGCTCGGAGAAGTTAAAAAGTCAGGTTTTGGAAGGGGTGGCCATAAGAAAGGCAAGCTGAGGAAGAAACTGGGAGGAGGACAGAGGGTTGATGGTGTGGAGGACATCACGAGGAACTGGGTGATAAGCGTCAGAATCATCTGAGAACAGGGACGTGCAGAGGGGGGGGCTAGAGGGGCTTGAGCACCCGCCCCTTTCCTGATGAGTGCCCAAAGTGCCCTTTTGTTGAGGCAACTTTTAAATTTTTTTTATTTATTTATTTATTTATTTATTTTATGTGTGTGTGCGTGCGGAGTCCTGTCTGTGCCCCTCAACAATAATATTTAACTATTAATCATAGTTTTGCTAAATAAAAGGATCTGGCTTGCATCAGTCACATGATCACATTTAACCAATGATCGCCCTCGACGGCAGAACGCGCTGGTTACGAGCCGGGAACGAGCTCACAAAGAGCACGCGCATTTGTTGCGGTCCGGAGCTGTAGGAGAAACACAAGTTAACTCAGAGACACAGACTGATGCGACAAACCCAGTAAGTAGGTGTACAGCGCACACTGTAGTGTGTAGCACACAGGAGTATTAGCTTATTACATACACGTTGGTAAGCTGTCTTGTTGCAACTGACGAACTGAAACAAACGAGCGTGCTGTGTGTGCAACAGCGTGACAAACATTACCTGTCCTTTTATTAACTGCACAAGTAGTGCTGGTCATAGCTGCTGGCTACCTGTGTAAGGCTGTCATGGGTCTGTAGCTCTGTCACCGTTTTAGGGAACATATTTAGTTTTAAAGTAAGTTTCTGGGCATTTCCTGCCTTTCTGGAGGGATTATATTTCACTAAAAAACGATCTAATATGCATGTCCACATAATAATTATTATAATTATAATATATTAAAAAACACATGCTGTATTTTAAAGAACATACATTAAGAAGCAGATTATATTAGATTTATATTTTAAATAAGACAAAAGTTGGATTTTACAGCAGTAAAATGATTGTATCTCTACAGTTTAAAAATGTAATAAGCTTTGCCCTGCACAGAGTGGATAGTGAAACAAATGGAATCATCATAAATACATTATTTCATATTTATTACTTCCCCCTCCTCATTGCTTTATTATTGTAGCTCTAGTAATAAATAATAATGTAAGGATGCCCATAGTATATACAGTATTCTGAAGAAGGTCTAAAATGTCACTGTGTGTGCATGTGTGTGTTTTATTTAGCTGGATTTAAAAAAATATTACTCATGATATAACATTGTGCAGACATGGCTGGTAAGGACATGAGGAGGAAACAGTAGGAGCTGTATGAGGCTACTAAAGGCAGGGCTATAACATTTTGCTGTCATCATTTTATTATAGATCAAGTGCAAGAGTTGTTAGGTGTGGATAATTAGATTATAGTTTATTGCAATAGCAAGTTGTGCCTTGTTCTCAGATAGACAGCAAGTGGAGAGTGATATATGAAATGATGGGAAGGAAGGAAGAAGAGAAGCAAAGAGTGATTCACAGGCAGAGCCGAGTTTATGTCACAGTTTTTCGTTGCCTTATGGTTCCAAGCGCTGTCACCAATCTTTGCATTTTGTTATTATCTCATGAAACTTGTTTAATCAGCTACCATCTCTCCTGTGGACTTTTTAATGTCTACAGTCTCAGATCAACACAGCCCTGCCCTTCCCATATTAGATTCTTGATGAATGTGTGTTGTTGTTATTCAGCATGGTTCAATGTGCCCCTTTTTAACTTTGAGCACCCGCCCCTTTAAACCTCTCTGCACGTCCCTGATAGAGACAGGTTTTAAAGACTAGAAATGAAAACATGTGAGTCCTGTCTTTAAATAAAAATATATAATTCCCTATATTCCTATCTATTCTTGACATTGAAGCTTTACTCTTCTTGATATTGTGACAAAATACTCTTGGGTTAACCACGAGCTTTCTAAAAACTTGCATATAACAATTGTGCACCATTCATTCCTCATCTTTGCTGCCCATCATTACAACTTTGCTAATGATGGGCAGCAGGTTAGTGTCATGATGTCACCTCAGACATAGTTAAAAGCCCTGTTAACGTAGCTGCTTCTCGCCGGGTGCGGTGGCGCGTGCCTGTAATCCAAGCTACCGGGAGGCTGAGGTTGGAGGATCGTTTGAGCTCACGAGCTCTGAGCTGCAGCAGGCTATGTCGATGAACACAAAATAATTATCCTCATTCAAAAGTCATGTAAGAACCTCATTGGCTTACGGAATGTTGATGTTATTTAAAAAATTCATACAAAAACATGACCTCATTCTAGAATGTCATGTGACAACCTCATTGGCTTATGGAATTGTGATGTCACAGGCTTCTGAATCCATAAATAGGGGTGAGGAGGTACAACTTTCAGTCCGTTATTTGCAGCACTTATGTTAGCAGCATTCAAACGTTCACCAGTAAAGCATTTTCAAACATCTGGATACTTTTCGTACTCACGGTATACAGACTCCAACATGTCTCAGAAAGAGCAAGAAAGACAAGAAGCTGACCCCAGCTCTATTCCATGGTATGAGTCCCTAGACCCTTACATCAGCTCTCTTCCTTGGGATGAACAGGTGGAATTAGAGGAAAAGCGATTGGAAGAAATGGAGAAGGAAAATCTCATGAACAGAGAAAAGATTAAGATCCTGACAGAAGAAAATGAGAGAAAGAGCGCTGAATTAGAAAAATTATCCTACCAGCTTCAGGAAAGGGAAGGTATTATTGAGGAGAAACAATGGGCTCTCCAAGATAAGAAGAATCACGAGCTCCAAGAAAAGCTTGATGAAGCTCTAGAAAAAATTAAAGATCTGCTCCAAAATGAGAAAAAAGAGAGCATTAAAGGGGATAAAATGCTCAAGAAGAATCAGGAGCTCCAAGAAAAGCTTGATGGAGCTCTGGAAAAAAATAAAGATCTGCTCCAAAAGGAGAAAAAAGAGAGCATAAAACAGGAAAACATGGTCAAGAAGAATCAGGAGCTCCAAGAGAAGCTTGACGAAGCTCTGGAAAAACTGAAGGAAATCCACCAAGAAGAGAAGCAACAGTCCACACAGCAGAGAGACATGCAGAGCAAACTCCAAGCCATGGAGGAAAAATACAAAGCGCTGCAGGTGAAACATGACAAAACTCTGCACAAAAGTCAACAGTTGCTTCAAGACAAGAAGCAAATGGAAATGAAACAGAAGGAAATTGACTCCAAGCTTGACGAGATGGAGGAAAAACACAGATCGCTCCAAATCAAGCTTGAGAAAACAGTGCACAGAAATAAAGAGTTCATTCAAGAGAGAGAGCAACAAGAAATGCTGGAGAAAGAAACAGACTCCCAGCTTGAAGTCTTGGAGGAAAAACTGAAAATGCTGCAACTAACTCTTGAGGAAACACTGCTCAAAAATAAAGAGCTGCTTCAAGAAAAAGACCAACAGAAAATACATCAGGAAGAAATGGATTGCAAGCTGAGGAACATCGAGAAACAAAATGAAGGCTTGCAAGTGATGCTTGATGAAGCTCTGGAGAGAAATAAAGAGTTTCTGCACGAGAAAGACCAACAGAAAATAAAAAAGGAAGAAATGGATTGCAAGCTGAGGCACATCAAGAAACAGAATGAAGGCTTGCAAGTGATGCTTGATGAAGCTCTGGAGAGAAATAAAGAGTTTCTTCACAAGATAGACCAACAGAAAATAAAAAAGGAAGAAATGGATTGCAAGCTGAGGAACATTGAGAAACAAAATGAAGGCTTGCGAGTAATGCTTGATGAAGCTCTGGAGAGAAATAAGGAGAACCTCCAAGAAAAGAAACAAGAGCCCGTAGAGCAGAGAGACCTGCAGAGCAAACTCCAAGCCATGGAGGAAAAATACAAAGCGCTGCAGGTGAAACATGACAAAACTCTGCACAAAAGTCAACAGTTGCTTCAAGACAAGAAGAAACTGGAAATGAAACAGAAAGAAATGGACTCCAAGCTTGACGAGATGGAGGAAAAACACAGATCGCTCCAAATCAGGCTTGATAAAAAAGTGCACGGAAATAAAGAGCTTCTTCAAGAAAAAGACCAACAGAAAATACAACAGGAAGAAGAAAAACTTCATCTCCAGAGGAAAAATCAAGCACTCCAAGAATTGTATAACGAAACAAAGTACAAATCAACTGTACTGGAAGAAGAAAAGAAAAAGCTGGAAAAACAATGCTCAGCGATGCAGAGTAGCATCAATGAGATGCTGAGAAAAAATACCGAACTTGAGGAACTTTCTAAGACCTTGAAGTACAAAAACACTGAAATCCAGGCGCAAAAGCAAGAACAACAGAAAACACATAAAGACCTGCAGTGTAGACTTCAAGAAATCCAGAAGAGAAACCAGCAGCTGGAAGACATGCACACAGATGTGCACAAGGCAAAGCGAATAGAGGAGGCAATAGTTAAAGAACTGAAAGACAAGCTTAAAGAAAAACAAGAACAATTAGAAGACATGGTGAAAAGATGCAACAAACTTGAGAAAGAAAACGCAGAAACAATCGATGAGCTGAAAACCCTCATCATTGAGAAAAAAGTGCTGGTGGAAGAGTATCTGAAAAAGAAGAAAAAACGCTTCCACTGGTTCTGGAGGAGGGGCACTGCTGCTTCTCACCTGATGTAACCTCGTCTTCCTCCACCTCTATTCCATCTTCATTTCCCCCCTTCCCCTCCCTCCTTTTTCTTTTTTCACCCTCACCCCCCGACCAGTCCCGGCAGTTGACTGCCCCCTCCTGAGCCTGGTTCTGCCATAGGTTTCTCCTTTAGGTGTCTTTCACTTTAAAAGGAGTTTTTCCTATCCACTGTCGCCTGCTGCTTGCTCAGAGGGGATTGTTGGGGTTTTCTCTCATCTCTCTCTTTCATTCTTTCTATCCTTTCCCCCCCTTCTGCCTTTTCCTTTACCCAATAAACACAATTGCCCACATTTTACATTTGTTTGAAAAATGTCTTCATTCAACAATAATTCATCTTAGGTATAAAAACAAGAAATAGGTAATAGCTGCATGTGTGTTTGTGTGTGTGCATAATATACATACTTGTTTCCCAGAAAGATTTAATACTAGATGGATAGAGACCAGGGACGTGCAGAGGGTGGGCTAGAGGGGCTTGAGCACCCGCCCCTTTCCTGATGAGTGCCCAAAGTGCCCTTTTGTTGAGGCAACTTTTAAATTTTATTTATTTATTTATTTATTTATTTATTTATTTATTTATTTATTTATTTATTTATTTTATGTGTGTGTGCGTGCGGAGTCCTGTCTGTGCCCCTCAACAATAATATTTAACTATTAATCATAGTTTTGCTAAATAAAAGGATCTGGCTTGCATCAGTCACATGATCACATTTAACCAATGATCGCCCTCGACGGCAGAACGCGCTGGTTACGAGCCGGGAACGAGCTCACAAAAAGCACGCGCATTTGTTGCGGTCCGGAGCTGTAGGAGAAACACAAGTTAACTCAGAGACACAGACTGATGCGACAAACCCAGTAAGTAGGTGTACAGCGCACACTGTAGTGTGTAGCACACAGGAGTATTAGCTTATTACATACACGTTGGTAAGCTGTCTTGTTGCAACTGACGAACTGAAACAAACGAGCGTGCTGTGTGTGCAACAGCGTGACAAACATTACCTGTCCTTTTATTAACTGCACAAGTAGTGCTGGTCATAGCTGCTGGCTACCTGTGTAAGGCTGTCATGGGTCTGTAGCTCTGTCACCGTTTTAGGGAACATATTTAGTTTTAAAGTAAGTTTCTGGGCATTTCCTGCCTTTCTGGAGGGATTATATTTCACTAAAAAACGATCTAATATGCATGTCCACATAATAATTATTATAATTATAATATATTAAAAAACACACGCTGTATTTTAAAGAACATACATTAAGAAGCAGATTATATTAGATTTATATTTTAAATAAGACAAAAGTTGGATTTTACAGCAGTAAAATGATTGTATCTCTACAGTTTAAAAATGTAATAAGCTTTGCCCTGCACAGAGTGGATAGTGAAACAAATGGAATCATCATAAATACATTATTTCATATTTATTACTTCCCCCTCCTCATTGCTTTATTATTGTAGCTCTAGTAATAAATAATAATGTAAGGATGCCCATAGTATATACAGTATTCTGAAGAAGGTCTAAAATGTCACTGTGTGTGCATGTGTGTGTTTTATTTAGCTGGATTTAAAAAAATATTACTCATGATATAACATTGTGCAGACATGGCTGGTAAGGACATGAGGAGGAAACAGTAGGAGCTGTATGAGGCTACTAAAGGCAGGGCTATAACATTTTGCTGTCATCATTTTATTATAGATCAAGTGCAAGAGTTGTTAGGTGTGGATAATTAGATTATAGTTTATTGCAATAGCAAGTTGTGCCTTGTTCTCAGATAGACAGCAAGTGGAGAGTGATATATGAAATGATGGGAAGGAAGGAAGAAGAGAAGCAAAGAGTGATTCACAGGCAGAGCCGAGTTTATGTCACAGTTTTTCGTTGCCTTATGGTTCCAAGCGCTGTCACCAATCTTTGCATTTTGTTATTATCTCATGAAACTTGTTTAATCAGCTACCATCTCTCCTGTGGACTTTTTAATGTCTACAGTCTCAGATCAACACAGCCCTGCCCTTCCCATATTAGATTCTTGATGAATGTGTGTTGTTGTTATTCAGCATGGTTCAATGTGCCCCTTTTTAACTTTGAGCACCCGCCCCTTTAAACCTCTCTGCACGTCCCTGTCTGAGAACATCACCAAAGATTTTCCTGGCGCTTTGTGTGACTGTAGATTAAGGAGAAAATCATTTGTGAATCTTTACACTGCAGAAATGCACGTCACTTCTTCCTTGATGGCCTGCTGAACTCTGCGTTTGCCACAGAGTTATGTTTAATTATGATCCACTAACCTGGATTTACTACTTGTAAGCATGTTGGCAGTCTAATAAAAGTGTTTTGGAGTACTGAAATATGTCTTATCAAAATGGTAAAATACAGATATTAAATATTGTGTGCTTAATTTGCAGTTAGTTTCAAAAATCGTCTCGCCCATCTTTTCTTAAAATAAGAGGTGCTCTATAAAAATGACATTAAATTCTGTAAACGTGCTCTATTTGCAATTATTTATCATTACTGTTGTCCAAGTGGTCTCATTTCAAAGTTGAAAGCGAGCATCGGAACGGGCAAGAAAGGCGACTTTTAATTGACTTTGAATGTGTTGTGGTTACTGATATCAGATGGGCTGGGTTGAGAAACTGGCTTAGAATTCCTCTTGCCTTCAGCATGGCCACGCCCCTCTGACTTCTGCAATCAACAAGGCATTTTTACCCAGGGAAATGTTTATTTCGCTTTTCAGTTTGGACTGTTCTCTGTAAATTCCTGAGAAAATTTGAGAAGATCAGGAGTGTCTGAAAAACGTAAAACAGCCCATCTGTCACCAACAGCAATGCTGCCTTCAAAGTCACTTAAATCACCCTTTTTTTTTTCTGGCATGTGATTGGCTGATTAGATATTTGCATTCACAAGCAGCTGAATAGGTTAGTGCAGGGGTCAGCAACCTGCGGCTCTTTAGTCCTTTTAGTGCGGCTCTGCGTGGTTTGGGAAAATAAATTATTTTTTTAAGTAATTAGCTGAAGTGTATTTTATTTGTGTTAGTTCTTTTTTAACTTGTAGTTCTAAATTGGAAGATTACTGTGATATTGAAATGAAATATAAATATAAAATTATATTCTATTAGTTTTTGAACGCTCAAAATAAGCGTCACACTTGCGGAAGCCGATATACCCGCCGAAACGCCGTGCATTTATCGAGACTTTCAACCCCAGGTAGGCTAATTATCAATCTTCGGATCCACATTATGTCAGCAGCTCCACCGTGAACTATGTTAAAAACAAACACCGCTCACGCCTCACAGATGACAGCTTACAGTCCTGCGTAAAGATGAAAGTGACTTCATACAGCTCCGATTTGCAGACGCTGTGCGCAGAGATTCAGGAGCAGAAGTCCCATTGTAAACATATCACGGCAGACCCAACGATGTTTCCATGAACACGCTTTACAGCTTCTCTTTATTGACCACTTTTCACACACGGTTGCTGTATGCATACAGCCGGTGTTAAAGCTCACAGCCCGACACATACCAACACAACAGCATAGAGAGCACAGACGTTAAGGCGCCGAGGCGTGATCGCGGGTGCCGCTCAGGTGCGTCCGCCTCCCCTGCAGCGGCGCTGCAGACCACGCCCCGCCACACACATTAACCAGGTAAAATACATATTGTCAGGGTTCCTGGGTCGGTGACCCAGTGTTTTCAGTTTTGTTCATGTTCATATATATATATAGCATATAGTAAACAATGAATCTGTAAACGACAGCTGTTGACATTTTTTAAAAATGAATGAAAAAGCATATTTAAATAATCAACATACATGATTTAAATATAAACACACACGTGACAAGAGACAGAACGTGTAGAAGATATATGCAGAAAGAGCTTTCAGTGGTCAGCTGATAACATGATATCTAAAAAATACATAGCTCATTTTCCTGTCTGTTAGTTGGACATGCTAACCTGTTAACAAGCTCCTATATTCACCCATACAGTTTGTAGATCATTTTGCTAAAATAGGTAAAATCTCCACTCTTTCAGGGCACTAATAGGCTAAAGGCATATTACAAAAGGTCATTCATGTATTCACAGATTCTCTGTAGTTATTCTGCTGCTCATTCACCTGTAAAAACCACACCAATCATTATTTCAACAGCCTTTTTATTTTGGAACAAAAGCATTTGACGATATGACTTACAGGACGTTACCAAATTCATGAAGCTATATTTGTGAGTTTATTTATCAATATCAGTTTAATGTAAACAGACTGATGTAGTAATAGACAGTAAAATGTTGGTGCGTGTGTAATATATGAGCGTTTATGTTTCTCTACATGGGTAAAAGTACTCCATGTCGCCCTCTGGTGGTAGCAACCAACTATGAAAAGAATGGATGTTGGATCTTAACTAAATGATAAAAAGTTTTATTACTTTGTATTACTTTCTTTAGTTTGGTAAAATTTACAGTTTTAATCCCGTAAGAAAATAAATCACTATCATAGAGAGGGATATTAGTAATTCGTTTGTTAATAACACTTTGTTTGTGTTTGCTAATGTTTCGACAGGAAAATGGTTTTCTACAAAGTTGTTTCATGTACAGAGTAACACACACACACACACACACACACACGTATGACTTTGCCGGTTTCAGCTGAAACAATTTCAGTGTTTCAAACCATGTTCCAGGATTTTTCCTTCACCATTTATGAGGTTTCAAGAAGAAGATAAACGACAGATATGAATGTTTGAAAAAGTTATAGATGAAAAGATGAAAAATACTCAAAGGATAAATTCAATTGGTTTATTGTTTTATGAATAAGTTGAAAAAGAAAAAGTTAAACAAGTAAATAATGAAACAAGGTAAAATGAAGTAAGAACAAAACGTCAACAAGTAAATAATGAAACAAGGTAAAATGAAGTAAGAACAAAACGTTAACAAGTAAATAATGAAACAAGGTAAAATGAAGTAAGAACAAAACGTTAACAAGTAAATAATGAAACAAGGTAAAATGAAGTAAGAACAAAACGTTAACAAGTAAATAATGAAACAAGGTAAAATGAAGCAAGCACAAAAAGTTAAGTAAATAATGAAACAAGGTAAAATGAAGTAAGCACAAAAAGTTAAGTAAATAATGAAACAAGGTAGAGGAGAGAAAACCCCAACAATCCCCTCTGAGCACGCACTAGGCGACAGTGGGGAGGAAAAACTGCCTTTAAACGGGCAGAAACCTCCGGCAGAACCAGGCTCAGGAGGGGACAGTCAACTGCCGGGACTGGTTGGGGAGGTGAACAGAGGTGGAGCAAGACGAGGCTACACCTGCTGAGGAAGCAGTAGAGTTCCTCCTCCAGGGCCAGCGGAAGCGTTTGTTCTTCTTTTTCATGCAGTTTTCTACAAGAGCTTTTTTTTCCAGGATGAGGGTTCTCAACTCATCGATGGTTTCTTTGTTTTGTTTCTCAAGCTTCTTGCACGTTTTCTCCACCTCTTCCAACGTTGCTTGTTTTTCTTCAAGCTTTTCCCTGAGCTCTTTGGATGTTTCCTCCTGCATTATCTTGTCCTTGTGCATGTCTGCGTTTCTTTGTTGTACTTCTTTGTACATGTCTTGTAGCTCCTCATTTCTTTTGTGGATATCTTGGAGCGTACGCTGCAGGTCGTCATGTATGTTGTCTTGTTCTTGCTTTTGCGCCTGCATTTCAGTGTGTTTGCGCTTCAAGTTGTTGTATTCCAACAATATCCCCTTAGTGAGCTCGGAGTTGTTTCTCGCCATTTGCTCCATCCTTTTCTGCATGTGCGAGCATTGTTTGTCCAGTTTTTCTTTTTCCCCTTCTAGTTGCTTTTTCTCGTGAAGAAGGTCTTTATTTTGGCGCAGAGTATCATCCACCTTCTCTTTCAGCATTCTGTATTTTTCCTCCGTGACTTTGAGTTTGTGCTCCATGTCTCTTTGCTTTTTCTCCTGTTCTTCCTTCTGTTGGAGGATTTCTTCATTTTTTTTCACAGCTTCATCGAAGTTTGTTTGGAGCAGCCGATTCATTTGGTCCATATATTGGAGATCCCATTCTGTCTTCTCAACAGTAGCTTTGCTGTCTTTAAGCTGGTTGGACATCTCCTTTAGTTCCACGCTCTTTTGCTTGTTTTCCTTAATTAGGAAGACAATCTGCTCTCGGGCTTGTCCAAACTTGATTCCCCAACCCTCATTAATAATATTTATGTCGGGCTGGCGTTTTTGTCTTTCTTCCAGGTTCTTATTTTGCGCTTCCATCTGTCTACACTTCTCCTCCAGTTGAAGTTTCTCTTCTTCAATCTGTTGAATTTTATTCTGGAGGTGGTAGTTTTCCTTCTTACTGTCATGTAATGCCCTTTGGACGGCTAAGAGGTCATTTGGGGAAATTGGCCGGCCACGACAGGAAGGAGAAGCGGCGTAATCTTTTTGCCTTGGTTGGTGTTTTGTTGGATACATGTTGAAGGTTGTACACGACAACTCTGAAAAGGTTTCCAAAAGTTTCTGTGGTGAACGTGTGAAGGCTGCAAACACAAATGCTGCGAAGACACGAACTAAAAAACTGCTGTGTGTCACCCCTGTTTAAGGAAAAACTTCAAAGGATCGTGTAGTGACATCATAACTCCGTGAGCCAATGAGATTGTCATGTGACATTTTGGAATGGGGATATTTTTTTTTAAACCGTTTTCAAATTTAACTTAATATTTGACTGTTTCTTAACTGACCTGTTTAGCTGATTAAGAAATGAATTGAAACGAGCATCACTAACGTTATATAACAGACAACAGAAAAAAAACAGGTTTTTTTCTAAGTAATAGAGGTATAATACATTTTTTAAATTTTTTTTTTAAATTATCCTACTTTTTATAAGAGGGAACATTATTTAAAGAATATGTATTTAATTGGAAAACTCTCTATTCGTCTAAAGGCTATAACAAGAAAGGTGAGCTTCCTGCTCAAAAATGAAATGACCAAAATAAATGGAGCATTTCTCTGCAATTACAAACTCTGTGTAAACAATCTTGGTTTCAAAATAAGGCTAATGCTGGTGAGATGTCATCACAGGTGTAAATATTACTGCAGATGTTACTATGTCAAAGTTTCACAACTGTCTTATGTTTATTTATGTAGGCAAGACCTACTTTTCACTTTTTTGCTTTGCTATATGTTCTTGAGTGTATTAGTTTGCCAGCAGCACGAACATGTACTAGTGTCAATAATAATAGTACGGTGGATTAGAAAACCTGCTCACAAGTTGAATAAACACCCAGGATTGTTTCATCATTTTCATTCAAAACCAATATTTGAGTCAAAATGAGAAAGTTGTTTGTGCTGTCTGATGAAGAAGAAGCAAAATAAAGTGCAGTTTTGATGTAGATGATGTTGTATACAAACTAGAAGAGGAAGATAGTAGGATCTCTGTATCATGCTTTGTCACTTTGTACCATGTAATTCTTTCTATTTCCACCAGGGGGTGTTTTCAGAAGTGGTAGGTGGTAAAAGAAGAGGTCAGCAGGAAGATGGCGAAGAGCGACCAAAGACCAAGAAAAAGAGGCAGTCAGGCAAAGATGAAGAGTATTATATCCCTTACAGACCTAAAGACTTTGACTCTGAGAGAGGGTGAGGCATTAAACTGTTGCATCTGTTTCTTTAAAAAATGTGAATGGCTTTGTGTTTTATGCTGTTTTGTCCTGTGTTATGCGTCGACAGGTTGAGTCTCGGTGGAGAGGGCAGTGCTTTTGAACAGCAGGCCTCTTCAGCTGTCCTTGATCTCATGGGAGATGAAGGCGATCGCCTTAACCAGCAGAAGAAAATGATGAAATGGTACAAATTTCCCTATGTTTGACTCAGTATCCACCAAATGGTCATTTCAAACTATAATTTAAAGTCTTTTTTCCCCCTTCTTTTTTTAGGGACCGTAAGAGGAAGCGTTTTGTGAGAGAAACGGGAAAAGAAGACCAGAAGAAGAAGATCAAAACAGACAGCGGTCAGGTTATCAGTAACAAGAAGAACAGGAAGAACTTGTATCCTTCCAACAAAAAGCTTCTCTGTGTGCTGCTCTCAATGACCCTCTTCTCTACTCCTATGACAATATTAAGCTGTACTGTGAAGATGTTGTATCACTTGACAACATGTCAGTTATGAGGAGTGAAGGAAAAAATACAAGATTGATGATACAGGATCTGGATCAGATGGAGAAACAGGCGGAGGAGGCAGGAAGCCAGCAAGAGGTAGGAAGGCATCAAAATGAATAGCACAAACATGTTAAATATAGACCATCAGCCACCATGTTTTAACTCAACTCTAAAGGTAAATACTTCAAGTCCCTCTTCCAGCCTTGCGAGCTATAACCTCCAACCTCTTTGTTGTGTCGTGCCTCTCCCAGGTCGTGGCCGTGGCCGACGAGGTCCAAACGTACAGAGCTCCGGTGACCACAAAGCACGCTCGGAGCTGAAAACAAAGGATCAGATCATGAAGCAGCGCAAGAAAAAGCAGAAGCACCAGTTCCTGCAGGGCGGGGGGATGAGGAAGCTCCGCTCCAAGAACAAAAAGTGGCTCGGAGAAGTTAAAAAGTCAGGTTTTGGAAGGGGTGGCCATAAGAAAGGCAAGCTGAGGAAGAAACTGTGAGGAGGACAGAGGGTTGATGGTGTGGAGGACATCACGAGGAACTGGGTGATAAGCGTCAGAATCATCTGAGAACATCACCAAAGATTTTCCTGGTGCTTTGTGTGACTGTAGATTAAGGAGAAAATCATTTGTGAATCTTTACACTGCAGAAATGCACGTCACTTCTTCCTTGATGGCCTGCTGAACTCTGCGTTTGCCACAGAGTTATGTTTAATTATGATCCACTAACCTGGATTTACTACTTGTAAGCATGTTGGCAGTCTAATAAAAGTGTTTTGGAGTACTGAAATATGTCTTATCAAAATGGTAAAATACAGATATTAAATATTGTGTGCTTAATTTGCAGTTAGTTTCAAAAATCGTCTCGCCCATCTTTTCTTAAAATAAGAGGTGCTCTATAAAAATGACATTAAATTCTGTAAACGTGCTCTATTTGCAATTATTTATCATTACTGTTGTCCAAGTGGTCTCATTTCAAAGTTGAAAGCGAGCATCGGAACGGGCAAGAAAGGCGACTTTTAATTGACTTTGAATGTGTTGTGGTTACTGATATCAGATGGGCTGGGTTGAGAAACTGGCTTAGAATTCCTCTTGCCTTCAGCATGGCCACGCCCCTCTGACTTCTGCAATCAACAAGGCATTTTTACCCAGGGAAATGTTTATTTCGCTTTTCAGTTTGGACTGTTCTCTGTAAATTCCTGAGAAAATTTGAGAAGATCAGGAGTGTCTGAAAAACGTAAAACAGCCCATCTGTCACCAACAGCAATGCTGCCTTCAAAGTCACTTAAATCACCCTTTTTTTTTTCTGGCATGTGATTGGCTGATTAGATATTTGCATTCACAAGCAGCTGAATAGGTTAGTGCAGGGGTCAGCAACCTGCGGCTCTTTAGTCCTTTTAGTGCGGCTCTGCGTGGTTTGGGAAAATAAATTATTTTTTTAAGTAATTAGCTGAAGTGTATTTTATTTATGTTAGTTCTTTTTTAACTTGTAGTTCTAAATTGGAAGATTACTGTGATATTGAAATATAAATATAAAATTATATTCTATTAGTTTTTGAACGCTCAAAATAAGCGTCACACTTGCGGAAGCCGATATACCCGCCGAAACGCCGTGCATTTATCGAGACTTTCAACCCCAGGTAGGCTAATTATCAATCTTCGGATCCACATTATGTCAGCAGCTCCACCGTGAACTATGTTAAAAACAAACACCGCTCACGCCTCACAGATGACAGCTTACAGTCCTGCGTAAAGATGAAAGTGACTTCATACAGCTCCGATTTGCAGACGCTGTGCGCAGAGATTCAGGAGCAGAAGTCCCATTGTAAACATATCACGGCAGACCCAACGATGTTTCCATGAACACGCTTTACAGCTTCTCTTTATTGACCACTTTTCACACACGGTTGCTGTATGCATACAGCCGGTGTTAAAGCTCACAGCCCGACACATACCAACACAACAGCATAGAGAGCACAGACGTTAAGGCGCCGAGGCGTGATCGCGGGTGCCGCTCAGGTGCGTCCGCCTCCCCTGCAGCGGCGCTGCAGACCACGCCCCGCCACACACATTAACCAGGTAAAATACATATTGTCAGGGTTCCTGGGTCGGTGACCCAGTGTTTTCAGTTTTGTTCATGTTCATATATATATATAGCATATAGTAAACAATGAATCTGTAAACGACAGCTGTTGACATTTTTTAAAAATGAATGAAAAAGCATATTTAAATAATCAACATACATGATTTAAATATAAACACACACGTGACAAGAGACAGAACGTGTAGAAGATATATGCAGAAAGAGCTTTCAGTGGTCAGCTGATAACATGATATCTAAAAAATACATAGCTCATTTTCCTGTCTGTTAGTTGGACATGCTAACCTGTTAACAAGCTCCTATATTCACCCATACAGTTTGTAGATCATTTTGCTAAAATAGGTAAAATCTCCACTCTTTCAGGGCACTAATAGGCTAAAGGCATATTACAAAAGGTCATTCATGTATTCACAGATTCTCTGTAGTTATTCTGCTGCTCATTCACCTGTAAAAACCACACCAATCATTATTTCAACAGCCTTTTTATTTTGGAACAAAAGCATTTGACGATATGACTTACAGGACGTTACCAAATTCATGAAGCTATATTTGTGAGTTTATTTATCAATATCAGTTTAATGTAAACAGACTGATGTAGTAATAGACAGTAAAATGTTGGTGCGTGTGTAATATATGAGCGTTTATGTTTCTCTACATGGGTAAAAGTACTCCATGTCGCCCTCTGGTGGTAGCAACCAACTATGAAAAGAATGGATGTTGGATCTTAACTAAATGATAAAAAGTTTTATTACTTTGTATTACTTTCTTTAGTTTGGTAAAATTTACAGTTTTAATCCCATAAGAAAATAAATCACTATCATAGAGAGGGATATTAGTAATTCGTTTGTTAATAACACTTTGTTTGTGTTTGCTAATGTTTCGACAGGAAAATGGTTTTCTACAAAGTTGTTTCATGTACAGAGTAACACACACACACACACACACACACACACACACACACACACACACACACACACACACACACACACACGTATGACTTTGCCGGTTTCAGCTGAAACAATTTCAGTGTTTCAAACCATGTTCCAGGATTTTTCCTTCACCATTTATGAGGTTTCAAGAAGAAGATAAACGACAGATATGAATGTTTGAAAAAGTTATAGATGAAAAGATGAAAAATACTCAAAGGATAAATTCAATTGGTTTATTGTTTTATGAATAAGTTGAAAAAGAAAAAGTTAAACAAGTAAATAATGAAACAAGGTAAAATGAAGTAAGAACAAAACGTCAACAAGTAAATAATGAAACAAGGTAAAATGAAGTAAGAACAAAACGTTAACAAGTAAATAATGAAACAAGGTAAAATGAAGTAAGAACAAAACGTTAACAAGTAAATAATGAAACAAGGTAAAATGAAGTAAGCACAAAAAGTTAAGTAAATAATGAAACAAGGTAGAGGAGAGAAAACCCCAACAATCCCCTCTGAGCACGCACTAGGCGACAGTGGGGAGGAAAAACTGCCTTTAAACGGGCAGAAACCTCCGGCAGAACCAGGCTCAGGAGGGGACAGTCAACTGCCGGGACTGGTTGGGGAGGTGAACAGAGGTGGAGCAAGACGAGGCTACACCTGCTGAGGAAGCAGTAGAGTTCCTCCTCCAGGGCCAGCGGAAGCGTTTGTTCTTCTTTTTCATGCAGTTTTCTACAAGAGCTTTTTTTTCCAGGATGAGGGTTCTCAACTCATCGATGGTTTCTTTGTTTTGTTTCTCAAGCTTCTTGCACGTTTTCTCCACCTCTTCCAACGTTGCTTGTTTTTCTTCAAGCTTTTCCCTGAGCTCTTTGGATGTTTCCTCCTGCATTATCTTGTCCTTGTGCATGTCTGCGTTTCTTTGTTGTACTTCTTTGTACATGTCTTGTAGCTCCTCATTTCTTTTGTGGATATCTTGGAGCGTACGCTGCAGGTCGTCATGTATGTTGTCTTGTTCTTGCTTTTGCGCCTGCATTTCAGTGTGTTTGCGCTTCAAGTTGTTGTATTCCAACAATATCCCCTTAGTGAGCTCGGAGTTGTTTCTCGCCATTTGCTCCATCCTTTTCTGCATGTGCGAGCATTGTTTGTCCAGTTTTTCTTTTTCCCCTTCTAGTTGCTTTTTCTCGTGAAGAAGGTCTTTATTTTGGCGCAGAGTATCATCCACCTTCTCTTTCAGCATTCTGTATTTTTCCTCCGTGACTTTGAGTTTGTGCTCCATGTCTCTTTGCTTTTTCTCCTGTTCTTCCTTCTGTTGGAGGATTTCTTCATTTTTTTTCACAGCTTCATCGAAGTTTGTTTGGAGCAGCCGATTCATTTGGTCCATATATTGGAGATCCCATTCTGTCTTCTCAACAGTAGCTTTGCTGTCTTTAAGCTGGTTGGACATCTCCTTTAGTTCCACGCTCTTTTGCTTGTTTTCCTTAATTAGGAAGACAATCTGCTCTCGGGCTTGTCCAAACTTGATTCCCCAACCCTCATTAATAATATTTATGTCGGGCTGGCGTTTTTGTCTTTCTTCCAGGTTCTTATTTTGCGCTTCCATCTGTCTACACTTCTCCTCCAGTTGAAGTTTCTCTTCTTCAATCTGTTGAATTTTATTCTGGAGGTGGTAGTTTTCCTTCTTACTGTCATGTAATGCCCTTTGGACGGCTAAGAGGTCATTTGGGGAAATTGGCCGGCCACGACAGGAAGGAGAAGCGGCGTAATCTTTTTGCCTTGGTTGGTGTTTTGTTGGATACATGTTGAAGGTTGTACACGACAACTCTGAAAAGGTTTCCAAAAGTTTCTGTGGTGAACGTGTGAAGGCTGCAAACACAAATGCTGCGAAGACACGAACTAAAAAACTGCTGTGTGTCACCCCTGTTTAAGGAAAAACTTCAAAGGATCGTGTAGTGACATCATAACTCCGTGAGCCAATGAGATTGTCATGTGACATTTTGGAATGGGGATATTTTTTTTTAAACCGTTTTCAAATTTAACTTAATATTTGACTGTTTCTTAACTGACCTGTTTAGCTGATTAAGAAATGAATTGAAACGAGCATCACTAACGTTATATAACAGACAACAGAAAAAAAACAGGTTTTTTTCTAAGTAATAGAGGTATAATACATTTTTTAAATTTTTTTTTTTAAATTATCCTACTTTTTATAAGAGGGAACATTATTTAAAGAATATGTATTTAATTGCAAAACTCTCTATTCGTCTAAAGGCTATAACAAGAAAGGTGAGCTTCCTGCTCAAAAATGAAATGACCAAAATAAATGGAGCATTTCTCTGCAATTACAAACTCTGTGTAAACAATCTTGGTTTCAAAATAAGGCTAATGCTGGTGAGATGTCATCACAGGTGTAAATATTACTGCAGATGTTACTATGTCAAAGTTTCACAACTGTCTTATGTTTATTTATGTAGGCAAGACCTACTTTTCACTTTTTTGCTTTGCTATATGTTCTTGAGTGTATTAGTTTGCCAGCAGCACGAACATGTACTAGTGTCAATAATAATAGTACGGTGGATTAGAAAACCTGCTCACAAGTTGAATAAACACCCAGGATTGTTTCATCATTTTCATTCAAAACCAATATTTGAGTCAAAATGAGAAAGTTGTTTGTGCTGTCTGATGAAGAAGAAGCAAAATAAAGTGCAGTTTTGATGTAGATGATGTTGTATACAAACTAGAAGAGGAAGATAGTAGGATCTCTGTATCATGCTTTGTCACTTTGTACCATGTAATTCTTTCTATTTCCACCAGGGGGTGTTTTCAGAAGTGGTAGGTGGTAAAAGAAGAGGTCAGCAGGAAGATGGCGAAGAGCGACCAAAGACCAAGAAAAAGAGGCAGTCAGGCAAAGATGAAGAGTATTATATCCCTTACAGACCTAAAGACTTTGACTCTGAGAGAGGGTGAGGCATTAAACTGTTGCATCTGTTTCTTTAAAAAATGTGAATGGCTTTGTGTTTTATGCTGTTTTGTCCTGTGTTATGCGTCGACAGGTTGAGTCTCGGTGGAGAGGGCAGTGCTTTTGAACAGCAGGCCTCTTCAGCTGTCCTTGATCTCATGGGAGATGAAGGCGATCGCCTTAACCAGCAGAAGAAAATGATGAAATGGTACAAATTTCCCTATGTTTGACTCAGTATCCACCAAATGGTCATTTCAAACTATAATTTAAAGTCTTTTTTCCCCCTTCTTTTTTTAGGGACCGTAAGAGGAAGCGTTTTGTGAGAGAAACGGGAAAAGAAGACCAGAAGAAGAAGATCAAAACAGACAGCGGTCAGGTTATCAGTAACAAGAAGAACAGGAAGAACTTGTATCCTTCCAACAAAAAGCTTCTCTGTGTGCTGCTCTCAATGACCCTCTTCTCTACTCCTATGACAATATTAAGCTGTACTGTGAAGATGTTGTATCACTTGACAACATGTCAGTTATGAGGAGTGAAGGAAAAAATACAAGATTGATGATACAGGATCTGGATCAGATGGAGAAACAGGCGGAGGAGGCAGGAAGCCAGCAAGAGGTAGGAAGGCATCAAAATGAATAGCACAAACATGTTAAATATAGACCATCAGCCACCATGTTTTAACTCAACTCTAAAGGTAAATACTTCAAGTCCCTCTTCCAGCCTTGCGAGCTATAACCTCCAACCTCTTTGTTGTGTCGTGCCTCTCCCAGGTCGTGGCCGTGGCCGACGAGGTCCAAACGTACAGAGCTCCGGTGACCACAAAGCACGCTCGGAGCTGAAAACAAAGGATCAGATCATGAAGCAGCGCAAGAAAAAGCAGAAGCACCAGTTCCTGCAGGGCGGGGGGATGAGGAAGCTCCGCTCCAAGAACAAAAAGTGGCTCGGAGAAGTTAAAAAGTCAGGTTTTGGAAGGGGTGGCCATAAGAAAGGCAAGCTGAGGAAGAAACTGTGAGGAGGACAGAGGGTTGATGGTGTGGAGGACATCACGAGGAACTGGGTGATAAGCGTCAGAATCATCTGAGAACATCACCAAAGATTTTCCTGGTGCTTTGTGTGACTGTAGATTAAGGAGAAAATCATTTGTGAATCTTTACACTGCAGAAATGCACGTCACTTCTTCCTTGATGGCCTGCTGAACTCTGCGTTTGCCACAGAGTTATGTTTAATTATGATCCACTAACCTGGATTTACTACTTGTAAGCATGTTGGCAGTCTAATAAAAGTGTTTTGGAGTACTGAAATATGTCTTATCAAAATGGTAAAATACAGATATTAAATATTGTGTGCTTAATTTGCAGTTAGTTTCAAAAATCGTCTCGCCCATCTTTTCTTAAAATAAGAGGTGCTCTATAAAAATGACATTAAATTCTGTAAACGTGCTCTATTTGCAATTATTTATCATTACTGTTGTCCAAGTGGTCTCATTTCAAAGTTGAAAGCGAGCATCGGAACGGGCAAGAAAGGCGACTTTTAATTGACTTTGAATGTGTTGTGGTTACTGATATCAGATGGGCTGGGTTGAGAAACTGGCTTAGAATTCCTCTTGCCTTCAGCATGGCCACGCCCCTCTGACTTCTGCAATCAACAAGGCATTTTTACCCAGGGAAATGTTTATTTCGCTTTTCAGTTTGGACTGTTCTCTGTAAATTCCTGAGAAAATTTGAGAAGATCAGGAGTGTCTGAAAAACGTAAAACAGCCCATCTGTCACCAACAGCAATGCTGCCTTCAAAGTCACTTAAATCACCCTTTTTTTTTTCTGGCATGTGATTGGCTGATTAGATATTTGCATTCACAAGCAGCTGAATAGGTTAGTGCAGGGGTCAGCAACCTGCGGCTCTTTAGTCCTTTTAGTGCGGCTCTGCGTGGTTTGGGAAAATAAATTATTTTTTTAAGTAATTAGCTGAAGTGTATTTTATTTATGTTAGTTCTTTTTTAACTTGTAGTTCTAAATTGGAAGATTACTGTGATATTGAAATATAAATATAAAATTATATTCTATTAGTTTTTGAACGCTCAAAATAAGCGTCACACTTGCGGAAGCCGATATACCCGCCGAAACGCCGTGCATTTATCGAGACTTTCAACCCCAGGTAGGCTAATTATCAATCTTCGGATCCACATTATGTCAGCAGCTCCACCGTGAACTATGTTAAAAACAAACACCGCTCACGCCTCACAGATGACAGCTTACAGTCCTGCGTAAAGATGAAAGTGACTTCATACAGCTCCGATTTGCAGACGCTGTGCGCAGAGATTCAGGAGCAGAAGTCCCATTGTAAACATATCACGGCAGACCCAACGATGTTTCCATGAACACGCTTTACAGCTTCTCTTTATTGACCACTTTTCACACACGGTTGCTGTATGCATACAGCCGGTGTTAAAGCTCACAGCCCGACACATACCAACACAACAGCATAGAGAGCACAGACGTTAAGGCGCCGAGGCGTGATCGCGGGTGCCGCTCAGGTGCGTCCGCCTCCCCTGCAGCGGCGCTGCAGACCACGCCCCGCCACACACATTAACCAGGTAAAATACATATTGTCAGGGTTCCTGGGTCGGTGACCCAGTGTTTTCAGTTTTGTTCATGTTCATATATATATATAGCATATAGTAAACAATGAATCTGTAAACGACAGCTGTTGACATTTTTTAAAAATGAATGAAAAAGCATATTTAAATAATCAACATACATGATTTAAATATAAACACACACGTGACAAGAGACAGAACGTGTAGAAGATATATGCAGAAAGAGCTTTCAGTGGTCAGCTGATAACATGATATCTAAAAAATACATAGCTCATTTTCCTGTCTGTTAGTTGGACATGCTAACCTGTTAACAAGCTCCTATATTCACCCATACAGTTTGTAGATCATTTTGCTAAAATAGGTAAAATCTCCACTCTTTCAGGGCACTAATAGGCTAAAGGCATATTACAAAAGGTCATTCATGTATTCACAGATTCTCTGTAGTTATTCTGCTGCTCATTCACCTGTAAAAACCACACCAATCATTATTTCAACAGCCTTTTTATTTTGGAACAAAAGCATTTGACGATATGACTTACAGGACGTTACCAAATTCATGAAGCTATATTTGTGAGTTTATTTATCAATATCAGTTTAATGTAAACAGACTGATGTAGTAATAGACAGTAAAATGTTGGTGCGTGTGTAATATATGAGCGTTTATGTTTCTCTACATGGGTAAAAGTACTCCATGTCGCCCTCTGGTGGTAGCAACCAACTATGAAAAGAATGGATGTTGGATCTTAACTAAATGATAAAAAGTTTTATTACTTTGTATTACTTTCTTTAGTTTGGTAAAATTTACAGTTTTAATCCCATAAGAAAATAAATCACTATCATAGAGAGGGATATTAGTAATTCGTTTGTTAATAACACTTTGTTTGTGTTTGCTAATGTTTCGACAGGAAAATGGTTTTCTACAAAGTTGTTTCATGTACAGAGTAACACACACACACACACACACACACACACACACACACACACACACACACACACACACACACACACACACGTATGACTTTGCCGGTTTCAGCTGAAACAATTTCAGTGTTTCAAACCATGTTCCAGGATTTTTCCTTCACCATTTATGAGGTTTCAAGAAGAAGATAAACGACAGATATGAATGTTTGAAAAAGTTATAGATGAAAAGATGAAAAATACTCAAAGGATAAATTCAATTGGTTTATTGTTTTATGAATAAGTTGAAAAAGAAAAAGTTAAACAAGTAAATAATGAAACAAGGTAAAATGAAGTAAGAACAAAACGTCAACAAGTAAATAATGAAACAAGGTAAAATGAAGTAAGAACAAAACGTTAACAAGTAAATAATGAAACAAGGTAAAATGAAGTAAGAACAAAACGTTAACAAGTAAATAATGAAACAAGGTAAAATGAAGTAAGCACAAAAAGTTAAGTAAATAATGAAACAAGGTAGAGGAGAGAAAACCCCAACAATCCCCTCTGAGCACGCACTAGGCGACAGTGGGGAGGAAAAACTGCCTTTAAACGGGCAGAAACCTCCGGCAGAACCAGGCTCAGGAGGGGACAGTCAACTGCCGGGACTGGTTGGGGAGGTGAACAGAGGTGGAGCAAGACGAGGCTACACCTGCTGAGGAAGCAGTAGAGTTCCTCCTCCAGGGCCAGCGGAAGCGTTTGTTCTTCTTTTTCATGCAGTTTTCTACAAGAGCTTTTTTTTCCAGGATGAGGGTTCTCAACTCATCGATGGTTTCTTTGTTTTGTTTCTCAAGCTTCTTGCACGTTTTCTCCACCTCTTCCAACGTTGCTTGTTTTTCTTCAAGCTTTTCCCTGAGCTCTTTGGATGTTTCCTCCTGCATTATCTTGTCCTTGTGCATGTCTGCGTTTCTTTGTTGTACTTCTTTGTACATGTCTTGTAGCTCCTCATTTCTTTTGTGGATATCTTGGAGCGTACGCTGCAGGTCGTCATGTATGTTGTCTTGTTCTTGCTTTTGCGCCTGCATTTCAGTGTGTTTGCGCTTCAAGTTGTTGTATTCCAACAATATCCCCTTAGTGAGCTCGGAGTTGTTTCTCGCCATTTGCTCCATCCTTTTCTGCATGTGCGAGCATTGTTTGTCCAGTTTTTCTTTTTCCCCTTCTAGTTGCTTTTTCTCGTGAAGAAGGTCTTTATTTTGGCGCAGAGTATCATCCACCTTCTCTTTCAGCATTCTGTATTTTTCCTCCGTGACTTTGAGTTTGTGCTCCATGTCTCTTTGCTTTTTCTCCTGTTCTTCCTTCTGTTGGAGGATTTCTTCATTTTTTTTCACAGCTTCATCGAAGTTTGTTTGGAGCAGCCGATTCATTTGGTCCATATATTGGAGATCCCATTCTGTCTTCTCAACAGTAGCTTTGCTGTCTTTAAGCTGGTTGGACATCTCCTTTAGTTCCACGCTCTTTTGCTTGTTTTCCTTAATTAGGAAGACAATCTGCTCTCGGGCTTGTCCAAACTTGATTCCCCAACCCTCATTAATAATATTTATGTCGGGCTGGCGTTTTTGTCTTTCTTCCAGGTTCTTATTTTGCGCTTCCATCTGTCTACACTTCTCCTCCAGTTGAAGTTTCTCTTCTTCAATCTGTTGAATTTTATTCTGGAGGTGGTAGTTTTCCTTCTTACTGTCATGTAATGCCCTTTGGACGGCTAAGAGGTCATTTGGGGAAATTGGCCGGCCACGACAGGAAGGAGAAGCGGCGTAATCTTTTTGCCTTGGTTGGTGTTTTGTTGGATACATGTTGAAGGTTGTACACGACAACTCTGAAAAGGTTTCCAAAAGTTTCTGTGGTGAACGTGTGAAGGCTGCAAACACAAATGCTGCGAAGACACGAACTAAAAAACTGCTGTGTGTCACCCCTGTTTAAGGAAAAACTTCAAAGGATCGTGTAGTGACATCATAACTCCGTGAGCCAATGAGATTGTCATGTGACATTTTGGAATGGGGATATTTTTTTTTAAACCGTTTTCAAATTTAACTTAATATTTGACTGTTTCTTAACTGACCTGTTTAGCTGATTAAGAAATGAATTGAAACGAGCATCACTAACGTTATATAACAGACAACAGAAAAAAAACAGGTTTTTTTCTAAGTAATAGAGGTATAATACATTTTTTACATTTTTTTTTTAAATTATCCTACTTTTTATAAGAGGGAACATTATTTAAAGAATATGTATTTAATTGCAAAACTCTCTATTCGTCTAAAGGCTATAACAAGAAAGGTGAGCTTCCTGCTCAAAAATGAAATGACCAAAATAAATGGAGCATTTCTCTGCAATTACAAACTCTGTGTAAACAATCTTGGTTTCAAAATAAGGCTAATGCTGGTGAGATGTCATCACAGGTGTAAATATTACTGCAGATGTTACTATGTCAAAGTTTCACAACTGTCTTATGTTTATTTATGTAGGCAAGACCTACTTTTCACTTTTTTGCTTTGCTATATGTTCTTGAGTGTATTAGTTTGCCAGCAGCACGAACATGTACTAGTGTCAATAATAATAGTACGGTGGATTAGAAAACCTGCTCACAAGTTGAATAAACACCCAGGATTGTTTCATCATTTTCATTCAAAACCAATATTTGAGTCAAAATGAGAAAGTTGTTTGTGCTGTCTGATGAAGAAGAAGCAAAATAAAGTGCAGTTTTGATGTAGATGATGTTGTATACAAACTAGAAGAGGAAGATAGTAGGATCTCTGTATCATGCTTTGTCACTTTGTACCATGTAATTCTTTCTATTTCCACCAGGGGGTGTTTTCAGAAGTGGTAGGTGGTAAAAGAAGAGGTCAGCAGGAAGATGGCGAAGAGCGACCAAAGACCAAGAAAAAGAGGCAGTCAGGCAAAGATGAAGAGTATTATATCCCTTACAGACCTAAAGACTTTGACTCTGAGAGAGGGTGAGGCATTAAACTGTTGCATCTGTTTCTTTAAAAAATGTGAATGGCTTTGTGTTTTATGCTGTTTTGTCCTGTGTTATGCGTCGACAGGTTGAGTCTCGGTGGAGAGGGCAGTGCTTTTGAACAGCAGGCCTCTTCAGCTGTCCTTGATCTCATGGGAGATGAAGGCGATCGCCTTAACCAGCAGAAGAAAATGATGAAATGGTACAAATTTCCCTATGTTTGACTCAGTATCCACCAAATGGTCATTTCAAACTATAATTTAAAGTCTTTTTTCCCCCTTCTTTTTTTAGGGACCGTAAGAGGAAGCGTTTTGTGAGAGAAACGGGAAAAGAAGACCAGAAGAAGAAGATCAAAACAGACAGCGGTCAGGTTATCAGTAACAAGAAGAACAGGAAGAACTTGTATCCTTCCAACAAAAAGCTTCTCTGTGTGCTGCTCTCAATGACCCTCTTCTCTACTCCTATGACAATATTAAGCTGTACTGTGAAGATGTTGTATCACTTGACAACATGTCAGTTATGAGGAGTGAAGGAAAAAATACAAGATTGATGATACAGGATCTGGATCAGATGGAGAAACAGGCGGAGGAGGCAGGAAGCCAGCAAGAGGTAGGAAGGCATCAAAATGAATAGCACAAACATGTTAAATATAGACCATCAGCCACCATGTTTTAACTCAACTCTAAAGGTAAATACTTCAAGTCCCTCTTCCAGCCTTGCGAGCTATAACCTCCAACCTCTTTGTTGTGTCGTGCCTCTCCCAGGTCGTGGCCGTGGCCGACGAGGTCCAAACGTACAGAGCTCCGGTGACCACAAAGCACGCTCGGAGCTGAAAACAAAGGATCAGATCATGAAGCAGCGCAAGAAAAAGCAGAAGCACCAGTTCCTGCAGGGCGGGGGGATGAGGAAGCTCCGCTCCAAGAACAAAAAGTGGCTCGGAGAAGTTAAAAAGTCAGGTTTTGGAAGGGGTGGCCATAAGAAAGGCAAGCTGAGGAAGAAACTGTGAGGAGGACAGAGGGTTGATGGTGTGGAGGACATCACGAGGAACTGGGTGATAAGCGTCAGAATCATCTGAGAACATCACCAAAGATTTTCCTGGTGCTTTGTGTGACTGTAGATTAAGGAGAAAATCATTTGTGAATCTTTACACTGCAGAAATGCACGTCACTTCTTCCTTGATGGCCTGCTGAACTCTGCGTTTGCCACAGAGTTATGTTTAATTATGATCCACTAACCTGGATTTACTACTTGTAAGCATGTTGGCAGTCTAATAAAAGTGTTTTGGAGTACTGAAATATGTCTTATCAAAATGGTAAAATACAGATATTAAATATTGTGTGCTTAATTTGCAGTTAGTTTCAAAAATCGTCTCGCCCATCTTTTCTTAAAATAAGAGGTGCTCTATAAAAATGACATTAAATTCTGTAAACGTGCTCTATTTGCAATTATTTATCATTACTGTTGTCCAAGTGGTCTCATTTCAAAGTTGAAAGCGAGCATCGGAACGGGCAAGAAAGGCGACTTTTAATTGACTTTGAATGTGTTGTGGTTACTGATATCAGATGGGCTGGGTTGAGAAACTGGCTTAGAATTCCTCTTGCCTTCAGCATGGCCACGCCCCTCTGACTTCTGCAATCAACAAGGCATTTTTACCCAGGGAAATGTTTATTTCGCTTTTCAGTTTGGACTGTTCTCTGTAAATTCCTGAGAAAATTTGAGAAGATCAGGAGTGTCTGAAAAACGTAAAACAGCCCATCTGTCACCAACAGCAATGCTGCCTTCAAAGTCACTTAAATCACCCTTTTTTTTTTCTGGCATGTGATTGGCTGATTAGATATTTGCATTCACAAGCAGCTGAATAGGTTAGTGCAGGGGTCAGCAACCTGCGGCTCTTTAGTCCTTTTAGTGCGGCTCTGCGTGGTTTGGGAAAATAAATTATTTTTTTAAGTAATTAGCTGAAGTGTATTTTATTTATGTTAGTTCTTTTTTAACTTGTAGTTCTAAATTGGAAGATTACTGTGATATTGAAATATAAATATAAAATTATATTCTATTAGTTTTTGAACGCTCAAAATAAGCGTCACACTTGCGGAAGCCGATATACCCGCCGAAACGCCGTGCATTTATCGAGACTTTCAACCCCAGGTAGGCTAATTATCAATCTTCGGATCCACATTATGTCAGCAGCTCCACCGTGAACTATGTTAAAAACAAACACCGCTCACGCCTCACAGATGACAGCTTACAGTCCTGCGTAAAGATGAAAGTGACTTCATACAGCTCCGATTTGCAGACGCTGTGCGCAGAGATTCAGGAGCAGAAGTCCCATTGTAAACATATCACGGCAGACCCAACGATGTTTCCATGAACACGCTTTACAGCTTCTCTTTATTGACCACTTTTCACACACGGTTGCTGTATGCATACAGCCGGTGTTAAAGCTCACAGCCCGACACATACCAACACAACAGCATAGAGAGCACAGACGTTAAGGCGCCGAGGCGTGATCGCGGGTGCCGCTCAGGTGCGTCCGCCTCCCCTGCAGCGGCGCTGCAGACCACGCCCCGCCACACACATTAACCAGGTAAAATACATATTGTCAGGGTTCCTGGGTCGGTGACCCAGTGTTTTCAGTTTTGTTCATGTTCATATATATATATAGCATATAGTAAACAATGAATCTGTAAACGACAGCTGTTGACATTTTTTAAAAATGAATGAAAAAGCATATTTAAATAATCAACATACATGATTTAAATATAAACACACACGTGACAAGAGACAGAACGTGTAGAAGATATATGCAGAAAGAGCTTTCAGTGGTCAGCTGATAACATGATATCTAAAAAATACATAGCTCATTTTCCTGTCTGTTAGTTGGACATGCTAACCTGTTAACAAGCTCCTATATTCACCCATACAGTTTGTAGATCATTTTGCTAAAATAGGTAAAATCTCCACTCTTTCAGGGCACTAATAGGCTAAAGGCATATTACAAAAGGTCATTCATGTATTCACAGATTCTCTGTAGTTATTCTGCTGCTCATTCACCTGTAAAAACCACACCAATCATTATTTCAACAGCCTTTTTATTTTGGAACAAAAGCATTTGACGATATGACTTACAGGACGTTACCAAATTCATGAAGCTATATTTGTGAGTTTATTTATCAATATCAGTTTAATGTAAACAGACTGATGTAGTAATAGACAGTAAAATGTTGGTGCGTGTGTAATATATGAGCGTTTATGTTTCTCTACATGGGTAAAAGTACTCCATGTCGCCCTCTGGTGGTAGCAACCAACTATGAAAAGAATGGATGTTGGATCTTAACTAAATGATAAAAAGTTTTATTACTTTGTATTACTTTCTTTAGTTTGGTAAAATTTACAGTTTTAATCCCATAAGAAAATAAATCACTATCATAGAGAGGGATATTAGTAATTCGTTTGTTAATAACACTTTGTTTGTGTTTGCTAATGTTTCGACAGGAAAATGGTTTTCTACAAAGTTGTTTCATGTACAGAGTAACACACACACACACACACACACACACACACACACGTATGACTTTGCCGGTTTCAGCTGAAACAATTTCAGTGTTTCAAACCATGTTCCAGGATTTTTCCTTCACCATTTATGAGGTTTCAAGAAGAAGATAAACGACAGATATGAATGTTTGAAAAAGTTATAGATGAAAAGATGAAAAATACTCAAAGGATAAATTCAATTGGTTTATTGTTTTATGAATAAGTTGAAAAAGAAAAAGTTAAACAAGTAAATAATGAAACAAGGTAAAATGAAGTAAGAACAAAACGTCAACAAGTAAATAATGAAACAAGGTAAAATGAAGTAAGAACAAAACGTTAACAAGTAAATAATGAAACAAGGTAAAATGAAGTAAGAACAAAACGTTAACAAGTAAATAATGAAACAAGGTAAAATGAAGTAAGAACAAAACGTTAACAAGTAAATAATGAAACAAGGTAAAATGAAGCAAGCACAAAAAGTTAAGTAAATAATGAAACAAGGTAAAATGAAGTAAGCACAAAAAGTTAAGTAAATAATGAAACAAGGTAGAGGAGAGAAAACCCCAACAATCCCCTCTGAGCACGCACTAGGCGACAGTGGGGAGGAAAAACTGCCTTTAAACGGGCAGAAACCTCCGGCAGAACCAGGCTCAGGAGGGGACAGTCAACTGCCGGGACTGGTTGGGGAGGTGAACAGAGGTGGAGCAAGACGAGGCTACACCTGCTGAGGAAGCAGTAGAGTTCCTCCTCCAGGGCCAGCGGAAGCGTTTGTTCTTCTTTTTCATGCAGTTTTCTACAAGAGCTTTTTTTTCCAGGATGAGGGTTCTCAACTCATCGATGGTTTCTTTGTTTTGTTTCTCAAGCTTCTTGCACGTTTTCTCCACCTCTTCCAACGTTGCTTGTTTTTCTTCAAGCTTTTCCCTGAGCTCTTTGGATGTTTCCTCCTGCATTATCTTGTCCTTGTGCATGTCTGCGTTTCTTTGTTGTACTTCTTTGTACATGTCTTGTAGCTCCTCATTTCTTTTGTGGATATCTTGGAGCGTACGCTGCAGGTCGTCATGTATGTTGTCTTGTTCTTGCTTTTGCGCCTGCATTTCAGTGTGTTTGCGCTTCAAGTTGTTGTATTCCAACAATATCCCCTTAGTGAGCTCGGAGTTGTTTCTCGCCATTTGCTCCATCCTTTTCTGCATGTGCGAGCATTGTTTGTCCAGTTTTTCTTTTTCCCCTTCTAGTTGCTTTTTCTCGTGAAGAAGGTCTTTATTTTGGCGCAGAGTATCATCCACCTTCTCTTTCAGCATTCTGTATTTTTCCTCCGTGACTTTGAGTTTGTGCTCCATGTCTCTTTGCTTTTTCTCCTGTTCTTCCTTCTGTTGGAGGATTTCTTCATTTTTTTTCACAGCTTCATCGAAGTTTGTTTGGAGCAGCCGATTCATTTGGTCCATATATTGGAGATCCCATTCTGTCTTCTCAACAGTAGCTTTGCTGTCTTTAAGCTGGTTGGACATCTCCTTTAGTTCCACGCTCTTTTGCTTGTTTTCCTTAATTAGGAAGACAATCTGCTCTCGGGCTTGTCCAAACTTGATTCCCCAACCCTCATTAATAATATTTATGTCGGGCTGGCGTTTTTGTCTTTCTTCCAGGTTCTTATTTTGCGCTTCCATCTGTCTACACTTCTCCTCCAGTTGAAGTTTCTCTTCTTCAATCTGTTGAATTTTATTCTGGAGGTGGTAGTTTTCCTTCTTACTGTCATGTAATGCCCTTTGGACGGCTAAGAGGTCATTTGGGGAAATTGGCCGGCCACGACAGGAAGGAGAAGCGGCGTAATCTTTTTGCCTTGGTTGGTGTCTTGTTGGATACATGTTGAAGGTTGTACACGACAACTCTGAAAAGGTTTCCAAAAGTTTCTGTGGTGAACGTGTGAAGGCTGCAAACACAAATGCTGCGAAGACACGAACTAAAAAACTGCTGTGTGTCACCCCTGTTTAAGGAAAAACTTCAAAGGATCGTGTAGTGACATCATAACTCCGTGAGCCAATGAGATTGTCATGTGACATTTTGGAATGGGGATATTTTTTTTTAAACCGTTTTCAAATTTAACTTAATATTTGACTGTTTCTTAACTGACCTGTTTAGCTGATTAAGAAATGAATTGAAACGAGCATCACTAACGTTATATAACAGACAACAGAAAAAAAACAGGTTTTTTTCTAAGTAATAGAGGTATAATACATTTTTTACATTTTTTTTTTAAATTATCCTACTTTTTATAAGAGGGAACATTATTTAAAGAATATGTATTTAATTGCAAAACTCTCTATTCGTCTAAAGGCTATAACAAGAAAGGTGAGCTTCCTGCTCAAAAATGAAATGACCAAAATAAATGGAGCATTTCTCTGCAATTACAAACTCTGTGTAAACAATCTTGGTTTCAAAATAAGGCTAATGCTGGTGAGATGTCATCACAGGTGTAAATATTACTGCAGATGTTACTATGTCAAAGTTTCACAACTGTCTTATGTTTATTTATGTAGGCAAGACCTACTTTTCACTTTTTTGCTTTGCTATATGTTCTTGAGTGTATTAGTTTGCCAGCAGCACGAACATGTACTAGTGTCAATAATAATAGTACGGTGGATTAGAAAACCTGCTCACAAGTTGAATAAACACCCAGGATTGTTTCATCATTTTCATTCAAAACCAATATTTGAGTCAAAATGAGAAAGTTGTTTGTGCTGTCTGATGAAGAAGAAGCAAAATAAAGTGCAGTTTTGATGTAGATGATGTTGTATACAAACTAGAAGAGGAAGATAGTAGGATCTCTGTATCATGCTTTGTCACTTTGTACCATGTAATTCTTTCTATTTCCACCAGGGGGTGTTTTCAGAAGTGGTAGGTGGTAAAAGAAGAGGTCAGCAGGAAGATGGCGAAGAGCGACCAAAGACCAAGAAAAAGAGGCAGTCAGGCAAAGATGAAGAGTATTATATCCCTTACAGACCTAAAGACTTTGACTCTGAGAGAGGGTGAGGCATTAAACTGTTGCATCTGTTTCTTTAAAAAATGTGAATGGCTTTGTGTTTTATGCTGTTTTGTCCTGTGTTATGCGTCGACAGGTTGAGTCTCGGTGGAGAGGGCAGTGCTTTTGAACAGCAGGCCTCTTCAGCTGTCCTTGATCTCATGGGAGATGAAGGCGATCGCCTTAACCAGCAGAAGAAAATGATGAAATGGTACAAATTTCCCTATGTTTGACTCAGTATCCACCAAATGGTCATTTCAAACTATAATTTAAAGTCTTTTTTCCCCCTTCTTTTTTTAGGGACCGTAAGAGGAAGCGTTTTGTGAGAGAAACGGGAAAAGAAGACCAGAAGAAGAAGATCAAAACAGACAGCGGTCAGGTTATCAGTAACAAGAAGAACAGGAAGAACTTGTATCCTTCCAACAAAAAGCTTCTCTGTGTGCTGCTCTCAATGACCCTCTTCTCTACTCCTATGACAATATTAAGCTGTACTGTGAAGATGTTGTATCACTTGACAACATGTCAGTTATGAGGAGTGAAGGAAAAAATACAAGATTGATGATACAGGATCTGGATCAGATGGAGAAACAGGCGGAGGAGGCAGGAAGCCAGCAAGAGGTAGGAAGGCATCAAAATGAATAGCACAAACATGTTAAATATAGACCATCAGCCACCATGTTTTAACTCAACTCTAAAGGTAAATACTTCAAGTCCCTCTTCCAGCCTTGCGAGCTATAACCTCCAACCTCTTTGTTGTGTCGTGCCTCTCCCAGGTCGTGGCCGTGGCCGACGAGGTCCAAACGTACAGAGCTCCGGTGACCACAAAGCACGCTCGGAGCTGAAAACAAAGGATCAGATCATGAAGCAGCGCAAGAAAAAGCAGAAGCACCAGTTCCTGCAGGGCGGGGGGATGAGGAAGCTCCGCTCCAAGAACAAAAAGTGGCTCGGAGAAGTTAAAAAGTCAGGTTTTGGAAGGGGTGGCCATAAGAAAGGCAAGCTGAGGAAGAAACTGTGAGGAGGACAGAGGGTTGATGGTGTGGAGGACATCACGAGGAACTGGGTGATAAGCGTCAGAATCATCTGAGAACATCACCAAAGATTTTCCTGGTGCTTTGTGTGACTGTAGATTAAGGAGAAAATCATTTGTGAATCTTTACACTGCAGAAATGCACGTCACTTCTTCCTTGATGGCCTGCTGAACTCTGCGTTTGCCACAGAGTTATGTTTAATTATGATCCACTAACCTGGATTTACTACTTGTAAGCATGTTGGCAGTCTAATAAAAGTGTTTTGGAGTACTGAAATATGTCTTATCAAAATGGTAAAATACAGATATTAAATATTGTGTGCTTAATTTGCAGTTAGTTTCAAAAATCGTCTCGCCCATCTTTTCTTAAAATAAGAGGTGCTCTATAAAAATGACATTAAATTCTGTAAACGTGCTCTATTTGCAATTATTTATCATTACTGTTGTCCAAGTGGTCTCATTTCAAAGTTGAAAGCGAGCATCGGAACGGGCAAGAAAGGCGACTTTTAATTGACTTTGAATGTGTTGTGGTTACTGATATCAGATGGGCTGGGTTGAGAAACTGGCTTAGAATTCCTCTTGCCTTCAGCATGGCCACGCCCCTCTGACTTCTGCAATCAACAAGGCATTTTTACCCAGGGAAATGTTTATTTCGCTTTTCAGTTTGGACTGTTCTCTGTAAATTCCTGAGAAAATTTGAGAAGATCAGGAGTGTCTGAAAAACGTAAAACAGCCCATCTGTCACCAACAGCAATGCTGCCTTCAAAGTCACTTAAATCACCCTTTTTTTTTTCTGGCATGTGATTGGCTGATTAGATATTTGCATTCACAAGCAGCTGAATAGGTTAGTGCAGGGGTCAGCAACCTGCGGCTCTTTAGTCCTTTTAGTGCGGCTCTGCGTGGTTTGGGAAAATAAATTATTTTTTTAAGTAATTAGCTGAAGTGTATTTTATTTATGTTAGTTCTTTTTTAACTTGTAGTTCTAAATTGGAAGATTACTGTGATATTGAAATATAAATATAAAATTATATTCTATTAGTTTTTGAACGCTCAAAATAAGCGTCACACTTGCGGAAGCCGATATACCCGCCGAAACGCCGTGCATTTATCGAGACTTTCAACCCCAGGTAGGCTAATTATCAATCTTCGGATCCACATTATGTCAGCAGCTCCACCGTGAACTATGTTAAAAACAAACACCGCTCACGCCTCACAGATGACAGCTTACAGTCCTGCGTAAAGATGAAAGTGACTTCATACAGCTCCGATTTGCAGACGCTGTGCGCAGAGATTCAGGAGCAGAAGTCCCATTGTAAACATATCACGGCAGACCCAACGATGTTTCCATGAACACGCTTTACAGCTTCTCTTTATTGACCACTTTTCACACACGGTTGCTGTATGCATACAGCCGGTGTTAAAGCTCACAGCCCGACACATACCAACACAACAGCATAGAGAGCACAGACGTTAAGGCGCCGAGGCGTGATCGCGGGTGCCGCTCAGGTGCGTCCGCCTCCCCTGCAGCGGCGCTGCAGACCACGCCCCGCCACACACATTAACCAGGTAAAATACATATTGTCAGGGTTCCTGGGTCGGTGACCCAGTGTTTTCAGTTTTGTTCATGTTCATATATATATATAGCATATAGTAAACAATGAATCTGTAAACGACAGCTGTTGACATTTTTTAAAAATGAATGAAAAAGCATATTTAAATAATCAACATACATGATTTAAATATAAACACACACGTGACAAGAGACAGAACGTGTAGAAGATATATGCAGAAAGAGCTTTCAGTGGTCAGCTGATAACATGATATCTAAAAAATACATAGCTCATTTTCCTGTCTGTTAGTTGGACATGCTAACCTGTTAACAAGCTCCTATATTCACCCATACAGTTTGTAGATCATTTTGCTAAAATAGGTAAAATCTCCACTCTTTCAGGGCACTAATAGGCTAAAGGCATATTACAAAAGGTCATTCATGTATTCACAGATTCTCTGTAGTTATTCTGCTGCTCATTCACCTGTAAAAACCACACCAATCATTATTTCAACAGCCTTTTTATTTTGGAACAAAAGCATTTGACGATATGACTTACAGGACGTTACCAAATTCATGAAGCTATATTTGTGAGTTTATTTATCAATATCAGTTTAATGTAAACAGACTGATGTAGTAATAGACAGTAAAATGTTGGTGCGTGTGTAATATATGAGCGTTTATGTTTCTCTACATGGGTAAAAGTACTCCATGTCGCCCTCTGGTGGTAGCAACCAACTATGAAAAGAATGGATGTTGGATCTTAACTAAATGATAAAAAGTTTTATTACTTTGTATTACTTTCTTTAGTTTGGTAAAATTTACAGTTTTAATCCCATAAGAAAATAAATCACTATCATAGAGAGGGATATTAGTAATTCGTTTGTTAATAACACTTTGTTTGTGTTTGCTAATGTTTCGACAGGAAAATGGTTTTCTACAAAGTTGTTTCATGTACAGAGTAACACACACACACACACACACACACACACACACACACACACACACACACACACACACACACACACACACGTATGACTTTGCCGGTTTCAGCTGAAACAATTTCAGTGTTTCAAACCATGTTCCAGGATTTTTCCTTCACCATTTATGAGGTTTCAAGAAGAAGATAAACGACAGATATGAATGTTTGAAAAAGTTATAGATGAAAAGATGAAAAATACTCAAAGGATAAATTCAATTGGTTTATTGTTTTATGAATAAGTTGAAAAAGAAAAAGTTAAACAAGTAAATAATGAAACAAGGTAAAATGAAGTAAGAACAAAACGTCAACAAGTAAATAATGAAACAAGGTAAAATGAAGTAAGAACAAAACGTTAACAAGTAAATAATGAAACAAGGTAAAATGAAGTAAGAACAAAACGTTAACAAGTAAATAATGAAACAAGGTAAAATGAAGTAAGAACAAAACGTTAACAAGTAAATAATGAAACAAGGTAAAATGAAGTAAGAACAAAACGTTAACAAGTAAATAATGAAACAAGGTAAAATGAAGTAAGAACAAAACGTTAACAAGTAAATAATGAAACAAGGTAAAATGAAGCAAGCACAAAAAGTTAAGTAAATAATGAAACAAGGTAAAATGAAGTAAGCACAAAAAGTTAAGTAAATAATGAAACAAGGTAGAGGAGAGAAAACCCCAACAATCCCCTCTGAGCACGCACTAGGCGACAGTGGGGAGGAAAAACTGCCTTTAAACGGGCAGAAACCTCCGGCAGAACCAGGCTCAGGAGGGGACAGTCAACTGCCGGGACTGGTTGGGGAGGTGAACAGAGGTGGAGCAAGACGAGGCTACACCTGCTGAGGAAGCAGTAGAGTTCCTCCTCCAGGGCCAGCGGAAGCGTTTGTTCTTCTTTTTCATGCAGTTTTCTACAAGAGCTTTTTTTTCCAGGATGAGGGTTCTCAACTCATCGATGGTTTCTTTGTTTTGTTTCTCAAGCTTCTTGCACGTTTTCTCCACCTCTTCCAACGTTGCTTGTTTTTCTTCAAGCTTTTCCCTGAGCTCTTTGGATGTTTCCTCCTGCATTATCTTGTCCTTGTGCATGTCTGCGTTTCTTTGTTGTACTTCTTTGTACATGTCTTGTAGCTCCTCATTTCTTTTGTGGATATCTTGGAGCGTACGCTGCAGGTCGTCATGTATGTTGTCTTGTTCTTGCTTTTGCGCCTGCATTTCAGTGTGTTTGCGCTTCAAGTTGTTGTATTCCAACAATATCCCCTTAGTGAGCTCGGAGTTGTTTCTCGCCATTTGCTCCATCCTTTTCTGCATGTGCGAGCATTGTTTGTCCAGTTTTTCTTTTTCCCCTTCTAGTTGCTTTTTCTCGTGAAGAAGGTCTTTATTTTGGCGCAGAGTATCATCCACCTTCTCTTTCAGCATTCTGTATTTTTCCTCCGTGACTTTGAGTTTGTGCTCCATGTCTCTTTGCTTTTTCTCCTGTTCTTCCTTCTGTTGGAGGATTTCTTCATTTTTTTTCACAGCTTCATCGAAGTTTGTTTGGAGCAGCCGATTCATTTGGTCCATATATTGGAGATCCCATTCTGTCTTCTCAACAGTAGCTTTGCTGTCTTTAAGCTGGTTGGACATCTCCTTTAGTTCCACGCTCTTTTGCTTGTTTTCCTTAATTAGGAAGACAATCTGCTCTCGGGCTTGTCCAAACTTGATTCCCCAACCCTCATTAATAATATTTATGTCGGGCTGGCGTTTTTGTCTTTCTTCCAGGTTCTTATTTTGCGCTTCCATCTGTCTACACTTCTCCTCCAGTTGAAGTTTCTCTTCTTCAATCTGTTGAATTTTATTCTGGAGGTGGTAGTTTTCCTTCTTACTGTCATGTAATGCCCTTTGGACGGCTAAGAGGTCATTTGGGGAAATTGGCCGGCCACGACAGGAAGGAGAAGCGGCGTAATCTTTTTGCCTTGGTTGGTGTTTTGTTGGATACATGTTGAAGGTTGTACACGACAACTCTGAAAAGGTTTCCAAAAGTTTCTGTGGTGAACGTGTGAAGGCTGCAAACACAAATGCTGCGAAGACACGAACTAAAAAACTGCTGTGTGTCACCCCTGTTTAAGGAAAAACTTCAAAGGATCGTGTAGTGACATCATAACTCCGTGAGCCAATGAGATTGTCATGTGACATTTTGGAATGGGGATATTTTTTTTTAAACCGTTTTCAAATTTAACTTAATATTTGACTGTTTCTTAACTGACCTGTTTAGCTGATTAAGAAATGAATTGAAACGAGCATCACTAACGTTATATAACAGACAACAGAAAAAAAACAGGTTTTTTTCTAAGTAATAGAGGTATAATACATTTTTTAAATTTTTTTTTTTAAATTATCCTACTTTTTATAAGAGGGAACATTATTTAAAGAATATGTATTTAATTGCAAAACTCTCTATTCGTCTAAAGGCTATAACAAGAAAGGTGAGCTTCCTGCTCAAAAATGAAATGACCAAAATAAATGGAGCATTTCTCTGCAATTACAAACTCTGTGTAAACAATCTTGGTTTCAAAATAAGGCTAATGCTGGTGAGATGTCATCACAGGTGTAAATATTACTGCAGATGTTACTATGTCAAAGTTTCACAACTGTCTTATGTTTATTTATGTAGGCAAGACCTACTTTTCACTTTTTTGCTTTGCTATATGTTCTTGAGTGTATTAGTTTGCCAGCAGCACGAACATGTACTAGTGTCAATAATAATAGTACAGTGGATTAGAAAACCTGCTCACAAGTTGAATAAACACCCAGGATTGTTTCATCATTTTCATTCAAAACCAATATTTGAGTCAAAATGAGAAAGTTGTTTGTGCTGTCTGATGAAGAAGAAGCAAAATAAAGTGCAGTTTTGATGTAGATGATGTTGTATACAAACTAGAAGAGGAAGATAGTAGGATCTCTGTATCATGCTTTGTCACTTTGTACCATGTAATTCTTTCTATTTCCACCAGGGGGTGTTTTCAGAAGTGGTAGGTGGTAAAAGAAGAGGTCAGCAGGAAGATGGCGAAGAGCGACCAAAGACCAAGAAAAAGAGGCAGTCAGGCAAAGATGAAGAGTATTATATCCCTTACAGACCTAAAGACTTTGACTCTGAGAGAGGGTGAGGCATTAAACTGTTGCATCTGTTTCTTTAAAAAATGTGAATGGCTTTGTGTTTTATGCTGTTTTGTCCTGTGTTATGCGTCGACAGGTTGAGTCTCGGTGGAGAGGGCAGTGCTTTTGAACAGCAGGCCTCTTCAGCTGTCCTTGATCTCATGGGAGATGAAGGCGATCGCCTTAACCAGCAGAAGAAAATGATGAAATGGTACAAATTTCCCTATGTTTGACTCAGTATCCACCAAATGGTCATTTCAAACTATAATTTAAAGTCTTTTTTCCCCCTTCTTTTTTTAGGGACCGTAAGAGGAAGCGTTTTGTGAGAGAAACGGGAAAAGAAGACCAGAAGAAGAAGATCAAAACAGACAGCGGTCAGGTTATCAGTAACAAGAAGAACAGGAAGAACTTGTATCCTTCCAACAAAAAGCTTCTCTGTGTGCTGCTCTCAATGACCCTCTTCTCTACTCCTATGACAATATTAAGCTGTACTGTGAAGATGTTGTATCACTTGACAACATGTCAGTTATGAGGAGTGAAGGAAAAAATACAAGATTGATGATACAGGATCTGGATCAGATGGAGAAACAGGCGGAGGAGGCAGGAAGCCAGCAAGAGGTAGGAAGGCATCAAAATGAATAGCACAAACATGTTAAATATAGACCATCAGCCACCATGTTTTAACTCAACTCTAAAGGTAAATACTTCAAGTCCCTCTTCCAGCCTTGCGAGCTATAACCTCCAACCTCTTTGTTGTGTCGTGCCTCTCCCAGGTCGTGGCCGTGGCCGACGAGGTCCAAACGTACAGAGCTCCGGTGACCACAAAGCACGCTCGGAGCTGAAAACAAAGGATCAGATCATGAAGCAGCGCAAGAAAAAGCAGAAGCACCAGTTCCTGCAGGGCGGGGGGATGAGGAAGCTCCGCTCCAAGAACAAAAAGTGGCTCGGAGAAGTTAAAAAGTCAGGTTTTGGAAGGGGTGGCCATAAGAAAGGCAAGCTGAGGAAGAAACTGTGAGGAGGACAGAGGGTTGATGGTGTGGAGGACATCACGAGGAACTGGGTGATAAGCGTCAGAATCATCTGAGAACATCACCAAAGATTTTCCTGGTGCTTTGTGTGACTGTAGATTAAGGAGAAAATCATTTGTGAATCTTTACACTGCAGAAATGCACGTCACTTCTTCCTTGATGGCCTGCTGAACTCTGCGTTTGCCACAGAGTTATGTTTAATTATGATCCACTAACCTGGATTTACTACTTGTAAGCATGTTGGCAGTCTAATAAAAGTGTTTTGGAGTACTGAAATATGTCTTATCAAAATGGTAAAATACAGATATTAAATATTGTGTGCTTAATTTGCAGTTAGTTTCAAAAATCGTCTCGCCCATCTTTTCTTAAAATAAGAGGTGCTCTATAAAAATGACATTAAATTCTGTAAACGTGCTCTATTTGCAATTATTTATCATTACTGTTGTCCAAGTGGTCTCATTTCAAAGTTGAAAGCGAGCATCGGAACGGGCAAGAAAGGCGACTTTTAATTGACTTTGAATGTGTTGTGGTTACTGATATCAGATGGGCTGGGTTGAGAAACTGGCTTAGAATTCCTCTTGCCTTCAGCATGGCCACGCCCCTCTGACTTCTGCAATCAACAAGGCATTTTTACCCAGGGAAATGTTTATTTCGCTTTTCAGTTTGGACTGTTCTCTGTAAATTCCTGAGAAAATTTGAGAAGATCAGGAGTGTCTGAAAAACGTAAAACAGCCCATCTGTCACCAACAGCAATGCTGCCTTCAAAGTCACTTAAATCACCCTTTTTTTTTTCTGGCATGTGATTGGCTGATTAGATATTTGCATTCACAAGCAGCTGAATAGGTTAGTGCAGGGGTCAGCAACCTGCGGCTCTTTAGTCCTTTTAGTGCGGCTCTGCGTGGTTTGGGAAAATAAATTATTTTTTTAAGTAATTAGCTGAAGTGTATTTTATTTATGTTAGTTCTTTTTTAACTTGTAGTTCTAAATTGGAAGATTACTGTGATATTGAAATATAAATATAAAATTATATTCTATTAGTTTTTGAACGCTCAAAATAAGCGTCACACTTGCGGAAGCCGATATACCCGCCGAAACGCCGTGCATTTATCGAGACTTTCAACCCCAGGTAGGCTAATTATCAATCTTCGGATCCACATTATGTCAGCAGCTCCACCGTGAACTATGTTAAAAACAAACACCGCTCACGCCTCACAGATGACAGCTTACAGTCCTGCGTAAAGATGAAAGTGACTTCATACAGCTCCGATTTGCAGACGCTGTGCGCAGAGATTCAGGAGCAGAAGTCCCATTGTAAACATATCACGGCAGACCCAACGATGTTTCCATGAACACGCTTTACAGCTTCTCTTTATTGACCACTTTTCACACACGGTTGCTGTATGCATACAGCCGGTGTTAAAGCTCACAGCCCGACACATACCAACACAACAGCATAGAGAGCACAGACGTTAAGGCGCCGAGGCGTGATCGCGGGTGCCGCTCAGGTGCGTCCGCCTCCCCTGCAGCGGCGCTGCAGACCACGCCCCGCCACACACATTAACCAGGTAAAATACATATTGTCAGGGTTCCTGGGTCGGTGACCCAGTGTTTTCAGTTTTGTTCATGTTCATATATATATATAGCATATAGTAAACAATGAATCTGTAAACGACAGCTGTTGACATTTTTTAAAAATGAATGAAAAAGCATATTTAAATAATCAACATACATGATTTAAATATAAACACACACGTGACAAGAGACAGAACGTGTAGAAGATATATGCAGAAAGAGCTTTCAGTGGTCAGCTGATAACATGATATCTAAAAAATACATAGCTCATTTTCCTGTCTGTTAGTTGGACATGCTAACCTGTTAACAAGCTCCTATATTCACCCATACAGTTTGTAGATCATTTTGCTAAAATAGGTAAAATCTCCACTCTTTCAGGGCACTAATAGGCTAAAGGCATATTACAAAAGGTCATTCATGTATTCACAGATTCTCTGTAGTTATTCTGCTGCTCATTCACCTGTAAAAACCACACCAATCATTATTTCAACAGCCTTTTTATTTTGGAACAAAAGCATTTGACGATATGACTTACAGGACGTTACCAAATTCATGAAGCTATATTTGTGAGTTTATTTATCAATATCAGTTTAATGTAAACAGACTGATGTAGTAATAGACAGTAAAATGTTGGTGCGTGTGTAATATATGAGCGTTTATGTTTCTCTACATGGGTAAAAGTACTCCATGTCGCCCTCTGGTGGTAGCAACCAACTATGAAAAGAATGGATGTTGGATCTTAACTAAATGATAAAAAGTTTTATTACTTTGTATTACTTTCTTTAGTTTGGTAAAATTTACAGTTTTAATCCCATAAGAAAATAAATCACTATCATAGAGAGGGATATTAGTAATTCGTTTGTTAATAACACTTTGTTTGTGTTTGCTAATGTTTCGACAGGAAAATGGTTTTCTACAAAGTTGTTTCATGTACAGAGTAACACACACACACACACACACACACACACACACACACACACACACACACACACACACACACACACGTATGACTTTGCCGGTTTCAGCTGAAACAATTTCAGTGTTTCAAACCATGTTCCAGGATTTTTCCTTCACCATTTATGAGGTTTCAAGAAGAAGATAAACGACAGATATGAATGTTTGAAAAAGTTATAGATGAAAAGATGAAAAATACTCAAAGGATAAATTCAATTGGTTTATTGTTTTATGAATAAGTTGAAAAAGAAAAAGTTAAACAAGTAAATAATGAAACAAGGTAAAATGAAGTAAGAACAAAACGTTAACAAGTAAATAATGAAACAAGGTAAAATGAAGTAAGAACAAAACGTTAACAAGTAAATAATGAAACAAGGTAAAATGAAGTAAGAACAAAACGTTAACAAGTAAATAATGAAACAAGGTAAAATGAAGTAAGAACAAAACGTTAACAAGTAAATAATGAAACAAGGTAAAATGAAGTAAGAACAAAACGTTAACAAGTAAATAATGAAACAAGGTAAAATGAAGCAAGCACAAAAAGTTAAGTAAATAATGAAACAAGGTAAAATGAAGTAAGCACAAAAAGTTAAGTAAATAATGAAACAAGGTAGAGGAGAGAAAACCCCAACAATCCCCTCTGAGCACGCACTAGGCGACAGTGGGGAGGAAAAACTGCCTTTAAACGGGCAGAAACCTCCGGCAGAACCAGGCTCAGGAGGGGACAGTCAACTGCCGGGACTGGTTGGGGAGGTGAACAGAGGTGGAGCAAGACGAGGCTACACCTGCTGAGGAAGCAGTAGAGTTCCTCCTCCAGGGCCAGCGGAAGCGTTTGTTCTTCTTTTTCATGCAGTTTTCTACAAGAGCTTTTTTTTCCAGGATGAGGGTTCTCAACTCATCGATGGTTTCTTTGTTTTGTTTCTCAAGCTTCTTGCACGTTTTCTCCACCTCTTCCAACGTTGCTTGTTTTTCTTCAAGCTTTTCCCTGAGCTCTTTGGATGTTTCCTCCTGCATTATCTTGTCCTTGTGCATGTCTGCGTTTCTTTGTTGTACTTCTTTGTACATGTCTTGTAGCTCCTCATTTCTTTTGTGGATATCTTGGAGCGTACGCTGCAGGTCGTCATGTATGTTGTCTTGTTCTTGCTTTTGCGCCTGCATTTCAGTGTGTTTGCGCTTCAAGTTGTTGTATTCCAACAATATCCCCTTAGTGAGCTCGGAGTTGTTTCTCGCCATTTGCTCCATCCTTTTCTGCATGTGCGAGCATTGTTTGTCCAGTTTTTCTTTTTCCCCTTCTAGTTGCTTTTTCTCGTGAAGAAGGTCTTTATTTTGGCGCAGAGTATCATCCACCTTCTCTTTCAGCATTCTGTATTTTTCCTCCGTGACTTTGAGTTTGTGCTCCATGTCTCTTTGCTTTTTCTCCTGTTCTTCCTTCTGTTGGAGGATTTCTTCATTTTTTTTCACAGCTTCATCGAAGTTTGTTTGGAGCAGCCGATTCATTTGGTCCATATATTGGAGATCCCATTCTGTCTTCTCAACAGTAGCTTTGCTGTCTTTAAGCTGGTTGGACATCTCCTTTAGTTCCACGCTCTTTTGCTTGTTTTCCTTAATTAGGAAGACAATCTGCTCTCGGGCTTGTCCAAACTTGATTCCCCAACCCTCATTAATAATATTTATGTCGGGCTGGCGTTTTTGTCTTTCTTCCAGGTTCTTATTTTGCGCTTCCATCTGTCTACACTTCTCCTCCAGTTGAAGTTTCTCTTCTTCAATCTGTTGAATTTTATTCTGGAGGTGGTAGTTTTCCTTCTTACTGTCATGTAATGCCCTTTGGACGGCTAAGAGGTCATTTGGGGAAATTGGCCGGCCACGACAGGAAGGAGAAGCGGCGTAATCTTTTTGCCTTGGTTGGTGTTTTGTTGGATACATGTTGAAGGTTGTACACGACAACTCTGAAAAGGTTTCCAAAAGTTTCTGTGGTGAACGTGTGAAGGCTGCAAACACAAATGCTGCGAAGACACGAACTAAAAAACTGCTGTGTGTCACCCCTGTTTAAGGAAAAACTTCAAAGGATCGTGTAGTGACATCATAACTCCGTGAGCCAATGAGATTGTCATGTGACATTTTGGAATGGGGATATTTTTTTTTAAACCGTTTTCAAATTTAACTTAATATTTGACTGTTTCTTAACTGACCTGTTTAGCTGATTAAGAAATGAATTGAAACGAGCATCACTAACGTTATATAACAGACAACAGAAAAAAAACAGGTTTTTTTCTAAGTAATAGAGGTATAATACATTTTTTAAATTTTTTTTTTAAATTATCCTACTTTTTATAAGAGGGAACATTATTTAAAGAATATGTATTTAATTGCAAAACTCTCTATTCGTCTAAAGGCTATAACAAGAAAGGTGAGCTTCCTGCTCAAAAATGAAATGACCAAAATAAATGGAGCATTTCTCTGCAATTACAAACTCTGTGTAAACAATCTTGGTTTCAAAATAAGGCTAATGCTGGTGAGATGTCATCACAGGTGTAAATATTACTGCAGATGTTACTATGTCAAAGTTTCACAACTGTCTTATGTTTATTTATGTAGGCAAGACCTACTTTTCACTTTTTTGCTTTGCTATATGTTCTTGAGTGTATTAGTTTGCCAGCAGCACGAACATGTACTAGTGTCAATAATAATAGTACGGTGGATTAGAAAACCTGCTCACAAGTTGAATAAACACCCAGGATTGTTTCATCATTTTCATTCAAAACCAATATTTGAGTCAAAATGAGAAAGTTGTTTGTGCTGTCTGATGAAGAAGAAGCAAAATAAAGTGCAGTTTTGATGTAGATGATGTTGTATACAAACTAGAAGAGGAAGATAGTAGGATCTCTGTATCATGCTTTGTCACTTTGTACCATGTAATTCTTTCTATTTCCACCAGGGGGTGTTTTCAGAAGTGGTAGGTGGTAAAAGAAGAGGTCAGCAGGAAGATGGCGAAGAGCGACCAAAGACCAAGAAAAAGAGGCAGTCAGGCAAAGATGAAGAGTATTATATCCCTTACAGACCTAAAGACTTTGACTCTGAGAGAGGGTGAGGCATTAAACTGTTGCATCTGTTTCTTTAAAAAATGTGAATGGCTTTGTGTTTTATGCTGTTTTGTCCTGTGTTATGCGTCGACAGGTTGAGTCTCGGTGGAGAGGGCAGTGCTTTTGAACAGCAGGCCTCTTCAGCTGTCCTTGATCTCATGGGAGATGAAGGCGATCGCCTTAACCAGCAGAAGAAAATGATGAAATGGTACAAATTTCCCTATGTTTGACTCAGTATCCACCAAATGGTCATTTCAAACTATAATTTAAAGTCTTTTTTCCCCCTTCTTTTTTTAGGGACCGTAAGAGGAAGCGTTTTGTGAGAGAAACGGGAAAAGAAGACCAGAAGAAGAAGATCAAAACAGACAGCGGTCAGGTTATCAGTAACAAGAAGAACAGGAAGAACTTGTATCCTTCCAACAAAAAGCTTCTCTGTGTGCTGCTCTCAATGACCCTCTTCTCTACTCCTATGACAATATTAAGCTGTACTGTGAAGATGTTGTATCACTTGACAACATGTCAGTTATGAGGAGTGAAGGAAAAAATACAAGATTGATGATACAGGATCTGGATCAGATGGAGAAACAGGCGGAGGAGGCAGGAAGCCAGCAAGAGGTAGGAAGGCATCAAAATGAATAGCACAAACATGTTAAATATAGACCATCAGCCACCATGTTTTAACTCAACTCTAAAGGTAAATACTTCAAGTCCCTCTTCCAGCCTTGCGAGCTATAACCTCCAACCTCTTTGTTGTGTCGTGCCTCTCCCAGGTCGTGGCCGTGGCCGACGAGGTCCAAACGTACAGAGCTCCGGTGACCACAAAGCACGCTCGGAGCTGAAAACAAAGGATCAGATCATGAAGCAGCGCAAGAAAAAGCAGAAGCACCAGTTCCTGCAGGGCGGGGGGATGAGGAAGCTCCGCTCCAAGAACAAAAAGTGGCTCGGAGAAGTTAAAAAGTCAGGTTTTGGAAGGGGTGGCCATAAGAAAGGCAAGCTGAGGAAGAAACTGTGAGGAGGACAGAGGGTTGATGGTGTGGAGGACATCACGAGGAACTGGGTGATAAGCGTCAGAATCATCTGAGAACATCACCAAAGATTTTCCTGGTGCTTTGTGTGACTGTAGATTAAGGAGAAAATCATTTGTGAATCTTTACACTGCAGAAATGCACGTCACTTCTTCCTTGATGGCCTGCTGAACTCTGCGTTTGCCACAGAGTTATGTTTAATTATGATCCACTAACCTGGATTTACTACTTGTAAGCATGTTGGCAGTCTAATAAAAGTGTTTTGGAGTACTGAAATATGTCTTATCAAAATGGTAAAATACAGATATTAAATATTGTGTGCTTAATTTGCAGTTAGTTTCAAAAATCGTCTCGCCCATCTTTTCTTAAAATAAGAGGTGCTCTATAAAAATGACATTAAATTCTGTAAACGTGCTCTATTTGCAATTATTTATCATTACTGTTGTCCAAGTGGTCTCATTTCAAAGTTGAAAGCGAGCATCGGAACGGGCAAGAAAGGCGACTTTTAATTGACTTTGAATGTGTTGTGGTTACTGATATCAGATGGGCTGGGTTGAGAAACTGGCTTAGAATTCCTCTTGCCTTCAGCATGGCCACGCCCCTCTGACTTCTGCAATCAACAAGGCATTTTTACCCAGGGAAATGTTTATTTCGCGTTTCAGTTTGGACTGTTCTCTGTAAATTCCTGAGAAAATTTGAGAAGATCAGGAGTGTCTGAAAAACGTAAAACAGCCCATCTGTCACCAACAGCAATGCTGCCTTCAAAGTCACTTAAATCACCCTTTTTTTTTCTGGCATGTGATTGGCTGATTAGATATTTGCATTCACAAGCAGCTGAATAGGTTAGTGCAGGGGTCAGCAACCTGCGGCTCTTTAGTCCTTTTAGTGCGGCTCTGCGTGGTTTGGGAAAATAAATTATTTTTTTAAGTAATTAGCTGAAGTGTATTTTATTTATGTTAGTTCTTTTTTAACTTGTAGTTCTAAATTGGAAGATTACTGTGATATTGAAATATAAATATAAAATTATATTCTATTAGTTTTTGAACGCTCAAAATAAGCGTCACACTTGCGGAAGCCGATATACCCGCCGAAACGCCGTGCATTTATCGAGACTTTCAACCCCAGGTAGGCTAATTATCAATCTTCGGATCCACATTATGTCAGCAGCTCCACCGTGAACTATGTTAAAAACAAACACCGCTCACGCCTCACAGATGACAGCTTACAGTCCTGCGTAAAGATGAAAGTGACTTCATACAGCTCCGATTTGCAGACGCTGTGCGCAGAGATTCAGGAGCAGAAGTCCCATTGTAAACATATCACGGCAGACCCAACGATGTTTCCATGAACACGCTTTACAGCTTCTCTTTATTGACCACTTTTCACACACGGTTGCTGTATGCATACAGCCGGTGTTAAAGCTCACAGCCCGACACATACCAACACAACAGCATAGAGAGCACAGACGTTAAGGCGCCGAGGCGTGATCGCGGGTGCCGCTCAGGTGCGTCCGCCTCCCCTGCAGCGGCGCTGCAAACCACGCCCCGCCACACACATTAACCAGGTAAAATACATATTGTCAGGGTTCCTGGGTCGGTGACCCAGTGTTTTCAGTTTTGTTCATGTTCATATATATATATAGCATATAGTAAACAATGAATCTGTAAACGACAGCTGTTGACATTTTTTAAAAATGAATGAAAAAGCATATTTAAATAATCAACATACATGATTTAAATATAAACACACACGTGACAAGAGACAGAACGTGTAGAAGATATATGCAGAAAGAGCTTTCAGTGGTCAGCTGATAACATGATATCTAAAAAATACATAGCTCATTTTCCTGTCTGTTAGTTGGACATGCTAACCTGTTAACAAGCTCCTATATTCACCCATACAGTTTGTAGATCATTTTGCTAAAATAGGTAAAATCTCCACTCTTTCAGGGCACTAATAGGCTAAAGGCATATTACAAAAGGTCATTCATGTATTCACAGATTCTCTGTAGTTATTCTGCTGCTCATTCACCTGTAAAAACCACACCAATCATTATTTCAACAGCCTTTTTATTTTGGAACAAAAGCATTTGACGATATGACTTACAGGACGTTACCAAATTCATGAAGCTATATTTGTGAGTTTATTTATCAATATCAGTTTAATGTAAACAGACTGATGTAGTAATAGACAGTAAAATGTTGGTGCGTGTGTAATATATGAGCGTTTATGTTTCTCTACATGGGTAAAAGTACTCCATGTCGCCCTCTGGTGGTAGCAACCAACTATGAAAAGAATGGATGTTGGATCTTAACTAAATGATAAAAAGTTTTATTACTTTGTATTACTTTCTTTAGTTTGGTAAAATTTACAGTTTTAATCCCATAAGAAAATAAATCACTATCATAGAGAGGGATATTAGTAATTCGTTTGTTAATAACACTTTGTTTGTGTTTGCTAATGTTTCGACAGGAAAATGGTTTTCTACAAAGTTGTTTCATGTACAGAGTAACACACACACACACACACACACACACACACACACACACACACACACACACACGTATGACTTTGCCGGTTTCAGCTGAAACAATTTCAGTGTTTCAAACCATGTTCCAGGATTTTTCCTTCACCATTTATGAGGTTTCAAGAAGAAGATAAACGACAGATATGAATGTTTGAAAAAGTTATAGATGAAAAGATGAAAAATACTCAAAGGATAAATTCAATTGGTTTATTGTTTTATGAATAAGTTGAAAAAGAAAAAGTTAAACAAGTAAATAATGAAACAAGGTAAAATGAAGTAAGAACAAAACGTCAACAAGTAAATAATGAAACAAGGTAAAATGAAGTAAGAACAAAACGTTAACAAGTAAATAATGAAACAAGGTAAAATGAAGTAAGAACAAAACGTTAACAAGTAAATAATGAAACAAGGTAAAATGAAGCAAGCACAAAAAGTTAAGTAAATAATGAAACAAGGTAAAATGAAGTAAGCACAAAAAGTTAAGTAAATAATGAAACAAGGTAGAGGAGAGAAAACCCCAACAATCCCCTCTGAGCACGCACTAGGCGACAGTGGGGAGGAAAAACTGCCTTTAAACGGGCAGAAACCTCCGGCAGAACCAGGCTCAGGAGGGGACAGTCAACTGCCGGGACTGGTTGGGGAGGTGAACAGAGGTGGAGCAAGACGAGGCTACACCTGCTGAGGAAGCAGTAGAGTTCCTCCTCCAGGGCCAGCGGAAGCGTTTGTTCTTCTTTTTCATGCAGTTTTCTACAAGAGCTTTTTTTTCCAGGATGAGGGTTCTCAACTCATCGATGGTTTCTTTGTTTTGTTTCTCAAGCTTCTTGCACGTTTTCTCCACCTCTTCCAACGTTGCTTGTTTTTCTTCAAGCTTTTCCCTGAGCTCTTTGGATGTTTCCTCCTGCATTATCTTGTCCTTGTGCATGTCTGCGTTTCTTTGTTGTACTTCTTTGTACATGTCTTGTAGCTCCTCATTTCTTTTGTGGATATCTTGGAGCGTACGCTGCAGGTCGTCATGTATGTTGTCTTGTTCTTGCTTTTGCGCCTGCATTTCAGTGTGTTTGCGCTTCAAGTTGTTGTATTCCAACAATATCCCCTTAGTGAGCTCGGAGTTGTTTCTCGCCATTTGCTCCATCCTTTTCTGCATGTGCGAGCATTGTTTGTCCAGTTTTTCTTTTTCCCCTTCTAGTTGCTTTTTCTCGTGAAGAAGGTCTTTATTTTGGCGCAGAGTATCATCCACCTTCTCTTTCAGCATTCTGTATTTTTCCTCCGTGACTTTGAGTTTGTGCTCCATGTCTCTTTGCTTTTTCTCCTGTTCTTCCTTCTGTTGGAGGATTTCTTCATTTTTTTTCACAGCTTCATCGAAGTTTGTTTGGAGCAGCCGATTCATTTGGTCCATATATTGGAGATCCCATTCTGTCTTCTCAACAGTAGCTTTGCTGTCTTTAAGCTGGTTGGACATCTCCTTTAGTTCCACGCTCTTTTGCTTGTTTTCCTTAATTAGGAAGACAATCTGCTCTCGGGCTTGTCCAAACTTGATTCCCCAACCCTCATTAATAATATTTATGTCGGGCTGGCGTTTTTGTCTTTCTTCCAGGTTCTTATTTTGCGCTTCCATCTGTCTACACTTCTCCTCCAGTTGAAGTTTCTCTTCTTCAATCTGTTGAATTTTATTCTGGAGGTGGTAGTTTTCCTTCTTACTGTCATGTAATGCCCTTTGGACGGCTAAGAGGTCATTTGGGGAAATTGGCCGGCCACGACAGGAAGGAGAAGCGGCGTAATCTTTTTGCCTTGGTTGGTGTTTTGTTGGATACATGTTGAAGGTTGTACACGACAACTCTGAAAAGGTTTCCAAAAGTTTCTGTGGTGAACGTGTGAAGGCTGCAAACACAAATGCTGCGAAGACACGAACTAAAAAACTGCTGTGTGTCACCCCTGTTTAAGGAAAAACTTCAAAGGATCGTGTAGTGACATCATAACTCCGTGAGCCAATGAGATTGTCATGTGACATTTTGGAATGGGGATATTTTTTTTTAAACCGTTTTCAAATTTAACTTAATATTTGACTGTTTCTTAACTGACCTGTTTAGCTGATTAAGAAATGAATTGAAACGAGCATCACTAACGTTATATAACAGACAACAGAAAAAAAACAGGTTTTTTTCTAAGTAATAGAGGTATAATACATTTTTAAAAAATTTTTTTTAAATTATCCTACTTTTTATAAGAGGGAACATTATTTAAAGAATATGTATTTAATTGCAAAACTCTCTATTCGTCTAAAGGCTATAACAAGAAAGGTGAGCTTCCTGCTCAAAAATGAAATGACCAAAATAAATGGAGCATTTCTCTGCAATTACAAACTCTGTGTAAACAATCTTGGTTTCAAAATAAGGCTAATGCTGGTGAGATGTCATCACAGGTGTAAATATTACTGCAGATGTTACTATGTCAAAGTTTCACAACTGTCTTATGTTTATTTATGTAGGCAAGACCTACTTTTCACTTTTTTGCTTTGCTATATGTTCTTGAGTGTATTAGTTTGCCAGCAGCACGAACATGTACTAGTGTCAATAATAATAGTACGGTGGATTAGAAAACCTGCTCACAAGTTGAATAAACACCCAGGATTGTTTCATCATTTTCATTCAAAACCAATATTTGAGTCAAAATGAGAAAGTTGTTTGTGCTGTCTGATGAAGAAGAAGCAAAATAAAGTGCAGTTTTGATGTAGATGATGTTGTATACAAACTAGAAGAGGAAGATAGTAGGATCTCTGTATCATGCTTTGTCACTTTGTACCATGTAATTCTTTCTATTTCCACCAGGGGGTGTTTTCAGAAGTGGTAGGTGGTAAAAGAAGAGGTCAGCAGGAAGATGGCGAAGAGCGACCAAAGACCAAGAAAAAGAGGCAGTCAGGCAAAGATGAAGAGTATTATATCCCTTACAGACCTAAAGACTTTGACTCTGAGAGAGGGTGAGGCATTAAACTGTTGCATCTGTTTCTTTAAAAAATGTGAATGGCTTTGTGTTTTATGCTGTTTTGTCCTGTGTTATGCGTCGACAGGTTGAGTCTCGGTGGAGAGGGCAGTGCTTTTGAACAGCAGGCCTCTTCAGCTGTCCTTGATCTCATGGGAGATGAAGGCGATCGCCTTAACCAGCAGAAGAAAATGATGAAATGGTACAAATTTCCCTATGTTTGACTCAGTATCCACCAAATGGTCATTTCAAACTATAATTTAAAGTCTTTTTCCCCCCTTCTTTTTTTAGGGACCGTAAGAGGAAGCGTTTTGTGAGAGAAACGGGAAAAGAAGACCAGAAGAAGAAGATCAAAACAGACAGCGGTCAGGTTATCAGTAACAAGAAGAACAGGAAGAACTTGTATCCTTCCAACAAAAAGCTTCTCTGTGTGCTGCTCTCAATGACCCTCTTCTCTACTCCTATGACAATATTAAGCTGTACTGTGAAGATGTTGTATCACTTGACAACATGTCAGTTATGAGGAGTGAAGGAAAAAATACAAGATTGATGATACAGGATCTGGATCAGATGGAGAAACAGGCGGAGGAGGCAGGAAGCCAGCAAGAGGTAGGAAGGCATCAAAATGAATAGCACAAACATGTTAAATATAGACCATCAGCCACCATGTTTTAACTCAACTCTAAAGGTAAATACTTCAAGTCCCTCTTCCAGCCTTGCGAGCTATAACCTCCAACCTCTTTGTTGTGTCGTGCCTCTCCCAGGTCGTGGCCGTGGCCGACGAGGTCCAAACGTACAGAGCTCCGGTGACCACAAAGCACGCTCGGAGCTGAAAACAAAGGATCAGATCATGAAGCAGCGCAAGAAAAAGCAGAAGCACCAGTTCCTGCAGGGCGGGGGGATGAGGAAGCTCCGCTCCAAGAACAAAAAGTGGCTCGGAGAAGTTAAAAAGTCAGGTTTTGGAAGGGGTGGCCATAAGAAAGGCAAGCTGAGGAAGAAACTGTGAGGAGGACAGAGGGTTGATGGTGTGGAGGACATCACGAGGAACTGGGTGATAAGCGTCAGAATCATCTGAGAACATCACCAAAGATTTTCCTGGTGCTTTGTGTGACTGTAGATTAAGGAGAAAATCATTTGTGAATCTTTACACTGCAGAAATGCACGTCACTTCTTCCTTGATGGCCTGCTGAACTCTGCGTTTGCCACAGAGTTATGTTTAATTATGATCCACTAACCTGGATTTACTACTTGTAAGCATGTTGGCAGTCTAATAAAAGTGTTTTGGAGTACTGAAATATGTCTTATCAAAATGGTAAAATACAGATATTAAATATTGTGTGCTTAATTTGCAGTTAGTTTCAAAAATCGTCTCGCCCATCTTTTCTTAAAATAAGAGGTGCTCTATAAAAATGACATTAAATTCTGTAAACGTGCTCTATTTGCAATTATTTATCATTACTGTTGTCCAAGTGGTCTCATTTCAAAGTTGAAAGCGAGCATCGGAACGGGCAAGAAAGGCGACTTTTAATTGACTTTGAATGTGTTGTGGTTACTGATATCAGATGGGCTGGGTTGAGAAACTGGCTTAGAATTCCTCTTGCCTTCAGCATGGCCACGCCCCTCTGACTTCTGCAATCAACAAGGCATTTTTACCCAGGGAAATGTTTATTTCGCTTTTCAGTTTGGACTGTTCTCTGTAAATTCCTGAGAAAATTTGAGAAGATCAGGAGTGTCTGAAAAACGTAAAACAGCCCATCTGTCACCAACAGCAATGCTGCCTTCAAAGTCACTTAAATCACCCTTTTTTTTTTCTGGCATGTGATTGGCTGATTAGATATTTGCATTCACAAGCAGCTGAATAGGTTAGTGCAGGGGTCAGCAACCTGCGGCTCTTTAGTCCTTTTAGTGCGGCTCTGCGTGGTTTGGGAAAATAAATTATTTTTTTAAGTAATTAGCTGAAGTGTATTTTATTTATGTTAGTTCTTTTTTAACTTGTAGTTCTAAATTGGAAGATTACTGTGATATTGAAATATAAATATAAAATTATATTCTATTAGTTTTTGAACGCTCAAAATAAGCGTCACACTTGCGGAAGCCGATATACCCGCCGAAACGCCGTGCATTTATCGAGACTTTCAACCCCAGGTAGGCTAATTATCAATCTTCGGATCCACATTATGTCAGCAGCTCCACCGTGAACTATGTTAAAAACAAACACCGCTCACGCCTCACAGATGACAGCTTACAGTCCTGCGTAAAGATGAAAGTGACTTCATACAGCTCCGATTTGCAGACGCTGTGCGCAGAGATTCAGGAGCAGAAGTCCCATTGTAAACATATCACGGCAGACCCAACGATGTTTCCATGAACACGCTTTACAGCTTCTCTTTATTGACCACTTTTCACACACGGTTGCTGTATGCATACAGCCGGTGTTAAAGCTCACAGCCCGACACATACCAACACAACAGCATAGAGAGCACAGACGTTAAGGCGCCGAGGCGTGATCGCGGGTGCCGCTCAGGTGCGTCCGCCTCCCCTGCAGCGGCGCTGCAGACCACGCCCCGCCACACACATTAACCAGGTAAAATACATATTGTCAGGGTTCCTGGGTCGGTGACCCAGTGTTTTCAGTTTTGTTCATGTTCATATATATATATAGCATATAGTAAACAATGAATCTGTAAACGACAGCTGTTGACATTTTTTAAAAATGAATGAAAAAGCATATTTAAATAATCAACATACATGATTTAAATATAAACACACACGTGACAAGAGACAGAACGTGTAGAAGATATATGCAGAAAGAGCTTTCAGTGGTCAGCTGATAACATGATATCTAAAAAATACATAGCTCATTTTCCTGTCTGTTAGTTGGACATGCTAACCTGTTAACAAGCTCCTATATTCACCCATACAGTTTGTAGATCATTTTGCTAAAATAGGTAAAATCTCCACTCTTTCAGGGCACTAATAGGCTAAAGGCATATTACAAAAGGTCATTCATGTATTCACAGATTCTCTGTAGTTATTCTGCTGCTCATTCACCTGTAAAAACCACACCAATCATTATTTCAACAGCCTTTTTATTTTGGAACAAAAGCATTTGACGATATGACTTACAGGACGTTACCAAATTCATGAAGCTATATTTGTGAGTTTATTTATCAATATCAGTTTAATGTAAACAGACTGATGTAGTAATAGACAGTAAAATGTTGGTGCGTGTGTAATATATGAGCGTTTATGTTTCTCTACATGGGTAAAAGTACTCCATGTCGCCCTCTGGTGGTAGCAACCAACTATGAAAAGAATGGATGTTGGATCTTAACTAAATGATAAAAAGTTTTATTACTTTGTATTACTTTCTTTAGTTTGGTAAAATTTACAGTTTTAATCCCATAAGAAAATAAATCACTATCATAGAGAGGGATATTAGTAATTCGTTTGTTAATAACACTTTGTTTGTGTTTGCTAATGTTTCGACAGGAAAATGGTTTTCTACAAAGTTGTTTCATGTACAGAGTAACACACACACACACACACACACACACACACACACACACACACGTATGACTTTGCCGGTTTCAGCTGAAACAATTTCAGTGTTTCAAACCATGTTCCAGGATTTTTCCTTCACCATTTATGAGGTTTCAAGAAGAAGATAAACGACAGATATGAATGTTTGAAAAAGTTATAGATGAAAAGATGAAAAATACTCAAAGGATAAATTCAATTGGTTTATTGTTTTATGAATAAGTTGAAAAAGAAAAAGTTAAACAAGTAAATAATGAAACAAGGTAAAATGAAGTAAGAACAAAACGTCAACAAGTAAATAATGAAACAAGGTAAAATGAAGTAAGAACAAAACGTTAACAAGTAAATAATGAAACAAGGTAAAATGAAGCAAGCACAAAAAGTTAAGTAAATAATGAAACAAGGTAAAATGAAGTAAGCACAAAAAGTTAAGTAAATAATGAAACAAGGTAGAGGAGAGAAAACCCCAACAATCCCCTCTGAGCACGCACTAGGCGACAGTGGGGAGGAAAAACTGCCTTTAAACGGGCAGAAACCTCCGGCAGAACCAGGCTCAGGAGGGGACAGTCAACTGCCGGGACTGGTTGGGGAGGTGAACAGAGGTGGAGCAAGACGAGGCTACACCTGCTGAGGAAGCAGTAGAGTTCCTCCTCCAGGGCCAGCGGAAGCGTTTGTTCTTCTTTTTCATGCAGTTTTCTACAAGAGCTTTTTTTTCCAGGATGAGGGTTCTCAACTCATCGATGGTTTCTTTGTTTTGTTTCTCAAGCTTCTTGCACGTTTTCTCCACCTCTTCCAACGTTGCTTGTTTTTCTTCAAGCTTTTCCCTGAGCTCTTTGGATGTTTCCTCCTGCATTATCTTGTCCTTGTGCATGTCTGCGTTTCTTTGTTGTACTTCTTTGTACATGTCTTGTAGCTCCTCATTTCTTTTGTGGATATCTTGGAGCGTACGCTGCAGGTCGTCATGTATGTTGTCTTGTTCTTGCTTTTGCGCCTGCATTTCAGTGTGTTTGCGCTTCAAGTTGTTGTATTCCAACAATATCCCCTTAGTGAGCTCGGAGTTGTTTCTCGCCATTTGCTCCATCCTTTTCTGCATGTGCGAGCATTGTTTGTCCAGTTTTTCTTTTTCCCCTTCTAGTTGCTTTTTCTCGTGAAGAAGGTCTTTATTTTGGCGCAGAGTATCATCCACCTTCTCTTTCAGCATTCTGTATTTTTCCTCCGTGACTTTGAGTTTGTGCTCCATGTCTCTTTGCTTTTTCTCCTGTTCTTCCTTCTGTTGGAGGATTTCTTCATTTTTTTTCACAGCTTCATCGAAGTTTGTTTGGAGCAGCCGATTCATTTGGTCCATATATTGGAGATCCCATTCTGTCTTCTCAACAGTAGCTTTGCTGTCTTTAAGCTGGTTGGACATCTCCTTTAGTTCCACGCTCTTTTGCTTGTTTTCCTTAATTAGGAAGACAATCTGCTCTCGGGCTTGTCCAAACTTGATTCCCCAACCCTCATTAATAATATTTATGTCGGGCTGGCGTTTTTGTCTTTCTTCCAGGTTCTTATTTTGCGCTTCCATCTGTCTACACTTCTCCTCCAGTTGAAGTTTCTCTTCTTCAATCTGTTGAATTTTATTCTGGAGGTGGTAGTTTTCCTTCTTACTGTCATGTAATGCCCTTTGGACGGCTAAGAGGTCATTTGGGGAAATTGGCCGGCCACGACAGGAAGGAGAAGCGGCGTAATCTTTTTGCCTTGGTTGGTGTTTTGTTGGATACATGTTGAAGGTTGTACACGACAACTCTGAAAAGGTTTCCAAAAGTTTCTGTGGTGAACGTGTGAAGGCTGCAAACACAAATGCTGCGAAGACACGAACTAAAAAACTGCTGTGTGTCACCCCTGTTTAAGGAAAAACTTCAAAGGATCGTGTAGTGACATCATAACTCCGTGAGCCAATGAGATTGTCATGTGACATTTTGGAATGGGGATATTTTTTTTTAAACCGTTTTCAAATTTAACTTAATATTTGACTGTTTCTTAACTGACCTGTTTAGCTGATTAAGAAATGAATTGAAACGAGCATCACTAACGTTATATAACAGACAACAGAAAAAAAACAGGTTTTTTTCTAAGTAATAGAGGTATAATACATTTTTTAAATTTTTTTTTTAAATTATCCTACTTTTTATAAGAGGGAACATTATTTAAAGAATATGTATTTAATTGCAAAACTCTCTATTCGTCTAAAGGCTATAACAAGAAAGGTGAGCTTCCTGCTCAAAAATGAAATGACCAAAATAAATGGAGCATTTCTCTGCAATTACAAACTCTGTGTAAACAATCTTGGTTTCAAAATAAGGCTAATGCTGGTGAGATGTCATCACAGGTGTAAATATTACTGCAGATGTTACTATGTCAAAGTTTCACAACTGTCTTATGTTTATTTATGTAGGCAAGACCTACTTTTCACTTTTTTGCTTTGCTATATGTTCTTGAGTGTATTAGTTTGCCAGCAGCACGAACATGTACTAGTGTCAATAATAATAGTACGGTGGATTAGAAAACCTGCTCACAAGTTGAATAAACACCCAGGATTGTTTCATCATTTTCATTCAAAACCAATATTTGAGTCAAAATGAGAAAGTTGTTTGTGCTGTCTGATGAAGAAGAAGCAAAATAAAGTGCAGTTTTGATGTAGATGATGTTGTATACAAACTAGAAGAGGAAGATAGTAGGATCTCTGTATCATGCTTTGTCACTTTGTACCATGTAATTCTTTCTATTTCCACCAGGGGGTGTTTTCAGAAGTGGTAGGTGGTAAAAGAAGAGGTCAGCAGGAAGATGGCGAAGAGCGACCAAAGACCAAGAAAAAGAGGCAGTCAGGCAAAGATGAAGAGTATTATATCCCTTACAGACCTAAAGACTTTGACTCTGAGAGAGGGTGAGGCATTAAACTGTTGCATCTGTTTCTTTAAAAAATGTGAATGGCTTTGTGTTTTATGCTGTTTTGTCCTGTGTTATGCGTCGACAGGTTGAGTCTCGGTGGAGAGGGCAGTGCTTTTGAACAGCAGGCCTCTTCAGCTGTCCTTGATCTCATGGGAGATGAAGGCGATCGCCTTAACCAGCAGAAGAAAATGATGAAATGGTACAAATTTCCCTATGTTTGACTCAGTATCCACCAAATGGTCATTTCAAACTATAATTTAAAGTCTTTTTTCCCCCTTCTTTTTTTAGGGACCGTAAGAGGAAGCGTTTTGTGAGAGAAACGGGAAAAGAAGACCAGAAGAAGAAGATCAAAACAGACAGCGGTCAGGTTATCAGTAACAAGAAGAACAGGAAGAACTTGTATCCTTCCAACAAAAAGCTTCTCTGTGTGCTGCTCTCAATGACCCTCTTCTCTACTCCTATGACAATATTAAGCTGTACTGTGAAGATGTTGTATCACTTGACAACATGTCAGTTATGAGGAGTGAAGGAAAAAATACAAGATTGATGATACAGGATCTGGATCAGATGGAGAAACAGGCGGAGGAGGCAGGAAGCCAGCAAGAGGTAGGAAGGCATCAAAATGAATAGCACAAACATGTTAAATATAGACCATCAGCCACCATGTTTTAACTCAACTCTAAAGGTAAATACTTCAAGTCCCTCTTCCAGCCTTGCGAGCTATAACCTCCAACCTCTTTGTTGTGTCGTGCCTCTCCCAGGTCGTGGCCGTGGCCGACGAGGTCCAAACGTACAGAGCTCCGGTGACCACAAAGCACGCTCGGAGCTGAAAACAAAGGATCAGATCATGAAGCAGCGCAAGAAAAAGCAGAAGCACCAGTTCCTGCAGGGCGGGGGGATGAGGAAGCTCCGCTCCAAGAACAAAAAGTGGCTCGGAGAAGTTAAAAAGTCAGGTTTTGGAAGGGGTGGCCATAAGAAAGGCAAGCTGAGGAAGAAACTGTGAGGAGGACAGAGGGTTGATGGTGTGGAGGACATCACGAGGAACTGGGTGATAAGCGTCAGAATCATCTGAGAACATCACCAAAGATTTTCCTGGTGCTTTGTGTGACTGTAGATTAAGGAGAAAATCATTTGTGAATCTTTACACTGCAGAAATGCACGTCACTTCTTCCTTGATGGCCTGCTGAACTCTGCGTTTGCCACAGAGTTATGTTTAATTATGATCCACTAACCTGGATTTACTACTTGTAAGCATGTTGGCAGTCTAATAAAAGTGTTTTGGAGTACTGAAATATGTCTTATCAAAATGGTAAAATACAGATATTAAATATTGTGTGCTTAATTTGCAGTTAGTTTCAAAAATCGTCTCGCCCATCTTTTCTTAAAATAAGAGGTGCTCTATAAAAATGACATTAAATTCTGTAAACGTGCTCTATTTGCAATTATTTATCATTACTGTTGTCCAAGTGGTCTCATTTCAAAGTTGAAAGCGAGCATCGGAACGGGCAAGAAAGGCGACTTTTAATTGACTTTGAATGTGTTGTGGTTACTGATATCAGATGGGCTGGGTTGAGAAACTGGCTTAGAATTCCTCTTGCCTTCAGCATGGCCACGCCCCTCTGACTTCTGCAATCAACAAGGCATTTTTACCCAGGGAAATGTTTATTTCGCGTTTCAGTTTGGACTGTTCTCTGTAAATTCCTGAGAAAATTTGAGAAGATCAGGAGTGTCTGAAAAACGTAAAACAGCCCATCTGTCACCAACAGCAATGCTGCCTTCAAAGTCACTTAAATCACCCTTTTTTTTTCTGGCATGTGATTGGCTGATTAGATATTTGCATTCACAAGCAGCTGAATAGGTTAGTGCAGGGGTCAGCAACCTGCGGCTCTTTAGTCCTTTTAGTGCGGCTCTGCGTGGTTTGGGAAAATAAATTATTTTTTTAAGTAATTAGCTGAAGTGTATTTTATTTATGTTAGTTCTTTTTTAACTTGTAGTTCTAAATTGGAAGATTACTGTGATATTGAAATATAAATATAAAATTATATTCTATTAGTTTTTGAACGCTCAAAATAAGCGTCACACTTGCGGAAGCCGATATACCCGCCGAAACGCCGTGCATTTATCGAGACTTTCAACCCCAGGTAGGCTAATTATCAATCTTCGGATCCACATTATGTCAGCAGCTCCACCGTGAACTATGTTAAAAACAAACACCGCTCACGCCTCACAGATGACAGCTTACAGTCCTGCGTAAAGATGAAAGTGACTTCATACAGCTCCGATTTGCAGACGCTGTGCGCAGAGATTCAGGAGCAGAAGTCCCATTGTAAACATATCACGGCAGACCCAACGATGTTTCCATGAACACGCTTTACAGCTTCTCTTTATTGACCACTTTTCACACACGGTTGCTGTATGCATACAGCCGGTGTTAAAGCTCACAGCCCGACACATACCAACACAACAGCATAGAGAGCACAGACGTTAAGGCGCCGAGGCGTGATCGCGGGTGCCGCTCAGGTGCGTCCGCCTCCCCTGCAGCGGCGCTGCAGACCACGCCCCGCCACACACATTAACCAGGTAAAATACATATTGTCAGGGTTCCTGGGTCGGTGACCCAGTGTTTTCAGTTTTGTTCATGTTCATATATATATATAGCATATAGTAAACAATGAATCTGTAAACGACAGCTGTTGACATTTTTTAAAAATGAATGAAAAAGCATATTTAAATAATCAACATACATGATTTAAATATAAACACACACGTGACAAGAGACAGAACGTGTAGAAGATATATGCAGAAAGAGCTTTCAGTGGTCAGCTGATAACATGATATCTAAAAAATACATAGCTCATTTTCCTGTCTGTTAGTTGGACATGCTAACCTGTTAACAAGCTCCTATATTCACCCATACAGTTTGTAGATCATTTTGCTAAAATAGGTAAAATCTCCACTCTTTCAGGGCACTAATAGGCTAAAGGCATATTACAAAAGGTCATTCATGTATTCACAGATTCTCTGTAGTTATTCTGCTGCTCATTCACCTGTAAAAACCACACCAATCATTATTTCAACAGCCTTTTTATTTTGGAACAAAAGCATTTGACGATATGACTTACAGGACGTTACCAAATTCATGAAGCTATATTTGTGAGTTTATTTATCAATATCAGTTTAATGTAAACAGACTGATGTAGTAATAGACAGTAAAATGTTGGTGCGTGTGTAATATATGAGCGTTTATGTTTCTCTACATGGGTAAAAGTACTCCATGTCGCCCTCTGGTGGTAGCAACCAACTATGAAAAGAATGGATGTTGGATCTTAACTAAATGATAAAAAGTTTTATTACTTTGTATTACTTTCTTTAGTTTGGTAAAATTTACAGTTTTAATCCCATAAGAAAATAAATCACTATCATAGAGAGGGATATTAGTAATTCGTTTGTTAATAACACTTTGTTTGTGTTTGCTAATGTTTCGACAGGAAAATGGTTTTCTACAAAGTTGTTTCATGTACAGAGTAACACACACACACACACACACACACACACACACACACACACACACACACACACACACACACACACACGTATGACTTTGCCGGTTTCAGCTGAAACAATTTCAGTGTTTCAAACCATGTTCCAGGATTTTTCCTTCACCATTTATGAGGTTTCAAGAAGAAGATAAACGACAGATATGAATGTTTGAAAAAGTTATAGATGAAAAGATGAAAAATACTCAAAGGATAAATTCAATTGGTTTATTGTTTTATGAATAAGTTGAAAAAGAAAAAGTTAAACAAGTAAATAATGAAACAAGGTAAAATGAAGTAAGAACAAAACGTTAACAAGTAAATAATGAAACAAGGTAAAATGAAGTAAGAACAAAACGTCAACAAGTAAATAATGAAACAAGGTAAAATGAAGTAAGAACAAAACGTTAACAAGTAAATAATGAAACAAGGTAAAATGAAGTAAGAACAAAACGTCAACAAGTAAATAATGAAACAAGGTAAAATGAAGTAAGAACAAAACGTTAACAAGTAAATAATGAAACAAGGTAAAATGAAGTAAGAACAAAACGTTAACAAGTAAATAATGAAACAAGGTAAAATGAAGCAAGCACAAAAAGTTAAGTAAATAATGAAACAAGGTAAAATGAAGTAAGCACAAAAAGTTAAGTAAATAATGAAACAAGGTAGAGGAGAGAAAACCCCAACAATCCCCTCTGAGCACGCACTAGGCGACAGTGGGGAGGAAAAACTGCCTTTAAACGGGCAGAAACCTCCGGCAGAACCAGGCTCAGGAGGGGACAGTCAACTGCCGGGACTGGTTGGGGAGGTGAACAGAGGTGGAGCAAGACGAGGCTACACCTGCTGAGGAAGCAGTAGAGTTCCTCCTCCAGGGCCAGCGGAAGCGTTTGTTCTTCTTTTTCATGCAGTTTTCTACAAGAGCTTTTTTTTCCAGGATGAGGGTTCTCAACTCATCGATGGTTTCTTTGTTTTGTTTCTCAAGCTTCTTGCACGTTTTCTCCACCTCTTCCAACGTTGCTTGTTTTTCTTCAAGCTTTTCCCTGAGCTCTTTGGATGTTTCCTCCTGCATTATCTTGTCCTTGTGCATGTCTGCGTTTCTTTGTTGTACTTCTTTGTACATGTCTTGTAGCTCCTCATTTCTTTTGTGGATATCTTGGAGCGTACGCTGCAGGTCGTCATGTATGTTGTCTTGTTCTTGCTTTTGCGCCTGCATTTCAGTGTGTTTGCGCTTCAAGTTGTTGTATTCCAACAATATCCCCTTAGTGAGCTCGGAGTTGTTTCTCGCCATTTGCTCCATCCTTTTCTGCATGTGCGAGCATTGTTTGTCCAGTTTTTCTTTTTCCCCTTCTAGTTGCTTTTTCTCGTGAAGAAGGTCTTTATTTTGGCGCAGAGTATCATCCACCTTCTCTTTCAGCATTCTGTATTTTTCCTCCGTGACTTTGAGTTTGTGCTCCATGTCTCTTTGCTTTTTCTCCTGTTCTTCCTTCTGTTGGAGGATTTCTTCATTTTTTTTCACAGCTTCATCGAAGTTTGTTTGGAGCAGCCGATTCATTTGGTCCATATATTGGAGATCCCATTCTGTCTTCTCAACAGTAGCTTTGCTGTCTTTAAGCTGGTTGGACATCTCCTTTAGTTCCACGCTCTTTTGCTTGTTTTCCTTAATTAGGAAGACAATCTGCTCTCGGGCTTGTCCAAACTTGATTCCCCAACCCTCATTAATAATATTTATGTCGGGCTGGCGTTTTTGTCTTTCTTCCAGGTTCTTATTTTGCGCTTCCATCTGTCTACACTTCTCCTCCAGTTGAAGTTTCTCTTCTTCAATCTGTTGAATTTTATTCTGGAGGTGGTAGTTTTCCTTCTTACTGTCATGTAATGCCCTTTGGACGGCTAAGAGGTCATTTGGGGAAATTGGCCGGCCACGACAGGAAGGAGAAGCGGCGTAATCTTTTTGCCTTGGTTGGTGTTTTGTTGGATACATGTTGAAGGTTGTACACGACAACTCTGAAAAGGTTTCCAAAAGTTTCTGTGGTGAACGTGTGAAGGCTGCAAACACAAATGCTGCGAAGACACGAACTAAAAAACTGCTGTGTGTCACCCCTGTTTAAGGAAAAACTTCAAAGGATCGTGTAGTGACATCATAACTCCGTGAGCCAATGAGATTGTCATGTGACATTTTGGAATGGGGATATTTTTTTTTAAACCGTTTTCAAATTTAACTTAATATTTGACTGTTTCTTAACTGACCTGTTTAGCTGATTAAGAAATGAATTGAAACGAGCATCACTAACGTTATATAACAGACAACAGAAAAAAAACAGGTTTTTTTCTAAGTAATAGAGGTATAATACATTTTTTAAAATTTTTTTTTAAATTATCCTACTTTTTATAAGAGGGAACATTATTTAAAGAATATGTATTTAATTGCAAAACTCTCTATTCGTCTAAAGGCTATAACAAGAAAGGTGAGCTTCCTGCTCAAAAATGAAATGACCAAAATAAATGGAGCATTTCTCTGCAATTACAAACTCTGTGTAAACAATCTTGGTTTCAAAATAAGGCTAATGCTGGTGAGATGTCATCACAGGTGTAAATATTACTGCAGATGTTACTATGTCAAAGTTTCACAACTGTCTTATGTTTATTTATGTAGGCAAGACCTACTTTTCACTTTTTTGCTTTGCTATATGTTCTTGAGTGTATTAGTTTGCCAGCAGCACGAACATGTACTAGTGTCAATAATAATAGTACGGTGGATTAGAAAACCTGCTCACAAGTTGAATAAACACCCAGGATTGTTTCATCATTTTCATTCAAAACCAATATTTGAGTCAAAATGAGAAAGTTGTTTGTGCTGTCTGATGAAGAAGAAGCAAAATAAAGTGCAGTTTTGATGTAGATGATGTTGTATACAAACTAGAAGAGGAAGATAGTAAGATCTCTGTATCATGCTTTGTCACTTTGTACCATGTAATTCTTTCTATTTCCACCAGGGGGTGTTTTCAGAAGTGGTAGGTGGTAAAAGAAGAGGTCAGCAGGAAGATGGCGAAGAGCGACCAAAGACCAAGAAAAAGAGGCAGTCAGGCAAAGATGAAGAGTATTATATCCCTTACAGACCTAAAGACTTTGACTCTGAGAGAGGGTGAGGCATTAAACTGTTGCATCTGTTTCTTTAAAAAATGTGAATGGCTTTGTGTTTTATGCTGTTTTGTCCTGTGTTATGCGTCGACAGGTTGAGTCTCGGTGGAGAGGGCAGTGCTTTTGAACAGCAGGCCTCTTCAGCTGTCCTTGATCTCATGGGAGATGAAGGCGATCGCCTTAACCAGCAGAAGAAAATGATGAAATGGTACAAATTTCCCTATGTTTGACTCAGTATCCACCAAATGGTCATTTCAAACTATAATTTAAAGTCTTTTTTCCCCCTTCTTTTTTTAGGGACCGTAAGAGGAAGCGTTTTGTGAGAGAAACGGGAAAAGAAGACCAGAAGAAGAAGATCAAAACAGACAGCGGTCAGGTTATCAGTAACAAGAAGAACAGGAAGAACTTGTATCCTTCCAACAAAAAGCTTCTCTGTGTGCTGCTCTCAATGACCCTCTTCTCTACTCCTATGACAATATTAAGCTGTACTGTGAAGATGTTGTATCACTTGACAACATGCAACATCAAGCATAACCTATTTTTTAGCAGTGTAAAACCATCTCATATGAAAGATCTCATATGAAAGATCAAATAACAAACATAATGGAGGTTTTGGGCTTAACGACTACTTTTCTCTCTTTTGTCTCTTTAGGCACTAGGATCAGCACCTTCACGCAGGCTGACCTGGCATCATGCAGCATCAGGTACGTCGACATCAGTGAAGAAGAGAAACATGCCGACTGGTTCTCCTTCACCGTGTCCGACGGGACAAATGAGGTGAATGGCAGAAGATTTTTACGATACCTGGTAGCTTAACATGTTTTAAAATTCATTCATGAAGGAGGTCTTGATGCAGATATCTACTGACTACAACAGAAGCTCTGAAATATTATTTGTTCTTCCTAAAGACTAATTGGGTTTTAAAAATAACTTCCCATTTTGGCCAAGACATAAGTCAACAGTCCTTGTGTGTCCAAAGAGGGACCTTTAATCTTTAAAGTGCAGGGAACAACCTTAAATGGTGCAGAAGCTGTTGACAGGAATTAAGAAAGAAAACCAGAAAGAGAAATGTTTTCTGATCACTTAAACACTTAGCTTAATTAAAAAAAAACCTTAACGGTGTCATTAAATTGAAAGGCATTAAAGAAATGCAAAAAAACTAACAAACTCTACAGCTTTTATAACAGTGGGAAAGTAGCAGCTTCCTGTCCCGTCATCTCATGCATAAATCTGCCTTGCTAATTCAAACTAATGAGGATCACAAGGACTCGAGTAAACATGTAAAAAAGGTCATCTGACCTTCACGCCTGGCTGACTGCAATGTGTGGAAGCTTTGTGGCCACTGTGGTGCTTGGTGAAGTTGTGTAGCCCTTTGGGGTTAAACTTTTTCATCACAATTAGACTTTTCTATTTGCTCAATTGTTGAGAAAGTTCTCAGTGAAAAGTAGGAAGTTGCTGGCAGAAGGTAGTTTTGGTTACACATATGTGTATCGCTCATAGGTTGTTTCATCATCTTATTATTGTTCTTTGTCTTCAGGTTGCTCAGACTTTCTACATCACTGTCAAGCCTGTGGACGACTCCCTGCCTCTTCTTCAGGTCCCTGGCATGAGGGTGCAGGAGGGTGGGGGAAAGACCATCACTGAGTTTGAGCTGAAAGCCACCGATGCGGACACAGAGGTAACACACTGGCTACATACGTTTTCTGCAAATCTTTCACAGCTTTAATTACAGTATATGCGTGACATTATGACAAGAATCAGGTGTCACCTTCTTTGGCGGGAACTACAACAGAGACGCTTTGAGCACTTCAGAAGGTCTTAAAATAAAACAAAACAAAACTTTTCAAATGTTTAACTGAGGTCAAAATACAGCATTCAAGGGCTGATTTCTTCAGCATGCACGCTCATACTTCTCCTATAATTAAGGCTAAACTAAAGCAAATGTTGCTCTCCATCCTCTGCTGCATATATTGTAGAGTTAATAATATGCATGAAGTACTTTAAATTATCTTATTTGCCTTTTTCCTTCTTTAAGCATCTGATTCCCTTTATGAGCTGCACAATACAAACAGATCATATCTTTGAAGCTTGGTATGATTTGTGAACTAATTGGCATCATGTTTGGAATCATCCCAAAGCACTACAGTTACCAGTTTAGAAAAGAGCTGGAGCTCTGAATATTTATTTTGAGATCATTACCTAAGCTGGCTAAACTAAGCAGCCGGTTTAAAGGATAATCCAACACTGTTAGTCCCATAAATCTGTATTATTCTGTATTCTCAGTAAAAACTTGAAGATTTATTTTCTACTGCCTTATTGTAGAATTTTACAGAATAACACCCAAAAGTGATGTTAAGGTTCGCCACTATAGATATTTTGAAGCTGATTCCTGAATTTGAGTTCTCACTATTTTGCTGGTTTGTTGGTTGTGGAGAACAAACACTGCTTCTTTATGTAGCTTCATCCTAGGGAGACATTGCAGGCAATATCACTGCAATGTGATACGATGGCACCTGCTGTACAGTTTTATTACAGTGGGATGATTGAAATGGCAGAGTGAGGCTGTGTCTGCGAGAGTGTGCGTGCTCTTTTGTGAATTTGTGGGTGTATTCATGTGCTTCTGTCTTTGTGAGGACATGTTTGGAAGGACAGGATATTTCTGTAGCATGGAAGGAGCAGCTTCATGTTTTCAGCTCACCACAGGTTGAGCAAAAGAGTGGGTGAAGTTTTGCCTTTTCTCATCCTCCTGTAAGCTTTGATATTTTTTGCTTTTCCTGCTTCAAATATTCATAAAAAAATTAGGATAATTTTCCTTTTTGTGTCATAGTGAATACTAAAAAACCATATACTACATGTTCATTTTAAAAACACATCAATTGGCTGATGGTGTATGATATTAAAAGGAAATGAAGGCTACTTTTTGATAAGGTATGCAGCAAATGCTGATCTTATCAGGTTAGTGTGGGATCACTGCAGTTATAGTTGGGATACACTGTGTACAACTGCAATTAGTGCCAATTTATGTTTCCAGATCAAACCCTTATGACTCCTTAAAATGAAGTCATGGCTTTCTGACTCCCTTCAAGTTCAATCTTTTTTCTATTCTGAAATAGTTTCATTTGAAGGACTTTTTAATACCTGAAGATCAGCTATGCCTCAGAGCTGTTGGGACTCACAAATTGGAAACCGCTGCTCCTGGGCTTTCCTTCTAAACTCCCTCAGTGGATGACATAAACCACAAAGACTTCTCTATCAGTGTATAGAGAGCCACCTGTTTCCTTCACTGCATCCAGTTTAGTGTTGCATCGGTGCCCGCATCCTGCATCCTTCGTGCTGCTGCAGATAAAACTCTGTGCCTGTTGGAAGGTAGAGGAGGGGAAAACAAAAGACTCCTTTAGATTTTGCCTTCACAGTGAGAACGAGGGCCAAAAGCTTGACCTCACATTCTTCGCCCTGATCATTTCTCCTGAATGACTCCATGTATCTGCTGTATTTTCTGTTGCGCATGTTTACTCAGCTAATTTTCATTTTAAATCAGCAGTTCTCTCATTATGAGCCTGCTTATGTTCACCTCAAGGTTGCAGATGAGGATCAGTGTCCATCTGCTGTTGTAAAATGTTGGTCCTCCAGGCTGCAGAGAGCCACTTTAATGTGTCGCATGCTTAATTTGAAGCTTGTAAACATAATTTTCTTAATGATAATACATTTCCAATAACTGAAATAAACCTTAGCCTGAGCGCGAGAGATGGAGTCAATATGAATAAATAAAACAGATGAGATTTCTAGTTCAAACTGTAAACATCATCCCGACTGTGAGCATTTGCTCCCATATTCTGCCAAATGCTTGTACTCAATCTAAAAATATGTTTGAGATATTACTATTCTGGATATTAATGCATAATCTCTGTGGTGTTTATGCTGAGCTTCCTGAAGGTCATTTGGCCAATTTTGAAGCAGTGGGGCTCTCATCTAAGTGTTTCCTTTTCTACAACCTTCTGTGGAAGGTGTAAATGAGCAGAAACCCAGAGCCAATAATAACTTTCATATTTGATATTTTCCAAGAAATTCATTATTCGCAAAAGATTTTTACTATTAAGATTCAGTCTTTTTTGGGTGTCTCCCTCCTCACAGTAAAATTGTGTGCAAGCATAAAAATCCGCACTAATTGTCTTTAAAGACCATCGTGTGAATTAGGTTCTCCTGCTGATTTAAAAAACCTGCTGCAGTGCTTTGTAACATTTTTTGGCATATTTAAAACATTATTTTTAACCCATTTTGAACCTGTGTGGTTATTTTTGACTGACTCCTATCAGACCTGATCTGGAAACCATGGACAACTTCAAGTTCCTGGTCTAAGACAGTAAACCAAATGTGGTCAGTGACAATGGTACCCTCATAAGCTTTGAGCACAAAAGGTCTGCACCATTTCCAAAAAAATATACATATTTTATAATGATTACCCGTTGCCAGTGTAGGGACTAACGCGTTATTAAGTAACGCGTTACAGTAACTACGTTATTATTGTGGTAACGAGCACGGTAACTAGTTATTATGCCAAAATCAAGAACACGTTTATCATTACTGGGAATTAGATAGGGTCATTACTTCGTGTGTTACGTTCGACTTACCTCGGAAATCGGACACGGACCAGGGAATGATGTCACACTCGAGTAAACGGCGTTCTGGTTAGCCTCGTCAGAGAAGTCGGGACTCCAATATGGCGACGCCCTCGAAAACGGTTGTTTTGCTAGCCCTCTATAAAAACAAATTACTACTAAACACATATGCAGCTCATCTGCAGTCTGGAGTTACCTACATCTTCCTACTCGGAAGGCAGAATTTCCGAGTTCTGAGTACAACCGAAAGCACCACGACTGCAGTTTCCATGGTGGACGTAAAAAGCGCACGTGACGCTGTGACGTAGGCTAGAATTTTAGACCACTGAAGCACTTAATCTACCATCATATTTTATTGATCTACATGGCCTGACTGGAGGAAATATTATTTTGGTTAAATATTGACTATTGACGTCCTCAAGACCTGTGCCCCCCAGCTGTGTGGAGTCTTTCATAAACTGTTTATGCTGAGTCTGAGTCTGCAGAGGGTCCCAGTGATGTGGAAGACATCATGCCTCGTCCCTGTACCAAAGACACCACGTCCCAGTGGCCCCCCGGATTACAGGCCCGTGGCACTGACCTCCCACATCATGAAGACCCTGGAAAGGCTCATCCTGGACCAGCTGCGACCCATAGTAAGACCACACCTGGATCCCCTTCAGTTCGCTTATCAGCCTCGTCTTGGAACTGAGGATGCCATCATCTACCTGCTCAATCGTGTCTACACCCATCTGGACCAGCCGGCGAGCACTGTGAGGGTCATGTTTTTTGACTTTTCTAGTGCTTTCAATACCATCAGGCCGACCCTCCTGGGTGATAAGTTAGCAGCGGTGCAGGTGGATGCTTCTCTGGTGTCCTGGATTGTAGATTACCTGACAGGAAGACCACAATATGTACGTCTCGGACAGTGTGTGTCTGACAAGGTGATCAGCAACACAGGGGCACCACAGGGGACTGCCCTCTCCCCCTTCCTCTTCACCCTCTACACCACAGACTTCAGCCACTGCACAGAGACCTGCCATCTTCAGAAGTTTTCTGATGACTCTGCGGTGGTTGGATGCATCAGCAGGGATGATGAGACAGAGTACCGGGCTGTGGTCGACTCCTTTGTCACGTGGTGTGAGCAGAATCATCTGCAGCTCAACGTGGCAAAGACCAAGGAACTGATCGTGGACTTCAGGAAGACCAGGAAACACTTGACCCCTGTTTCAATCCAGGGGGTCAGTGTTGACATTGTGGAGGACTATAAATACCTTGGAGTACACATTGAAAATAAACTGGACTGGGCTAAAAACACCACAGCACTTTACAGGAAGGGCCAGAGTCGTCTCTATTTTTTGAGGCGACTGAGGTCCTTCAGCATCTGCCAGAAAATGCTGAGGATTTTCTATGAGTCTGTTGTGGCCAGTGCGATCCTCTATGCTGTTGCATGCTGGGGGAGCAGGCTGAGGGTCGCAGATGCCAACAGACTTAATAAACTAATCCGTAAGGCCAGTAATGTTGTGGGGATGGAGCTGGACTCCCTCAAGGTGGTGTCGGAGAGGCGGATGCTGTCCAAGATAAAGACAATGTTGGATAACACCTCCCACCCACTCCATGACATGCTGGTCAGTCACAGGAGCACGTTCAGTGAGAGACTGAGATTACCGAAAAGCACCACTGAACGACACAGGAAGTCTTTCCTGCCTGTGGCCATCTCCCTGTACAACGCATCCACTTAACACACTGGTTACTGCTACAACTACACGTTTCTTTTCCAGCTATTTAGTGACTTATGTATGTATATATATGTATATATTGTACTATTCTTAGTTAGCGTATTGTCTGTTTTGTCTTAATGTTGGTTTATGTTGGTTTATAATGGAGCACTGTAACAAAAAATAATTTCCCCCAGGGATCAATAAAGTATTCTGATTCTGATTCTGAGGCTGAAAATACTTATTATTGTGTGGATGCTTTAAGTATTTGTGCTAAAACATAGTATTAATTTAAAATGACAATATTCATAGTTCATCACAGTGTCTCTGGTAAATCACAGTATTTCTGCTATGTTGTACTATTTTTCTAAATCATAGTGTTTCTGTAATGTTTAAGTATTTTTGGCTAAATATATTCTTTCTGTTATCTTATACTATTTCTCCTAAATTCTTGTATTCTTGAGAAGTTATCATGTTTCTGGTAAGTTACAATATTTCTGCTAAGTTCTCCTATGCTATTGTACTTCTGCCAAGTAGTCAAAGGAGCTTGGAAAGAAAAGCGTCTGGACTTCTTTAAGTTGCTTGAAGACGTTTCACCTCTCATCCGAGAAGCTTCTTCAGTTCTAAGGTCAAATGGTGGAGAGTCCCAGATATAAACCTAGTGGTAGTGACCCCCCACAGAGGGACAAAAGGACCCCCTGATGATCCTCTAATCGCCTGAGCCAAGGTGTGAAACTGGGCGTGGGTCCCAATCAGCCAGAGTTTCGGGTGTGTTCATTGTGAAACCTGGCCCCACCTTGTCATGCGAATTCCTGAGGTCAGATGGCCCAGGATGTGAGTGGGCGTTAAGGCGTCTGGGAAGGGATCTCAAAACTGGATTATAGATGGCAGAGAGTTGGTGTCGTAAACCCCCGCCTCTGTTCAAAGATGGTCGCTCACAGTGGACATAGATGGCTTCTTTCACTCCTCTTTCAAACCATCTGTCCTCTCTGTCCAAAATGTGAACATTGGCATCCTCGAAAGAGTGTCCTTTATCCTTTAGATGCAGATGGACAGCTGAGTCTTGTCCTGTGGAGGTGGCTCTTCTGTGTTGTGCCATGAGCTTATGAAGTGGCTGTTTGGTCTCTCCAATGTAGAGGTCTGAGCATTCCTCGCTGCACTGTACAGCATACACCACATTGTTAAGTCTGTGTTTTGGCGTTTTGTCTTTCGGGTGAACCAGTTTCTGTCTGAGTGTGTTGCTGGGTCTGAAATACACTGGGATGTCATGCTTGGAGAAAACTCTCCTGAGTTTCTCTGATACACCGGCTACATAGGGGATGACAATGTTGTTGCGTCTGTCCTCCCTCGCTGGTGTCTGGTCACCAGACACCAGCGAGGGAGGTGAAATGTCTTCAAGCAACTTAAAGAAGTCCAGACGCTTTTCTTTCCAAGCTCCTTTGACTACGATGACCTGGATGACTGAGAACCTTCACAGACATTCTGCCAAGTATTATGTTTACTCTAAGATATTGCAGTTCTGCTAAGTTATTCAATATTAGCAAAGTTCCTTTGCTTCTTCAAAGTTTTTACAATTTCTGCAACTTTTCAGCTTTTTCAGCTAGTTTTTGCAGACAGCTTCAGCTTTAAAGCATCCACACTGCATTTTCGCAGGAAATGCAAATTTTTCCAGTTTATTTTATTTTTCTTTGTGAGGCTGAAAATACTTTTAAGTTTGCCCATCATTACTGAACATGAGGTCTCCAGTTGGTGCAGTTCAGCTGTTTTCAGTTAAGTTTACAAAGAATGGACAAACCTCACTGTGTTTATGTTGAACCATTTTTGCACTGCATTTTTTGATACCTACAGCTCCTAAATGGTCTGAGCCACAGTTTAATGTTGGCACTGCTAAAAGTAAAGTTTCTACCCATTTCAATGGCAAAAATAAATATACTTTTCAAAAGTTTTAACACACTGTATGTGGTGTTTTGTGATCCACTGCTTCTTCCTAGTGATACTACGTACAATGATTTGTGATTTATAACACTGCTGCATCAACCCCAAAATGATGTGTTTGCATTTATAGAGGTTTGAAACAATATAAATAGATTAAAACAGACAGCTAAAAAGTGACACATAAAACAAACATTGTTAATTTCTAATTTAGTTTCATTCATTTCATCATTAACTTGCACTCGCACTACTACACTGCCATTTTACGTTCAGGCCATTAGGTGGCACAGTGCACTTGTGGCAGGATAGTGCTAACATGTAAACAAGATAAAAGACTGGCATCCTTGCTGGTATCCAGTTAGGGAAGCAACACATTCATAAGAGAATTCTGAGTAAAACCAAAGTTAGTTAAAGTAACTAGTTACTACAAGTAACGAGAAAGGAACGAGTAACCTTTGATAGAAATAACTACTAATGTAACTAAGTTACTAATTTAAAGTAACTTACCCAACACTGTGCACATGTATTTTTATTTTCTTTTGTGCACTTGTCTCAAAATTTCAACAAATTTAAGCAAACTTTGTGTGGAAACAGTGATTGAAAGCCTCAGCTGTGATGCAAGAAACTCAATAACAGTTAAAGGTTTGCACACACCTTTTAAAATCACCACATAAGTGAAGAGATAAAGAGAGAGGCACCCCCAAAATGAATCAAAGCACCCTCAAAGATTTCTTACTTTTTTTTTGACAATACAGTACTTGGTTGAGACGTAACATTTTAACGACAAAAGTATACAACCCCCCCCCCAAAAAAAAAAAAACAAAAAAAACAAAAAAAAAAAAAACAACTTTCCAGCTCTCTAGCACCCTTGCTGCCAGACCGATGGTGGCTAAGAGGCAGCGGAGCGGAGGTGTAAGTGTCTGGCTTAAAACAAGACATATTAGTTGCATTTAACCTTCAGTTACTCTTTATATAGTTAGGTAGGCATCAGGCCATGTTTCTTTTTAGCTGAAAAACATTACACCCAGATAATCTGCAGTCTCGAAAACCTTTCCATCGATGTTTGCTACCCTACAATCCGTCCTGCTCTGTAGTAAAATCAGCGACATTTGACCATAATTTTTCATCTAATTGAATCTATTTGTGTATGATTGTCAGTCCAAAGAGGGTAATATGAGGAGAAAGTACAAGGTCAGGAAGAACCAGGTAAGAAAACAGACAGGGAACAGTGACAGGCACAACAGCAACTGTTAAACTGACAAAGAGAAAAAAAACCTGATTTTACTCACACAATCTGAAAGTTGTGTTCTCCCGATATTAAAGCTGATATACAGAATCTGCAAAACAAACTGGGTTGAAACATTTCTGACCCTCTTTAACAACATTCCAACATAACATTATCATTGATTGGGGAGATTAAAATTAATGATATATTTTTATGTGGTTCAGCCACAACTTTACTAAAACCTCAGCCAGTAATAGGTAGGCCAACTTTTGGACCGTCCAGTTGTCTGTATGACTGCCGCAGTACGTACATCACATTTGAGCACTATCAGAAAGAGCCAAACAGCCCTGGTGGAGTGAGGAGCTGTAAAGAGAAGCAGAGTGCACTGTTTATATTCTAAAAATGTTTTAAGCTGGTTTCAAAGATTCTGTACTGCAGCTTTAAATGTTTTCCAAAAGCACGCATACACTTATCAGTGTTTCTCAAACTTTTTACAGTGTGTACCACCTGAGAAAAATGTCAAGCTCTCCCAAGGACCACTATGAATGTATGAAACTCATAAATCTTACAACACAAAATTAGTATTATTAAATTAATAAAATTAGTATGTGCAGTAAAGTTTTTTTTCATACATTATATACATTCTACCACAGGCAAAGTTGCCTCCATCTTTATAGTTTTTTATTAATATTTTGTAATAATTTATTCTGTTTTGGGAGTGTTTTTTTTATGTATCTGTATTATACTGTTTACTTTTTACTCACTATTGGCGTCATTCATTGTCATGTTTTGTGACGAGGACCCAGGCACGGAGAGACTTGATGAATTTAAGAATCGTGAGTGTTAATTTAAACATTGATCTAGGGATTTCCACCCATTTAACACGTTATTCTATTATATTTTATTTTTTATTTTATACATTTGATTTTGTGATGTGATGTGAGCGCAGGTGCAACCCAACAGGCCCCAAACATTCCTGGCAGCAAGTAAAAATGAAATATAAAAATATAGTCCAAACAGGTAAGGTGTAATTGTATTATGAGCCATAGTGCTTGGTCTGTTTGTAAATCAATTGCAGTTAGAGGCTACATTAATTTTCTTTCTGTAAGCACTTATTGAAATTATCTGAGCACATTACAAGTACATATTTGCTTACTCTGTATGCTCAAATGTGACCCGTTATGGCCAACAGAAAAAAAGCGGAGGTCTGAAAAACAGGTGGGGGTCCTCCACCACCACCACTCACAGAGGCTGAGCAGTTGGCTTCCACATTTGTGATAATGTTGGCAGCATCACATATGATCTTCACAGTGCAGAGAACACAAATTAGCATCCATTACTATAATGAAATAATTTGTTAGTTTGAAATGCTACAGGGAACTATGTACCTGCACATTAATGCTGTGGAAAGACTTCCTGTTCACATAGTCTCCTTCATTTACTGAAGGAGCAATGATTGGAATGTGAGTGCCATCTATACAGCCAATCACGCCTGGGAACCGTGAGAATAAATGTAAAATTTAAGTAGTAGTTCAAGTATCACCACATCATGAATTAAGTTTCGTTCATCCTGCTACCTGCAATTTTGTGGCATCCCTCTTTGATAAATCTTGTGGGTCTATGACCGGGGAACACCACAGACGAGTACAGGAGACGTTTCAGTGCAACTGTAACATTCCTGACTGCCCGACAGACGGTAGCCTTGGAAACGTGCTCAGCGTCGCCAATATTATACAGAAAGCTCCCGTTTGCAAAAAAGCGAAGTGCGATACAAATAATATGTACAGAACTGAGAGGATGTCCGCGATGTGTCACATGAGCAATATTAGGCCTGAGGATGTTCTTCAAATAAATTATAGATTGTGCTGAAAAACGGTAACGTTCACACAGGAAATCATCAGGAAATGATAAAATGTCCAAACGCGCTCTAATCACTCTCTCCCGGCGGAGAGCTCTGCGGAGAATTTGGGCTTCAACATCTACTGGCTCTTCAAGGAAGGAGCACGCCATGTCTGACACTTCCTACAGTCAGGTTTCTGACAAAGAGGCGGAGAAAGTCAGGGTTAGTTGAAGTAAACCTGCTAGGGGGCAGGTTAGCTTCACGGAGTGTGTTGTCATAGTAACTCGCTCAGAATTAATCTAAACTCGCTTTGTGAAACCGAAAACCCAGAGTTTTCGTTAACTCAGGGTATACTTACTCAGAGTTTGCACTAAACCGGCTTCCTGAAATAGGGCCCAGGTGTTTAAATGCACCAAGGAGACAGTCATAGAGAACTTGGGACAACTGGAGACATTTAAGGATGCGGGGACTGAAAGAGACAGGGAAGAAGTCTCATCGTGACGTGTAAAGTTTATCTTGCTTGGCTGGGCAGCTCTCTGGGTGCTCAGCACCCCCAAAGCTCTGATCCTAGAATTGCCCCTGTTCTCAGGTCATCTTATTATGGCAACAGACTCTGTGAATGGTTATTTAACAAAGTTAAAATAATAATAATAAAAAAAACACACATTCTGACTGAACTCTTACCTGTGTATTTCAGTGGCATAAATTGCAAGCTAGCATTTTAATTCTGATATCACCAAGCAGTTCACAAAAATGTGAAGTTGACTGCTTAACACCTGCTGCTGATTTAGAAATCAGCAGCAGGTACACACATTAACTGGAAATAGTGACAGAGGCAATGTGCCTAGTATAGTATGGAGGGGGTTGATGGATGTGCTGACACCGATTTGAAGAGTAGGTGCACTTTCTAAATATGTCTATATATTCTTACTGTTACTTTTTATGACTTCATTTAAATGCCAGAATAAGCGCTGTTAAAAATGTGTTCCATTCATATGTTCCTTATCAAGGCTGTGGGGGGGCTGGAGCCTATCCCAGCTGTCATAGGGCAAGAGGCAGGATCGCCAGTCTATCGCAGGGCTAACACAGACAGACAACCATTTGCACTTACATTCACACCGATGGGCAATTTAGAATCATTAGTTAACGTAACCCCACTAATTGCATGTCTCAGGTTTGTGGGAGGAAGCCGGAGTACCCAGAGAGAACCCACAGAAACACGGGGATAACATGCAAACGCAGATGGTGGAATCGAACTCAGGACTGTGAGGCGACAGTGCAGTGCGTGCCATATCAGGATGATGAGAAGATCATAGTGGCTTTACTGTTACATAAAGGTTGAAGGTTCTGTGACACTAATCTGCTCCAGAGCAGGTTAGGGACATAGCTCAAATCATCATGATTTACCCCAGAAAGAAGTGAACGAACTTTGTTGTACAGAAAATCAAAGGTTTCTGAATTTGAGAGGTTCTCTGGTCTGCAGATGCTTACATCTTTTGGAACATTAAAATCTTTAAAGATACCAGCTGACTTTGAAAAAAAAAAATCCAAAACCCTCTTTAAGACTGTCCTCTCCTGGGTTCCTGTGTACAGTGAGTGTATACTATAAGGAAAGATGCAAAGCAATACATGCTTGCTCTTTGTGGTAAAATCCAGGAATATCATGTTTTTCTATACCACCAAATCGCAATAACTGTTCCGTCATTGTAAGGTAAAGACCCTACAGTAAGTCAAAACCCCACATCGCTCCGAGTGTCCCCGTAAGGACACGTTGCCATGTTGCAGTATTACTGTCTGCTGTATCACTACAGTTGCTGTTACTCTATTTGATACCAGAAAAAATGCATTAAAAAAGGATCAAGGTGTTTGTCATTTCATACATTATTCTTTATTTAACACATGTACAGTATAAACAGTGCCAATATACACACGTGGCAGATGGGTTCAATCAGACTCTCAGGTGGTCTCGATTCCCACATCAAATATTATTCCTCACTAAAAACCAGTCAAATAGAGTACAAAACAGGAACTCCAGCAGCTTGCAGTCATTAACTGTGGGCCAACGCCAGAGACTTCTGCAGCTCCGCCAGGTGATTGGAAGCTTGTGTGATCATCATACGGATTGCATCCTGAACTGACCAGACAGACACATTAAATAACACAGTTTGAACATTTAGTCCAAGAGGGGAAAAACTGAGATGCTGCTAAGTGTTTATTTTCTTTTACCTATATCTAACTTCTGATCTGATGACACAATGACTTTTAGTGGACCTGGTAAAACAAAAGTGAAAAAAACAACAACTGTGTACCTCATGTGTGACATTCTTGTTCCTATGGAATTCCTCTCTGGCCCAGTCTCTCAAGAACTTCCTATCTGCCTCATCTGGCACCCGTCGTATGGTCCTCAGCATGTTTCTGTAGATCCCCAACACATTCTGCCTGTGTAAAAACTTAGCCAAACGTATGCTATTAGGGCACACAGTTTAATATATGCGGTTGTGCTAGGACCAAATCTGGCTTAATGCTTTTAGTGCCACTGTTAATAATGTTTGAAACTTATTTAAAAACATGCAGTATTGCTCTGATAATATGCACAGATTCCTTAGAGACTCTTCTAACCTAAGTATGAAACAACATACTTAAAAACAACATCCCTGCACTAAGTAACCACAAAATTTTTAAATTGTTGTTCTGCGACACATAGAAAGAAGAGGACATTTGTAATTTTCTATTGAGTAAATATTTTCATTTCTACATTGTTTTTACAGAACTCCTAAATACTATTTAAACTAATAATGGATTGGATTTATATAGCGCTTTTCAAGGCACCCAATACCACTATTCATTCACTCTCACATTCACACACTGGTGGAGGCAAGCTACGGTTGCAGCCACAGCTGCCCTGGGGCAGACTGACAGAAGCGAGGCTGCCATATCGCGCCATCGGCCCCTCTGGCCAACACCAGTAGGCAAGTAGGGTAAAGTGTCTTGCCCAGGGACACAACGACCAGGACAGAGAGCCCAGGGATCGAACCGGCGACCTTCCGGTTACAGATGCGATTCCCAACCCCCTGAGCCACGGTCGCCCAACTAAGAAGACTATATAATCTCAACATTTGGTATAATTTAGATAGATGACTTTGTGCTCTTATTTTATTGGTCAGCTCTTTCTCACAAAAATATCTTGCCATCTACTCGTTTCATTTGTTTTGACAATGTCTGTATTCCTTAATGGTAGAGGTGGGAATCACGATACATCCCACGATACGATATTATCACAATACTTAACACACGATACGATATTATTGCAATTTTTAAAAATATTTTGCGATATTCAGATTCTGTACATAAAGGTAAACTTTATCAATATTCATTTTATCTAATATCAAAGTCTCGCACTCAGTCTTTCTCTCATTTCAGTCATTTTTATTGTTGTACTACAGTCTAGTCCAACTTAACTGAATGCAACCATCTGGTACAATTATAGCTATTCTGAACTATGCAATTTAAGAAAACTATGCAGCCCCTTCAGCAACTGAAGAATTTGAAAGTAAATTAAAACAAAATATAATTTTACATTAAATAAAAAAGTTTTAAACTTAATTAAAATAAAACATGTCTTAAATTAAAATAAATAAACTGTCATGTTTATTGCTGCCAAAAAAAAGTTAAACACATTTGGACAGTGAAGGAATGTCAGGATTCTTGCTCAGAAAAAGGAGCTGATCAACATGCTCTGAAGTCAGAGCACAAAAACCTTTTTTGTAACAAAATATCACGATACTACACAGTATCGATTTTCCCCCCACCCCTACTTAATGGTCTGTCCAGTGTCTGATACTGTGTGTGTTTATTCCAAAGTTCGATAACTTTTTCTTCAAGAAGGAAAAACTAAACAAAACACTAAGAACTGGGGTTATTTTTGTACAACTCTTCAGAAAAGGCCACTGATGTCACAGTATGCTATCCCAGCGAAGATTTGGACCTTTAATGACTGTTGTTTTTTCACGATGTCTTGCAGCGGCTGAAAAACAGTTTCAAAATAAAAGGTGAAAAGGTTTCTAAACAGAAGGCATAAATGTCGACTTTCCTTTTTGCCGGGGTACCCTGAACACTTTGGGCCAGAACATGACGTTCTTTTTCACCATGTTTACTAGGAGGTGACGGGCGTACATTGGGACTAGCTAGTAGTAGGGTACAGAGAACTAATAAAGCTAGTCTGTTAGCTACTCAACTTTTTTAGATTTTACACCTAACACTGCTGTAGATATTTCATATCATATATATATATATATATATATATATTTACCTGCTTTAAAGAAAGCGCAGCAGACGGCAACCGTGAAACGGTCATATTTACTCGGCACTTTCACAGGCGGATGTTGAAATGACGCTAATAGCGCCTCACTGTTTCTCGCCCCCTGGTGGAGCGGAGGACATAACAAGAACCAGTACCGACAGAAAGTGCTAAGTTTTATTTTTGTGGCATTTGATGGTGACCCTTTATTTCGGAGTTGCAAACGAATTAATACACACACACAATCGATTTGCTATGTTTATCATTACCCCCACTTGCCCCACAGAGAGAGGAAAAAAACTGAAATATGACCAGATGAAATATGACCAATATGTTGAAATATATAATAATTACACATACTACTAGTCATCAATTTCATGTTCTTCCAAAAGCACGTTCCAGTTTGTTTTTTTTAACTGAATAATGGTTGAACAGGTCCATCCACAGTTTTAATAAACGGAAATACAAAATGTCATTAGATTATCGCCCCCTTCCGTGTCAATACACTTCCTGGCAACATATTACTTTACTGTCATTATACATAATTTGTGTGCTTTATATTTTAAGATTAATTTTAAGATTAACTGTTTAACACATTAACTGTTCTTGAATTTAAGATTTCAAGATTTTTGACTACAAAAATAGTGTTAGTGTGTGGGCTGTAAAGCCTGCTTAATTATTTCAATTGTTCTTTTCTGAAGTTTACATAAAGTTTACATAAAGGTTGAAGTATGTATTTCCCCAGACTTCTAAACAGTACTTAAGGCAAAAAGTAATGCAAAAGATGGTGTGCATTACTCAGTGCAGAGATGCTCTTGACAGTTTTGCTTGTACCATTTTTGTGAGGTTTCCCAGAAATGTGCCAACAACTTGTTCCATCAGCTTGTTTGTACTCTCTGCTCATATTGCCTTCATATTAAATAATTTTTGCTTTTTAAAGAACTTATTTTAATATTGCACTCAACAACAAACAAAGCTCCCTAAAAGAAAAATGTAACTTCAAGGGCCAAATTGCATTGTACTTCTTCACGTCAATATAGTAGGGGTGACGTGGGCCGTGATAGCAATCTTAACCTCCTAAGACCCGAACTCTTCCACGGAATGCATTTTTAATTGGGAATATTGGGAATGTAAAAACAAAGAATTACCAGATTTATAAATCTGGGTACTCCGGCTTCCAGATTTATTGTTTTACCTGATTTTTGTTTCTAAGAAAAATGAGAGCCACATATGAGGATATTCGTTTAAAATTTCGATAGAAATGTAGCAGTATAATGTCCTTGTAAGTGGATATCAGGCCCTTGTAGAGCAACATTGAGTATTTTGGTCTAAATAACCCAAAATGTGATGTCCACATATTTGGACGCCAGGTCCTAGGAGGTTAGAACAACATATATTTGGGGATTTTTCTTTTTTGAAGAACTGCTCCACATATAAAATCAACAGTCTTCCATCATCTTTGATTTGTGGAATTCTCCCATAGCTCAGGATTCTTCGACTGCTGCATCTCTGTTAAAACGAGGTTCAAGGTTTGGGTGGCTCTCTTCTCTGTGGCTTTTAAAACAAGTGAGTCACAGACAGTGGGATTTTGTTCATCTCATGATTTAATAGACAGATGCAATTAACTCGTTAAATATGTATACATGTATGTCCACATTAAAGAACACACATTTCAGTACACATCATGAACATGTTTCCACAGACAGCCAGCTGTGTCACACTACAAAGGGAAGATGAACACAACTGAAGTGTTTCTAAAGCACAAAGATGGGTTCTCCCAGAGGCCTTTATAAAAAGCGGACTCTGCAGCTGCTGTGCTTCACAGTACATGACTGAAACAAACTAGTAAAAATCCTGATCTGTCACCTGCTACTTGAGGTGTGACATGAGATGCAGTGCTGTTCTTTCCAAGGCACATGTTTGAGTTCCTTTAATATCAGCTCCAGCATGCTACTGTTCAGTTTAGCCTTGAAAAAGGCTTCTATTATACAAAGCTCAGTCCTACTGTTGTGCTCAGGGTGAAGATAATTCTTTGATCTTCATAACACTGACTAAACATTCAAACAAATGTAAAACAGGGCTATCATACAGGGACAGAGGTATTTACTGATGCTTAACTACGGTATTTCACGCACATGGAAATCACATTTTTGTTTCTGTTATTTAATTTCAGACGTGCAAGTTAAAGCAATCCTTTGTTACATGACAAAAGACACCAAATTCCCCTGATGCAGACAAAACAGCAACACTTGCTATCCAACTCAACTAGAACCTACAGTAATAATAAGAAAATAAAGGCACATTTACAGCTCAGTCTCTGATCTCTGACAGGCTAGCAGCAGACTGGCATTTTGCGGTGGCTGCTGCCCATTTCCCTCTTTCCTGTAAAAAGATGGCTCCTCATCAGCCTACTGCTCAGCCACAGTAACAAGTTCAAACCACTGCCTGAGTGCGTCGCTGAGTGTTGCTGGCAAGGCGTTGATGTCTCGCAGGATCACGTAGAAGGGAAAGGGAAACTCATCCATGTAGGAGTGGATCTCTGGCAGCTCTCCTGGCCCTTTGAAGATGGGCACCTTGATGTCTAGAATGGAATCCTGCAGCACAGTATCGAGGTTTAGTTACGATTTGAGACTTAAACTTTGGAAAATACCCAACAATCACATTCTGGTCTCGTACCCGGGAGTTCGGATTGTCCAGCACCATGAAGATGATGAAGATACCAGCGCTGCGTGCTGCACGCACAGCGGCCATTACCCGCTCCTTTCCCTCCAGGAAGAGCCCCCGACCATCAGACACGATCACAAGCAGCTGGGCTGTCTCTATGGAGGGATATCACAGATCAGTTTAAGACTGGACATCTGGTGAGTATGAATGAGCCACAGGCTCCTCTTTAGTTCATGACTATGACAAACTCCAACTCTTTGTCTAAAGAGAACAAACAGCATCTGTCTATCAGACGTTCTTCTTCATTGACACAAATTCCACCTGAGACTCATTCAGAGAAGCTGAACTATCCTTATGTAGAAGTTACAGTTTTCTCTGGGTACCACTGGTTAATATAATATAATGATGATCAAAATTTCAGCTTTAAAGGGGGGGGAATTGTTGGTCACGTGTAATCAGAGGCTCCACATGAAAACCTCAAGAATGTTTATTTAAAAAAAATGCTGCTCATGTAGGACTACAGTGAGTATTTTATGACAGCTGCACACTCATGGCCTCCACAGAGGCCACAGTCCTGCACGTAATAGTCCTTTAAGCCCACAACAGAGCATCTCAATACTGAACTAAGTGGCTAAACTACTTCCTATTGCTCTTCTAATTGGTTGAATCTCAGAGAACCTAAATGTGAACTGGATCACACCTACTCAGCAGGACAGTAGAACTTTTGTTTTCAAGCGCTCGTACACAGTAACTGCAGCTGGCTGTTAGGTGCATTAGGCATGGATATTGATAATAAAAAATGAACAAAACTATAAAACATTTAACACATTTGGTTGTATACATACTTGTACAATATAAACACTTCACGTGTCACATTCATGTGACAATCCCATGACTGTTAGGGTTCATTATATATTCTAATCTGCATACTGCCTGCAACCTTTTTGTTTTCTCAGGTGTTTGATCTAGGTGTGAGGTCCAGTAAGCTGAGGAGCAGAATGAGGAGTCACCTGAGTTCATAGATCCTGGAATCTGCTGCCGTGCTGCCAGAAACATTTTAACTGAGGTCTCCAAAAACTGTAAATGACAGAGAGAGAATGAATGCAGCAGCACAGCAACATGTTCAGCACATGTCATCATGTTTAAGCAGAAGCTACAGTATGAGCACATTCAGAGCTGTGCTCAGGGGCGTGCCGATGATCACGCACACATTATAATAGCTCACTGAAGGCAAGTCGCTGACTTTGTACCAGTCATCAGTAATGTAATGCAAACATAATATTTATATGCCTGTAAATAAATATTACATTTCTATCATCCCAGCTGTATATGACTGTAATTCAGAGCCATGTTACTTTGTGATTCTTGTTCTAGAGCAGCACCACACCCATGGGAAGAGCTGCTGCTCTGAGATCATGTCGCTCCGAATGAAATCGTTAGCCTTTGCTAAAGAAGTTTCCTTTGACATTTACACCAAAATGCAGGCAAGCAGAAAAAAACCCCTCAAATACTTCTACTCACTCTAATATACAGAGAAGTTTCCACAGTACAATCAGTTCTGTCTTATCTATTTTATATTCTTGCTCTTAAAGAAACCAGCCTTTGTTTCCTTTTGAGTTTGCCTCATAAACCGCTGGACTGACATTTAGATTTGAGTGCTTTAGAGGTGCAAGGGCAGACTGACTACTTAAAGTGTGTTAGGGTACAAGACTTCACAACCATTTCCAATTTAGAATAACAAATTAACCTAACATGCATGTCTTTGGACTTAGGAGAAAACACACTTTTCCTGGTGACCCTGAACCTTTCCTCAGTTATGCTGCTGGGGTCTTCTTCACTCTCCATGTGTTTATACAGCACTTTGCATTTGTTCATTCGTTATTATTCATCTCTGGCTCTCCTCCACAGCGTGTCGGCCACAGCAGACTTCTCTCTGAGCCTGGTTGTGTCAGAGATTTCTTCCCACTGTTGCCAAAGTGCTTGTTCATACGGGTCATATGATTGTTCGGGTTTTTTCTGTATGTATGATTGTAGGGTCCACCTTACAATATAAAGTGGCTTGAGGTGACTGTTGTTGTGATTTGGTGTTATATAAATAAAACAGAATTTAACTGAACTGAACTCTGTACCATTCTATTTATTGTTAGATGAACTGGCTCTCTGTAGCTTTCTGTTATCATATTGCATTACTGTGTCTTACTTTCCTCATATAAGCATTGAAAAGATTTTTAAAGTATAATTATTTGTTCTTTTGTGTGATGATTCAGATAGCTGGAGGAGGATTCCCACCTGTGCTATTCTGGTCTTCTTCTGCTGGAACTGACAGAGCCTGAGAATCCGAGACCCAGACTCGTCATTAAACTGATGCTGGAAGGGATGCAGCAGCTGCACCTGCTCCCCAAAGCTGCATACAAGAGCAAAAGTTCATTTATTTTAATGATGACATCACAACTGTACAGTACATGAAGCCATATTCACGCTGGTTCGTTTTTTTGGTTTTAGATCATATCACACAGCTATTAAAATTAAATCACAACATACAGAAAGATGAAGCTCTTACCTACAGACAGACACCTGGCCTACCTCCAGCAGAGTGAGGGCATTGATAATCACTGCCAGGGATTCAAATGCCAGCTGTGCATGGACGCAGACACACAAACACACATGCAAGTTTTAATTAATGCAAACTTTAGATAAGATATGGGAAGCAAAAGTTGGGCATTATAGGGAAATGGCACATGAAAAACCATCAGTTAATAATAAGCACTAAATACACCGTTGCTATTACTGATCGTTTCTGATCGGCATCTGATTGTAACTGGAGCCTCGAACCTGTTTAGAGTGGTTGTCCACCATGCTGGAGGAGTCGTCCACAGCCAGGCAGATCTGGTACTCTCTCTTGCTGGGCTTCGTCCGCCTTAACCAGATCTTGTCTTTGCGAAACTGACTGGCGATATAAGGGATCACCTTCCTCATGTTCAGACGCTTTCCTGTTCGGTAATCACCCCTGAGGACACGCACATATAAAGACACAAATATACAGTTGATACACACACACAGCATCAGCTCACATTAACAGTGGACCAGTTTCACCACAGCAGAGAGAATCAAGATTTCCTGTGTGCTTTACTGACTTTAGTTTGGCGGCCTGTGTGGGCTCCAAGATGAGACGGAGCTGCTCGCACAGCTGCTGAGAGAGAGCCGAGGTCAGAGTTTGGTACTGCTGCCACATGGAAGCCGCTACAGTCTCCTGAAACACAGCGACAGTTGCAGTTAATCACAGGAAAGAACCACGTTTTTCCTGTAAGCCATCACTCTGAGACGCTTTTCTTTTTTTTTATTATATAAAACACAAATGGGACACATTTAACTATTCCACCGTCTCCTGAGTGAAGCTTTGTGTTTTAGAAAATACATCAAATATATTCCCAACTTTCACATGATCCTCGTTATGTTCACAAGGACAGCATTTTTATTCAGATTTCCTTTATTTAAACATATTTGAATCTGCAGTGTGTTTGTGTCAGCATTCTTCAACAAATGCAACAAAAACGTATAAAAGACAAAACTTCTCAAGTCTCTTCTTCAGTTAACTGAAGAATAGCAGTGCAAGTCACACTTTCCTACGTGACAGCCACAGTTGAACATGTTTGGTTGAGTCTCCCGGGTCACCCTCACCTCCTCCTGAGTCCCCGGGGCCAGTTTGTGCCAGGCCTCCAGCTGCAGCTCCATCTCCCTCCTTGTTTCTTCTGGGTCTCTCCTCTGTGCTTTCTCCTGGCACATAAGCGCACACACAGACATACAGAGTTATCTTCACGTGTGTAACATTAAACTGATATGAACTGATGTGGAACTGAAGGCTTTGTGACTTTTTTAAATGTAATTAACTCTTTATGGCAGTCAGTGTACGAAAATCACAAGTGTAATGTGGCCTACACTTATTTACATCACTGTAAATCATCTCTTTGTCCACATTACTCAGTTATATGTAACAATAATCAATAATTAACAGTAATTTCAAATACGTTCACTTCTACAACACTTGACAGCAACTCCTTAGAGCGTACTGTGTACCTGCGCAGAGTCCAGAAGCAGCTCAGGAACAACATGAATTGTAGAGTCTGTGCTTCTGCTTGCTCGCTCTTCTTCTTCGGCTTGTTGTTTTTCTTTCCACCTCTCGTCCTCCTGCTCCTCTCCCTGCCTCTGGACCTCCATCTCTCCAGGGTCTACACCTGCAGTACAACAACACTAGTCAAGAGATGCTTCACATCTGAGAAGTTTAAAAATTGTTGAAATGAAAAAAAAAAAACGAGCAGGAGAAGAAGAGAATTTGACACCTGTCTGGGAAGCCTTTGAGGAGTCCAGCTGTTCAGGCTTCAGCTCCTGGACCTCAGCCGCTTGCAGATCAACCTCCTGGTCCTCTGTCTCCATGGACAAATCCTCTTCTTTGTCATCTTCATCCTGGCCCCGAGGCCCTGCTGTGCTCTCCTGCTCTGCACTGGCCACATCTAGGTGCAGTCACACCAACAAACAACAGTTATGTACTTGCTTTGAAAAGCTTAGTTTAAACTCCAGCCAAACCATCACAGACTCAGCTTCCAGGTGATCACCTACCATATGTCTGAGTGTCATAGTTCTGGTCTCCGTGCTTAATGTGCTCGTACAGGTCTGACACCTGCTGGGTGTCGCTCTGCCTGTTGTTCTCGAGGCTCTCTTTGCTTCTTTCGACTGTGCGCAGGCGCTTGTTGACTGGCTTGTTGTAGTCGCCTATAGAGCGTTCACTATCTGCTTGGCCAGGTTTCCTCTTCAAGCTCTGGAAAGGAAAAAAAAACTTAATTAAGAGGAATAAAGGGACACCGAACAGCAGCGGTGAGGCAGAGAATTTTGCCACACCTGAGTCTGACTCTGAGTTTGTCTGTGTGAAGCCATTGTTGCTGTCAGCTTTGACTGGTGGCCCTCAGACTGGCTGGCGTCAGCTGCTCCACTGCCATGCTCCTGTAAAACCATAATAGCATAAATATAGATACAAAAATCATGGCAGACATATTTTATACATGTGTACAAAAACCAAACCCAGCTAAAGTTTGGTGTGGAGGGCTTCACCGCTCTGTGAAAGTAACCAAGCAATTTTTTTGGATGCCATCATCTACTGTAAATTGCTATACAAAACAGTGACACTTTTTCATCTATACACCTTCAGGACAATTTCTGAGACCATTAGCAGTTAATAATGTTTTTCACAAGTGCAAGTAAAACTCTACATCTAGGATCTATATTCTATATCTAGAAAGAGAAATTTGGACCTCTTCAGCGCAGCCATGGAGAGGGAGAAGCTTTCAAAATGCCCTTACCCACAACCCCACCAGGTGCCAGGAGTGGGCTTTGCAGCAACAGCAGCTGCTGTGAGGTCAGGCAGTGTGTGAGAGACCAAGATGCAGACAAGACCAGGACCAGGACCACAGTCTGCCAGGTAAGTTGAGGTAGAAAACCCAGAGGCCCTTGCAGTGACTATTGCAAAGAACGAGCCGTCGCATCCCAGGGAAGGAAAAAAGAAGTGTTCAACCTAGCACGCCTCCAGTATTCCCTGTCAGCTCTCCCTCCTACCTCATGGTTCAAAGGCTCCTGAGGTTCCCAGGTCATCAGGCCTCTCTCAGTCCCCCTCTCCTCTAGACTGGAGAGACGAGACTCTCCAAGTACTATCAAGAATCCCCAGACACTGCATTGTGTTTTGGGGTAACAAAAGAAAAACTTGTGCTCCACACAGAACATATTATAAAATACAATACGTCAGCATTTGTGTGGCTCTCAAGCTGCACTGTGGCACACAAGAAGGCCCTTCAAGGGTGGACAACTTGTTTGTGTAACAGCTTCTCTGTCACACAAACAACCAATCAGAAAGAAGGGAGTCTCACCAGTGCTTTCACTCTTCCCACTTTCTCATTCAGAAGAAAGACAGATCGTCACACTCTGTCCTATTCTGTACTCTTTGTGTATTGAAGGAAAAAAGTACACATTCAGAACTGTCACACACAAAGCGCTCTGTCATTTAACTCACAATTCACATAGGCTAGGCATCAGGATATTCAGTCATATGCGGCCATCAAATATGCTCCTGATCACGGGAGACTCCGCTGTGAATCACTTCATAATCAATCAGAGTCACTTCGAGCCCACACAGAGTATCTGGAGCACAGTGTAGATTTGAATGTTACCTCTTTGGCCTCGTCTCTCTCCGAGGCTTCTCCTGCCAGCTCCACAGCAGTGTCGCTTTGAATGTTGTCCTCTCCTGTCTGACCATCGGTGTCGTGCCATTTCCTCTCAGCGCACTCGGGCAGCTCCTCATCTTCACCACCACCTTCCTCCTCCTCCTATATACGCATTAAAAAAAAAAAAAAAAAAAAAAGGTCACATCAGTCAATACCGTTGCTCACGCCATGCATTGGTGTACTTATTTTGAACATGCACACCTTTGGCTCATGCCCTTTTTCATTTGATGAAGTCTTCGTGTCCTCGTCTCTTCCTGACTCCCGCTCCCTTTCCTCGTCCTTCTCTTCTTCATCTTTATCAGCCGAATCATCCTTTTCTGCTTCTTCTCCTCCCTCCTTCTCCTCTGCAGTTTCAGGCTCCCCATTGTTTTCTTCTCCATTTTGGTCCTTGTCCAGCTCCTCTGCTCCTTGCTCGTTTTCTCCTCCATCTTTCTCACCATCCTCCTCCTCATCCTGATCTGCTTCCATCCCTCTGTCATCGATGTTAAATGGATTATCCTCTGAAAAAGGAAAAAAATTGAATCATTCATTTTCAGCAATTTGTGACTTTTACATCTGTGAAAAGCTCTTTACAAATACACTTACTACACTTACTTGCTTACAATGACCCAGTCTAAAGCCAAAATTGAGCATCACATAAGACATCACTGATAATAAAGCATGCGTGTTTCTCGACTGTGTTAGTAAAGCTATAATTTAAGCAGCAGGCTTCACCTTCACCTTCACCCTCATCTCCATCATCATTATCCTCTCCATCCTTGTCACCCTGGTCCAGATCGAGTTCCTCAGGCAGATCCATGGCCTCGGGCTCAGGTCTCTTGTCTTGTTGACCTTGGTAGGGGTCTACTTCATTTTCATCAAACTCTCTCTGGGACAAATAACAGAAACACAGAGCATGACACACTTGTCCATCCATGCAAATCCTGTTCTTCGCTCACACCGACATTTGCAGTTCAAAGCCCTAACGACTGTTTGTTGTCTATTACCGATTTTACTTTTGACATGTATTAAAATGGAAATCATGGGAGTTAGGTGAGAAGAAAAACCTCATCTCCTTGTTCATTGATCATGTCTTTCTCCTCTTCGTCCATCTGTTGGTCTTCATCCTGGTTCTTGTGATCTTTTTTGGGGTCTGCTGCATCCAGGTTGTCATCTTTGGCAACCAACTCAGACTCACCCTGAAAAAAAACATATGACCATTCATGATGTTACACAGAGAAAACTTTAACTAAAGCTTTCTGGTGGCTGCTTTATATAAATGAAGGTTTAAGATTGGATGCAAACTGCTCTGTCATATGTACTTTTTAAATTGTGTTAATGTTGTGGAGATACCTGATCCATGCCCTGACCAGACTCCTCCTCCTTGTCACTTCCTTCCTCCTCCCCCTCATCATCATCATCATCTCCCCACATTTTTTCATCCAGTGTATCTGTCTGGCCTTCACCCAGGTCACCCATTTTTTTGTCCAGTTCTTCGTCGTCCTCTTTATCTGATTCCTCGTCGTCACCTTCAGATCAAGCAAAGAAATGCAGAGAAAAAATTCAATCATGGTTACCAATTATCTTGTATAGAACCAGCTTGGGATTCCTCTGCTATCCAGCTTAACTGACCTGGTTCTTTCTCATCAGCGTCGCACATCTGGCCATCAAAGTCCTCTGACATCTCAACGGCATTGTCTTCTGACTTAATATCCTCTTTCTCATGCTGTTCAGTCTTTTCTTCCCCCTCCTTGAAGGTGTCCTCCAGCTAAAGGAAGCAAAGGGCAGGAAGACTTGAGTCAAAGTAAACAGTCATACAGTTCACACTACTTAGATGCCAGTATTTTCATCACCTGATCTTCATTCTCGATCTTGTCGCTGACATCTTTCGTGCCCTTTCCCTCTCCTATACCACCACCTTCATAATCGTGAAACTGTTCTGCTCCTTCTCCATCTCCAGCCATAAGCTCCTGAGGCAGGCAGAAACCCTGAAGGGGACACCACATCAACTGCTTAGTTAAAATTACACTGATGGCATTATTATTTCTTAAATAGGACCATGTGAGTACCTTCTGAGCGAGTTCAGTGAAGATGCTGGCCAGTACAGACAGAAGTTTGCCTGTGCTTCTATGTGCTCCCAGTGACACAGCCAGGTAGTAGCATACAAGGTCAGAGTAAATTCCTAGTAGAGGCTCCAGACGAACCAGCATCCTGCACGCCCTGTTTACCTCCTAAAAGTCAGCAGAAACATGTTAAGGTGAAGAGATTCTGAAGACAAAAAAGCCCTTTCATTGCACCTAAACAGATTTGAGTGCACTCAGACTTCCATTCACAGGTTAATATTTAATTCATTTAACCTATAATGAACTTATACTTTGAAAGCACATCTCTGAACAGTTCCAGATGTTCTTGGTACCTGGAAGTGTGGCGGCTGAGAGGAGTCCCTTTGTGTCTTTAGGTGGCACAGAAGCCTCTCCAGCCCAGTACTAACATCTCCCACACGCAGAGCCTCCACCTCAGCCTCCAGTTCCTCCTCCAGCAGGCGAGTCAGGTGACCAGGCTTTAGCAGGTCCTCCAGAGGCTCCTCCTTGTCCTCTTTGGCACCCTCTGAGATAATACATAAACGGAAGAGGTAACCATCATTGCATTATGAACACTGTATATACATTTGAACTGGCTGGAAACAGCCATATGCCAATGGCATGGTTGTAAGACCTACTAAGGATTTTATTCTCAGGATAAATTAAAACCACTTAGAATAACTGCCCCATCCACCACTGCTCTCTCATCCCTCATCTCCACCTCACTCTCTTGAACACAAGTCGGGGCTCTAATATTGAAAAATGTACATAAACATGTTTATATTATTCCAGCAAGTGTCCATTAAAAAATACATTTAAAAACAAATATAAACAAATTTGAATTCATTCTCACATTGCTCAACTATTATGTCACACGAGGCCAAAATTAATGACATCTACAGTAAGTATCCAGTTAGGCACCCCATTACTTTTAGGGTCAAGCACTAAACTAATATAATGCTTTCTGACTACCAATCCAACATTTTACCAGGTCCTAGGTTACCACTGCTGGTTTGAATGCAACCTTCTGACCTCTCTTGGTGTCTCCATGCTGCTCCCTTTGTTGTACTCTCTCCCGTTTCTTCACGAGTGTCTGGACAGAACACAACAATGTGTTGATGTTTGCTTCAAGCTCAGCAGAGAACTCCGTACAGAAGGTTTGCTGGTGATCTGTAAGGGAAATAAAATAAAACATGAACTGCTGACCCATCTGAAACACTGTTAGTTATTCGTGCAGCTGCTCAGTGCTTTGACCTGTGTCATCGTGTCCCAGGGAGAGCACATGAATCCTCCACGTGGTGAATTCTGTGACGGTGGCCTCCACCTGTCCTCTCACATACTGGAGACTCTGGATTACAGCTGGTTGGTTGTCTGGAGTGCCGACACACACATCTGAGGTGAAGATCTGCTCCACAATGGGCATCTGAGCCCCTATAGCTCCCAGACGGTTGAAGGCCGAACAGCATTTGGTAAAGTAGTTCCTGTGGGAAACAGCAGTGCTGTTGCAACCGTTTTGTATTTGTTGCTGTAATGTTAGACTTGAAAAACGCCAGACAATAATGTCTTACCATGTATGAAGAACACCATCAGAGATTGGCTGTGCTGCACAGTCCAGCTCCACCTTCAGGCTCTGCGTCTGCTCCAGCATTGTAGTGACACGCTGATGTAGTTGGCACCATGCAGCGTCACCCCTCCTCATCAAGCAGCCAGGGGGTTGTCGCTGCGCTGCCAGTGGGGATGGACACCTCAGGGTGTGCTGCTTGCAGCTGCTCACCTCCTCCTTCTGAAGGTCTTCGGGGCAGCAGTGCAGCAACCAGGCCAGCTGCTGCAAAAGGGTATTACACTGGGCTGCGAGCGCTTGGCCCCTCTTCACCCAGTCCTGGAGAGAGGCTTGGGGTGGGAGGGTGCAGCCTGGCTCCTCACTCTGGCTTTGTAGGTAGGCCTTGATGCCCTGGACATTGTCAGTTAGCCTCCTGGGTGAAGTGATAACAATTAAGTTAGATGCTGCAAAGTTTCCATGGCAACATCTTATTTTTTTAGTTTGATATAAAACATAAATCTAAAAAGAAATAGTAATGGTGTTCTGACTGAATAGCCTGTGATGCACCTGTGCCACAGCAGCCTTTACTTCTAAAAGCAAACCTACACTTTGACATATAATGTTATACTAGCGTACTGACCTGAGATGGACCCATTGTTCAATGAGTTTGGCCAGCCGTCGCCTCTGTTTGAGGAGCAGCTTGAAGAGGTGAGAGGAGAAACCCCTGCATCGCTCTACATTCCCCAGACCCAGCTCCTACAGCAAACATTGACACACATGCATCACAATGAAGATAACACATGCTAAACTTTAAGTTCCTCATTGTGATGCTTGATTTTCATCTAGTTCATAGGTACAAGTGTAAGTTGTGCATGTCGCACCTTAGCAGCGTGCTGCAAAGCAGTCTGCAGGGCAGTGTTCCTGGCCCAAGACTGATAGAAGTACTTCTGACAGCCGTCCCATGCTGTCAGCACCTCAGCAAACAACCTACAATAGGAAAAAAGAGAAAACAGTGTCTCACTGCAAAACCAGAGCATGTCCACACAATTACAGGCGACGCTGTAGTTGGCCTTTTAATCTCTTCATTGTGCAGTATGTCACTGGCCATCTGTTCTGTAAAGCAATAGCTAGCTACATGTGTTGCTTGTTTGATAGAATCCATCCACACACTTCACGATTACATCTGTTCTTGAGTGTTGGAGTGTAATTCGTTTAATGTTGAGGTAACTACTGAAATATTAAAATCTACATTAATATTGTGGCTTACTTCTGTGTTTGTTTTAAGAACTTCAAAATAAAAGCACTGTTGCATGACAGAAAGATTAACCCTCATGCAGCGCACGAGGCACTGATTCAGAACAAGGCCTCTGTAAATAAGTTCTAATTACATGCTCTCTGCATTCTCCTGAGTCTTGACAGCTGAGAGAGCGGTCGTCATCTCCAGCGGCTGCATGTACAGAGCCTTCTCTGCATATGCTGTCCTGTTCCATATTAGGCCTTTGCGGTACGACAGACCTTAAAAGCCAATCATACAGAAAAAAAAATTAATTCTATTTAAAAAAAAAAAGTATAGAAGTTAATTGAAAATGTAAGTCAGTGTGGGGAACCGACCTATTTCTGTGAGCATCTTGAACAGGTCAGACAATGCCCTCTGTTTCTGCTGTAGGATGTGCTTTATCTCAGCTTTCTGCTTGTCTTTATCTGCTGATGTGTTTATTGTGAGGCTCTGCAGGTCCCGCAAGTTGCTGATGACCTCGCCTGAAAGAAAAAATATTTATAAAGATTTTTTTTTTTTTTACATTTACAGTATATATAAATAAAGGTTCACACACACACACACAGTCCATTTAGCTGGATTTGAGCAGACAGTATGTCTGAACACCTCAGCATTTGTTTGGCTTCTTCTGTCACATCATCAATAAACACTAGTGTTCCACTGTCACTGGCAGCCATGCATGTCCAAGCCATCACACTGTCTCTGCCGTGTTTTACAGATGATGTGGTGTGCTTTAGATCATGAGCTGCTCCATGCCTTCTCCATACATTTTTCTTGCCATCATTCTAGTAGAGGTTAATCTTGGTTTCATCTGTCCAATCAATGTTTTTTAATTTTTTTTTTTTTAACAAAGTTCATTCTAGCCTTTCTGTTCTAATGGTGGTGCGTGCAGTGCTGAAGCCTGACCTTCCATGATGGTTCCTGACTGCTCCTCTTCTGCTGCCTGAGGTATCTTTTATCCTCACTAATTTCAAGCTAATCTTTTCCCCACTTTGTTATTATGAGGTATTGTGTACTGAATTTTAGAGATCAATAATGAATTTAATCCATTTTGGAATAAGTGTGTAACAAAACAAAAATATGGAGCATGTGAAGCACTCAGGCATTTACAAGAATATTCAGGTGTATGTTAACACAATGTCATATTTTTCCCAGAAAACAACATCCTAAGATCCCGAGGTCAATGTGGTGGCTGTAACTCAGAACGCAGAGCTAATGTACTAATCGGAAGGTTGGGGGTTGCCAGACAAGGGAAGGACAATGAAATGAAGACACTATTAGAGTATAAAAGTGCCTACAAAAAACCCCAAAACAAAACAAACAATAAAAAAAATAAAAAAAACACAACAAGAAGGGAATCGTATAAGTTGCTTGGAAGAAATAATATGTAAGCACGGCTCATCTCTGCAAAGTTGCCAAACCATGTTTGGTGAAAACTAAACGTATCCGAGCCATGCAACATAACAGTGACTCCAAGCACAGCACCAATCTACAGAATAATGATTCTGGTGGTTGTTGGTTTAGTTAAAATCCAGACTTCAATCCTTAAGACAGCTGTGCATAAATAAACCCACCAACCTTGATGAACTGCACCAAAATTCCTCCACAACATTTTGAGAGAATAGTAGTCCAACTGAAAACGGCTACTCGTCAAGGTTCTTGCTGCTTAAGGTGTTTCCACAATTTATCCAATTAGATGTACTTTTTTGTCGTTTTTCAAAGGACTTCATAGAGTGCTTACATGACTGCAGTTGTAGCCTGCAGTAGTAGGCTTCAGTAATCTATACTCTAATGTCAGGACAGTCACAGGATGGTGTCGAGTCCAACAACATAACTGAATTATTTCAACTGTGATTTTAACTATCCAGCAGTAGCTTTCTCACCAGTGAAGCAGTCCAAGTCTTCAGCCAGCTCAGGGACAGGGTTTTTCTTCAGCAGCTGGATGCACATCTTCTTCATCTTCCTGGACAGTACAGGCAGAGATATTTGTAGAGAAGAAGCTTTGAATCCTTCTTCTTCTTCTCCATCAGTCTAAAATATAAAAACATAGTTGAGTGATTAAAAAAAATGTTGAAAGAGAAAATTAAAGACACTGTGTGTTCTGTGAGATCTGTACCTGTAGAATCCTGCACTTTAAAGGCAGGGTGCTCTTTAGCAACTGGTGAACTCTGTGGATGGGCATTTCCTGTGGGTTAGCGTCCACACTGTCCAAGCTCGCGCCGCTTCCCTGCTCCACCAGAGCAGGAATACTCGGACCATTCAAAGCCTCTTCAAACTGCTTGATAAACTTGAAGAGTGTACTGAAAATCATAAGGTGATTACCATTAAAGCAGTCATTTATATATTGTTACACTTGGCTGAGGCTCAACTATCTTGACTTGCTACAGGTCAAGATCATTGTGGTCAACTAAAACTAAAATTAAAATCTGGTGCAACAAACATTTTAGTCAACCAAATAAATAAGACCCCACTAACATTTGCACTTTAAAAAAAAAAAAAAAACTTAAAAAACTGTAATAAAAATATGTATCAAATGTGTTTAGTTTTATTAATCTAGATAATACTGCTTAACAGCCAGATGAGGCGACTCTTGTTCATACTGATTTAGGATGTCCACACGAATCAATTCACATTGTTGTGTCTACTGGAATACTGAACCTTCCAACTTCTTGGAAGCTATTATTTAAACAGTAAAAATGAAACTGAAACTAGACACCTGAACCTGGAAGCTAACTGTGAAACAAATGCCGGCCACATACCGATGGGTCTTCTCCACTGACTGTTTGATGGACCAAAAATTGACATCATTCCATTTGCAGATCTTGACAAAGTCCTAAGAATACAAATTCATATGTAAGACAATGACAGAAAACTTTGCAGTGAAGTTCAGAGATTCAGAGGCAAGTTTGAATAAGTGTTAAGAGTTTGATAAGATTTATAGGGATATACCTTGAGGTCCTTTTCAATGGTCTGCCTGTGTTGAGTAATTTTGGTTTGAATGCCTTGAGAAAACTGATTGTAGTATTTGTACAGGTTCCAGAGAAGACTGGACAAAGGCTCTGTAAAAGCAAGCAGTACTGTGTCAGAATAAACTCAAGTACATGTTAAATGACACCTGAGATAAAAACAAAGTCCACGGTGATGTGAAATGTGTGATTTCGAAATTTCAGCAAAAGGCCGTTTCAGTGCTGGTCCAGTAAGCAGGTCTGAATGTGTAGTGTACAGGAAACAGCAGTGATAGCTGACCTTGCCCGGACTGCGGGGGGACCAGCAGGAGGTGGCAGTGGAATGTGAGCAACATGTTCAGACGAGTGTGGAACTCCCCCAGGGTGGAGCCCTCCAGAAAGGCCTGAAGGGTGGAGGACACTGAAGACAGGGAAAGGTGTTCTACCCCTTCAGCTGGAGAGGAAGACAATAATAAATATCTCTTGGCATCCTTTATTTCCTTGTGCTTTAAATTTGAAAGTTTGAAGTTAAATGCACCAGTATTTTCTGCAGTTTGCATCTCACAGAAATACAGACAGAGAAGCAGAGATAGATCCTCGCTTCCCTTCAGCTGATAAAATTTACACCTTTAATCTGATATTCACCCCCCCCCAGAAGATTTATTTTTATTTTATTATATTAATTTTTAATTAATTAACACCTTTAATAAGACCACCACACTGAGTCAGCACACACAGATTTGTTAGCTTGTACCTGTACAAGTCTCTGTCCTCTGTTCCTCTAGGTATCGCTCCAGCAGCTGGTAGACAGAGAACCAGTGTTTGGTGGACTTCTCTGTGTGACGCTTCATTGCATTGTCAAGACTGCGCGACCAACAACTACAACACAAAAACCAGAGTTAAAAAGCTCCTTATCACAGTGCTTAATTTATGAGCTAGTTAGTGATTGGTTTATATCCAAAAAGTAACAAGTGAATGGATTTATTCATCTTTGTCTTACCTGAGCTCCAGCTTGCGCCACTGAATAATGAGCTGTGTGACGGGTTCCAGTTCCTTCCGCAGAGACACTGAACGGCTGGCGTTATTCTCCCAGTCCTAATGAGGGGAGCAAGGAAAATCAAAGAAAACAGAAATAGATGAGCCCTGTACAATAGGCTCATTTGGATGACCCAATGTCTGCTATTGATGGGCCTCGTTTACTAAAGTATGTAGCAAAATTATTGCTATATGTTTACAAAAAAAAAAGGAGCGGCTGTGTCAAGTTACAAATGAAATGTGCTGACAGACAGAGGGGTAAAAATGAAAGGTCATCAGACCGTAAGAAAAATAATAAAAAAAAAAAAAAATGGAGGGTGACAAAGAGCAGTTATAAAAAGAAATTCACTGCAATATCAAAAATACTGGTGGCTGCCAGCGCTACCTCTCAGCCTCATATATCTCTCTATCTCTCTAGAGATAGATAGATATATAGATATATCTATCTATATATCTATATCTATCTATCTATCTATCTATCTATCTATATATATCTATCTATATCTATCTATATCTATCTGTTGGAATGCTACTACGCAAGTAACCCCGGCGGAAGGGGCTACATGAATAGGATGAGGGACCTATGGATTCTTCGATACCCAACATCCACAATGACGGCGAAACAACTAGTAGCTCAGTGTTCCAACATTCGAAAGAAGGGACTGCTCTCACAGCTAGAGATTGACGAGGTACAACACAAATGCTACGGCAAGGAGGAGCCAGGACGCCAGGTCAGGGGGGCGATATCATCACCCCCACCCGAGATTGGGTACATAGCCCCAAGTGCGATAGGAGAAGGATTGTTGAGTGCGAGAGGAACTGACCTGAAAAATAGGATCATGGTCAAGCTTGAAACCTGGATCCCCCGTAGCCGGTTACCAAGATTACGTGAAGTACCCTCAGAAGGTCTGCTAGATGATGTTAATGCAGCACTACGGGCAATACCTACAACCACGATTACCGACACTAACAAGCTGATCTACAATACGGCAGCAGTGATCAGTGAGATGCTTGGCTACAAGTTGAACAGCCACAAGGGGCAGTACCCTCCATGGAGAAGGAGGCTAGAGGGCAAGATCAAAGTAGCACGGAGGGAGGTTAGCCAACTAACGGAGTTGCAGCAAGGTGCGACAAATAAGGTGCCTAAGAAATACAGCAAGCTGTCCATACCTGAGGCCTTGGAAACTGCCAAGCAAAGACTCACAGCCTTGGCCAGCCGCTTGAGGAGGTACACCAGAGAGATAGAAGGCAGGAGAATAAACCAGCTGTTCTCCACAGAACCAGCAAAGGTGTACTCTCAGTGGCAAGGGAACAATAAGAGAACAGCACCACCAAGGCTGGAGACGGAGCAATACTGGAAGAGCATATGGGAGAAGGATGCAACCCATAACGGCAATGCTCAGTGGCTAGAGGATCTGAGGGCAGACCACAGCGACCTCCCTGAACAGGGTCCAGTAACCATCACAGTGGCAGATATCCAAGAAAGGGTCTCCAGTATGAAGAGTTGGACAGCACCAGGGCCCGACATGGTTCACGCCTACTGGCTGAAGAAGCTGACTGCACTCCACGAGCGTCTGGCAGCACAAATGAACCAGCTGCTAGTTAACGAGAGACACCCGGAATGGCTAACTGAAGGCCGGACGGTCCTGATCCCCAAGGACCCCAAGAAGGGACCGGTCCCCTCCAACTACCGACCAATAACCTGCCTCAGTACTACATGGAAGCTCCTGTCAGGCATCATATCGGCTAAGATGAACAGGCACATGGGTCAATACATGAGCGGGACACAGAAAGGAATTGGCAAGAATACCAGAGGCGCAAAACACCAGCTACTGGTAGACAGAACAATCAGCCGAGACTGCAAGACCAGACTGACCAACCTGTGCACTGCTTGGATTGATTACAAGAAGGCCTATGACTCAATGCCCCACAGCTGGATACTGGAATGCCTAGAATTGTACAAGATCAATGGGACCCTAAGAGCCTTCATCAGGAACTCAATGGGGATGTGGCGTACAACACTAGAGGCCAACTCCAAGCCCATAGCACAAGTCACCATCAAGTGCGGGATCTACCAAGGAGATGCTCTGTCCCCACTGCTGTTCTGCATAGGCCTGAACCCCCTTAGTGAGATCATTAACAAGACTGGCTACGGATACCGACTACGGAACGGAGCAGTTGTCAGCCACCTCCTGTACATGGATGACATCAAGCTGTATGCCAAGAGTGAACGAGACATCGATTCACTGATCCACACTACCAGGCTATACAGCAATGACATTGGAATGTCGTTCGGACTGGAGAAGTGTAGTCGGATGGTAACAAAGAGAGGGAAGGTAGTCAGAACTGAGGGGATTGAACTACCAGAAGGCAACATTGCAGACATAGAGGACAGTTACAAGTACTTGGGGATCCCGCAGGCGAATGGAAACCATGAAGAGGCCGCTAGAAAGGCTGCAACCACCAAGTACCTGCAGAGGGTCAGGCAAGTCCTGAGGAGTCAGCTGAATGGTAAGAACAAGATCTGGGCCATCAACACGTACGCCCTGCCCGTGATCAGGTACCCTGCTGGGGTAATAGGCTGGCCAAAGGAGGAGATAGAAGCCACTGACATAAAGACAAGAAAGCTCCTTACCATGCATGGAGGGTTTCACCCCAAGTCCAGCACCCTGAGGCTGTACGCTAAGCGGAAGGAAGGGGGCCGGGGACTGGTGAGTGTCAGCACCACAGTCCAGGATGAGACAAGGAACATCCAAGAATACATTGGGAAGATGGCCCCAACTGACCGAGTGCTCAGTGAATACCTCAGGCAGCAGAAACCCAAGAAAGAGGAGGGAGACGAGGAACCATCATGGAAGGACAGGCCCCTGCACGGTATGTACCACCGGCAGATAGAGGAGGTGGCTGATATCCAGAAATCCTACCAGTGGCTGGACAAAGCTGGACTGAAAGACAGCACAGAGGCACTAATCATGGCAGCACAAGAACAAGCTCTGAGTACAAGATCCATAGAGGCTGGGGTCTATCACACCAGGCAAGACCCCAGGTGCAGGCTGTGTAAAGATGCCCCAGAGACAATCCAGCACATAACAGCAGGGTGCAAGATGCTAGCAGGCAAGGCATACATGGAACGCCATAACCAAGTGGCCGGCATAGTGTACAGGAACATCTGTGCCGAGTATAACCTGGAAGTCCCGAGGTCAAAATGGGAGATGCCCCCAAGGGTGGTGGAGAATGACCGAGCTAAGATCCTGTGGGACTTCCAGATACAGACGGACAAAATGGTGGTGGCTAACCAACCGGACATAGTGGTGGTAGACAAACAGAAGAAGACGGCCGTAGTGATCGATGTAGCGGTTCCGAATGACAGCAATATCAGGAAGAAGGAACACGAGAAGCTGGAGAAATACCAAGGGCTCAGAGAAGAGCTCGAGAGGATGTGGAGGGTGAAGGTAACGGTGGTCCCCGTGGTAATCGGAGCACTAGGTGCGGTGACTCCCAAGCTAGGCGAGTGGCTCCAGCAGATCCCGGGAATAACATCGGAGATCTCTGTCCAGAAGAGCGCAGTCCTGGGAACAGCTAAGATACTGCGCAGGACCCTCAAGCTCCCAGGCCTCTGGTAGAGGACCCGAGCTTGAAGGATAAACCGCCCGCAGGGGCGTGCTGGGTGTTTATATCTATCTATCTATCTATCTATCTATCTATCTATCTATATATATATATATATATAGATATAGATATAGATATATATATAGATATATATAGATATATATAGATATATCGATCGATAGATAGATATAGATATATATGCATGCATGAGTTTACGCAGAGATTTGTACATGAGGCACACTGTCACTCATTTCTTTTACAGAAAATCAACACTTCTTGGTACTGAGGGTGCGTGATTCAGGAGATCTCTTCCTGACAGAAGTCACCTGTGCTTTGCTGAGCAGGATCTCTAGGCCGTTCAGAAACTTAGCCACCGGGCTGGCCAGATTGAAAGCCTTGATTCTCTCCATCACCACATTCAGCTGAAAACACCACATACACATACAGGAATATATGTCAGAAAAACAGAACAAAGTGTAACTGTTGGGATTCTTTACACTGTCCCTGTGAAAGCTGAATTAATGAATATGTATTTATTTGAATCACAATTATGCAAAAATGCTGTATCGAAACCACTTATGGCAAACTTACCTGTTCGAGGGCAGGGTGTCCAGGCCAGTCCTCTAGTCTCTGCTTCACTGCCACACTCAACTGTTCCAACACAGGGAGACAGAGAGAGGCCTCGCTCATGTTAGGGTGCTGGTAGAAGTCATAGGGTCCATCAGGGGTGATGGCCAGACCCTCGCCACCACCAGAGCCCTGCACAGTGTTCTGGAGGATGGCAGAGAGCAGCAGTTCACTGCCTGTCAGCTGCTGGTCCAGGTCAGAGTCTGAAGGGGGAAACAGAGGTTTATACAAGTACACTGGAACTTTGTTACAAGAAAAGGATGCATACAGGCAAAGTTACTAACCAACGAGGTGATAGAAGTGTGACATCACTGGAGAAGCAATCTGATAAGACGAAAGCAGGGCTTTGATGTGTTCTTTACTGTGATTGGCTGGTGCTGTGCTCTTGTACCAAAGCGATTGAGCATATCCCAGACACAGGCGCTGATGAACCTGGATCACTGTATTCAGGGTAGCGGGAGAGAACGCCTTCATCTCAAAAGACTCTTCGGGGGTTTTGTCTTCGAGCCCTTCTAGACTTGTGCCAGCTGCTCCTTCTAAACTTGGCTCAGACACGATGTCTGCAAAGTCCTGGATTCAATATCGACAGAAATTGAGCTTCAAGTGGATATTTATGCTTTCCACATGCAAACAGCTTTTATTTCATTTGGCCTTAAAATATAAAAATGATTGTACTAGATCGTCACCATATGATCCAATATGAGATATGATGGTTAACGTTAGGATCGGATAATCAGAGAATTGATGGGTCATTATTTGCTGTACAACAGCTGTACTGCAGTACCTTGTTGAACTGAGGAAACTGTCGTCTGAAGTCTCGCTCCTCCTGTTCATCCTCAGTCAGTCCTGAGCCGTGCAGTCGGCTACGGCTGCGGTAAAGACTGGCCTCCATTTCTTCATGCTCTTTCCTTCGCCTCTCTCGCTCATCCCACTCATTCACCAAAGCCTGTAAAGAATGACAATAGAAGGAGCAAAGTAAGAGCAGATTTTGCAGGATTTAACAGTTTGGAACAGAAAACTATTTAGATTTATTTAAAGTCATTAGGATGACATCTCTCCCAGTGAAAAGTCTTAAAATCCTGACCTGACAGATGTGTCTGAAGATGCTGCGTGCCTCGTGGCTGAACTCTCCCGTTGACAAGGTGTGACACTGGACATAAAGCAGAGCACTGAGTAGCAGAGTGCAGGACTGAGGCATCACACATGCAGTGTCCTGCTGGGGCAGAAGTTTCACCAGGCTGCGCAGAGTGTCCATACAAACCCTGGAACACAGAAAGTCTGCCCGGACCAGGTACGACGGCAGGCTCGGGGACAGGAATGGGAAAGCCAGAAGGCAAGACACCAGCCTTGGCAAACCAGGTACAGGATTTAGCAAGGCAGCCACCTGGGAGGCTACCAGCCTCATACCGTACCGGAGCTGAAGGATACCCGTCCTCACTGGCCCAACAACATCAGGATAAAGGGGATAGTCCTCCAGCAACCTCTGGCAGAAACGCTGCTGGGAGTTCTGCCAAACAGCCTCCTCCTTCAGGACGGCCTGGACTGCTGACTTGGATTTTGAAGCCGAGGAGCCCTCCAGCGTATTGAGCAGCTGGGACAGCAGGTCCTGTATGGCTGATGTCTGACCAATGCTGCACAGGTAGTGCTGGAGCTCCTGGTACAACTGACCATACTGAGGCTCATGAGGACGACAAGCCTGCTTCCTGGAAAGCTCAGCTATCTGCTCCTTCACCTGCTGCATGCGGATCCATAGATACCTAGTAAAGCAAACATCAGGCAGTATAACCTAGAGCTCATTGCATTGCTTCTCAAAGACCTTTTATGGTGGTATTAATGACTCTTTCAAAATGACAGCCTTTGTTTGCTTTTAAAAGTTAATCTTCTTAACAGCGGCTGGTTGTCATTTCATCCAAACGCACAGTAAACATTTGGCTCAAGAGTCCTTAAATTTGCTTAACTACAACTTAAAGTTTGAGAACCCCACAGAATTACTAGTATTTCTAAATGCGTCACTGCCGCTAGAATAAAAAAAAAAACAAAACAAAATCAAATTAATGCACAATGACCAATTATATCAACTCCATTCCCACAGTAAAATCTTCAGAGAGGAATGGGAGTAGTTCTGATTTTCCCTGTGACTTTGATGCAACCGTGACATGCTGAGAGATCAGCATCCAACTCTTACCTGATTCGAGGATGCTGGAAGCCATCAGTTGTGCTGCTCTCCTCCAGTTCTGCTCCGGTCATCAGCTGAGACCACAGGCTCCGCCCTTTCCATTCTTCCTGAAGCAGAGCCAACTGCGACAGACAAAAACAGAGTACTTTTGAGTGTTTTATTGTAGAAAGTACTCTTCATCCACCACATTCCATCCTCTAAAAAAAAAAAACCTCATCAGAAAATAACATGTTTGAACATGATCTTATAGTGAACTTGGAGTTTATTGTTCAAACCAGAAGACCTCATGTTTTCTTCTAAAGCAGTCTGAAAAGAAAAGGTTACCTTTTTAAAGAAAATTACTTACAATGAACACTACTGTTACATTCACATGAAGCCAATGGTTGTGTGTATTTATACTGACTCAGTTACAAACACTTTACACCTTTGTCAGGAGAGTACTACAGACCTCCTGCTGAGCATAGTTCAGTTTGTAGGCTCTCTTTACAGCTGGGTCAAAGATGGTCTGCGGTGTCCACACTTTGATCTGCAGCAAGCCCATGTTGACCCAGAACACTCCAGAGCGAGCCAGTGAATTGGAGCCTTGGACTTTGCTCTGGACATATTGCTGCAAGCAGGTAAGGCAGGCTTCCACCAGGCCATCAGGGAGTAGTTTAGGAGGCAGGAAGTCTCTAAAGACCGTCTGGATCTCCTGGGCAGCAATAAGAGGGTCAGGGTCTTCCACCAGGCTCTCACAGCTCTCCATGTAGCCTTCCTGCAAGGTGGGAGGCAGCACGTCAGCCATGCTTTGAAGTTGCCGACGCAGGACTGCACCTTGGAGCCTAAAGTCAGTACCCCTGAGGAGAGATAATGCAACTGTCATCAGCAAAGCCCAAAATAAAAATTGCTGGTTAAGGACATTTAATGTTCCATTATACCTGAAATCAGCCAGCGCACGGATGCTCATGTTGTCCCAGAGCACAGCAGAAAGATCCTGCAGCTGCTGAATCCTCCCTTTCCAATCCCCAAGTCTGACATTGGAGAAGGAGAGAAAAGCCTCTCCTGAAGGTTCCCATGAACCACCCGTCTTACTACAGCTGAGCATTTCCAGTACGCAATGGGACCGCACTGCTTTGCTCAGCAGAGCTGGACCCTGGAAACCATATTGCATAAATGTATTAAACAAGCTGAAAACCAGCAGTGTTTGTGGAACAGCGAGTTTGGAGATATTAATAGATGTTACCAGGTTATCTGTTCCTTGGTGCTGCTTTGGATCCGCCTGGGTCTCAGGATGTAGAGGGTCCCATTTAAGCCAGTGTTCTGGGTTTGAGGTTATGCTGCAGGTCCACAGGGAGGATAGAGCCTCCGACAGGAGCTCACACCAAACAAACGGCAGCTCCTCAGCTGGCTGGAAGATAACACATATTTCAGCTTTAAATGGGGATTTTCGTTTGAAAGGCTAACTTCTGGACATGAAATGTCCCGTGTGAGAAATGTGAGTAAAACTGTTCTCAGCAATTGGTTCTTAATGTTTCAACCAGATATAAGTTGAACAGTTGTGATGTAACAAACTCTTTTAGCCGAATATCAACATTTTATATGTGGTCAAACTCATAACTACTGACCCGGTCACTACTGAGCAGGAACCACAGTGGCTGCAGCTGTCTGACATTCATCGGGGTGGACTGGAGGCAGTAACGAAGATGTCTGGAGAGGTCGCGACGTATGCAGTCCTCGGCCTCCTGGTCACTGCAGGTCAACATGAGGAGTTCAGTATACAGTCCATCAACAACATCCAGAACAGGTGCTTTTCTATTTTTGATTACACGACAAAGATGAGCCTTACCTAGGAGAAAGAGCTAGATGCAGCAAGTCTGTGCTAAGTCGTAGCTGATTTAGGACGGCAAGTTCCTCCATCAGGGGCCAGAGCTGGGCCCTGCGGCTGAGCTGCTGCAACTCCTCTACGGACAAAGGGACTCCGTCTGTGGACTCGTCATGCTCCGACATGGAACAGACTTCCAAGAGCCCTCTGGAGGTCATGCAACACTCCTGCTGCTCCACACTCGACACCAACCTCTCCATCACCCCTTATGGGAAGACATATGGGACGCATGCCATCATGTAATGTTTCACATTCATGCTCCTGAATGTTTTAATACCAAATGGTATTTCTAAAAGATTTATATTGTATTTAGTTGAGAATCTTGAAGCAACTCTCTAGATTCCAGAAAACATGTTCAACAAAATCTGACTCTAAAAATAAAGTTCAAGATCAACTCCGAGATGGCAACTGAACTTTCCTGTTTCAGCACAGATGATCAAAGTAAATTCAGTAAGCCGAGCATGTGAGTTAAGCACACAGAAACAAAGCCATCATCAACGGAGCTCCAGAAACATGGAGGCTGTACAGATTGTATTCTGATTCTGACGATATATCTGTGATGTAATCACAGTCACTGTTTTTATATATTGAAAGTATATAAGAATCTTATTCTGAGTCCCATAAATATCCAACAATCACATTTTATGGCAAAAGCTTTTCTGCAACTCAAGCTCACCTGACTTTTGAGGGTCCAACTGGTTGTTTGCTAAGAGAATGAGGCCCCAGGCTTCCAGGAGACTTTCTTTGATGTCCAGTCCGAGTCCAGCACCCTGAAGTCGAACCAGCTCTTGCTTCGAATGAATCATGTTGTTGTCCAGTTTTAGATCACTCACATCCAGGGCTTTACTCAGGAGCCTGAGCTGAGATGCACACTTAACTACTGACTCCAGCTGAAAAGACAGATGGATATAGTTTCATCTCATAAATATAAGAATATAAAAGAGTGAGTGACAGATGGTACTTAAACTGGCTTTTATATTACTTTATTATTAGACCTAGCTGATGAATTATATCCAGACCTTAAAAGGAAGAGTTTTCCCCAGGGTTTTCTGAATGCCCTTCAGAGCTGTAGCTACAGACACTGGGGTGGACAGAACAGTCTGGATGGCTGTTGAGGTGGCCTGCAGCTCCTGGTGACCTCTATTTTTAGAACAGCAATTTCAGAAGAAAGTACTTCAGACTAAATAAAAATACATATACAAATACAAAATACTTGTATAAATGATACAACTATTTGCAAGAAAGGGATTTACTCAAACGTGACATCAGCGTCTCCCAGGAGAAGCTGTGGCAGTCGGAGGATGAGGTGTTTCTGGACCCACTGCCAGTGCAGAGACAGCACAGAGATGCCCTTAGAGTCGGGCGTCAGTGTGCTGCACACATCCCAGAATCGATCGAGCCACTGTAGCAGCTGCAGAATCTAAATGCACAATGACAGTGTTGCAGTTGGAGACCATTCTTGTCAAATTTTAAGGTTGTATTTAGATAAAAGAAGAAAGACAAAAGAGTAGATTAAAGAGTCAGATAGCGTTCTAACCTCAAACATAATGTGGTCTGAGATGTAAGGTTGTCCGGTCTGAACAGCCTGCAGGATGAAGTAGCCCCACAACTCAAAGAAGGTTTGCAGGTGCATCAGCACAGGGTGTGGCAGGTGACCAATATCCACAGTCCCTGTGAGGAGGATTTGGGTATTTGTTAACTTTTAGAAGCACTAAATTATATTCTAATATAAAAACCAAAGTGCATACCTTTACTGAAGGCCGTGGCTATTTGCAGTACAGAATTCGGACCAGACAGGTTGACAGCGCAAGTGCATACAACAGACCTCTCTTCTCTGTCCATTATCAGAACGATCCTAACACACAAACCGCTCATTAGCAGTCCATTTGTTAACACAGCAGATCTGCATAACTTGATATAAGACTCGGAATTAAGAGAATAGATAACAATTAGTCCCACCTGTTGGCAACTGCGTTTAGTGCCTCTAGGAACTCCGTGTATCTTTCTTCATCCTCAAAGTTGCACTTGTTGGCCAAAATGTCCAAGTACTGCTTATTCCACCGCATATCCACCAAAATCCTGTATTCATCTGGCAACACAACATTTGTTTAGATGTTATCATTTACTGATAGATACATTCAGTTTTCTTGAAGTTTTCCTAAAGTCATCTAGTAGCAGAAACAGGCAGTAAATTAAAAAACAAACAAACAAAAAAACTTTTATTAAAACTTCAATATTCTAGTGTGCGAATAGATTTCACTTTTCTTTCACCGAAGAACAAGAAAACTGTTTACCTGTGCTGTGGGGCTGGAGTAATTCTGCTAGTGACTTGCCCTTAGCGGCAAGCTTGCTACCAAACACAGCCTTTAAAGCCCTGTTTCCTGCTTCCACCTGGACCAGCGCGGCATCTGTAAGAGTAAACCATCACATTATCAGGGGATCTGGAGCACTGAATAGCCCTGCCATCGATTTGCAAAACAATTTAATTTGACTTTTTGACATTAACTTTGTTTCGAAGAATAAAGCACCTTTGCTGTAGTCTAAATGTTTGGGTTGTTGTGTGTAGTGTAGTTTGTTTGCACTGTAACAAACCAGGAGCATATTTGTGGCTCTTTCCCAAGTGTGACAGCCAGCTGCTGCGCATGATCCAGTCTCCGTGAGAGGCTCTCTCTGTGAGCAGTCTCACTGCCGTGGGGATCAGCCTCAGAGCATTTCCATCCTCCAAACCCCCCACTGCTTCAGAGAACACCAGGCCTTCATGGACACCGCTGTTCTGCAATACCCTCTGTAGGTCACTCAGACTCAGAGGCTGGCTCCTGCAGAAATAAAACTTATGTAATCACTTCTTTAATGAGAAAATGTATGATTTAGCTGGCGTGACTAATTGATTTACCGTTTGCCTTGGAGGCTGAGTGTGTTCAGACAAAATAAGAGGACCTGTCCATCTCTGATAACAGTAGAGAAGCAGGAATCCTCTGTAGAGAGGAGGGCAGAGGGGAAGCTGTCAGGCCAGACTCCAGCACACAGCAACCCACAGCCCCATTCTTCTGTGTCCAGGATGCTCAAGTGCTGCTCAATCACCTGCTGGGCTTTCTAGGAAGAAAATGTACTCATGTTTATTCATCCTTTATGAAGGCTGACCATTTCAAATATTTCAGGTTATCCAGAGTTTCCCCTGATTTTCAGTGGCCTATCAGGGTTGTTGAAGGGTGGTGGTGTCCACCCTTGACTGCATTTAGCTGGATCTGAACAGACAGTATGTCTCTGAACACCTCAGAATTCATCGGGCTACTTTTGTTCTAATCACTAGTCTCCCAGTGTTGCTGGCAGCCATGCATGCCCAAGTCATCACACTGGCTCTGCCGTGTTTTACAGATGATGTGATACGGGCTGTTCTACCTTCTCCATACTTTTTTCTTTCCATCATTCTGGTAGAGGTTAATCTTGGTTTCATCTGTCCAATGAATGTTTTTCCAGAACTATGCCAGCTTTTTTTTTTTTTAAAGCAAAAGTCCAATCTAGTGACCAATCAAGTGGCTTGTATCTTGCAGTGAGCCCTCTGTATTTACTTTCATGCAGTCTTCTTTTAGGGTAGACTTGGATATTGATACGTCTACCTCCTGGAGAGTATTTGTTCATTTGCTTGGTTGTTGTTGCCTGTTGAGAACGGGTTTCTCTTCACCATGGAAATGATTCTGCGATCATCCACCACTGTTGTCTCCCATGGAGTTCACCAGTGCTTTCTTTCTCAGGATGTACCAAACCGCAGATTTTGCCACTCCTAATATTGTAGCAATTTTGCATTTTTCTTTTCTCAGCTTAAGGATGGTTTGTTTCACCTGCATGGAGAGCTTCTATCTATCTATCTATCTATCTATCTATCTATCTATCTAGATATAGAAAAGGTAGATAGATATGGATTCCTATACAATATGGAGAGATCGATAAAGAGATATATCTTGAAAAAAAACATAACAAAAAAATACCTTCTGGTTGGCAGAATTGTGCTGACAGAAAGAGTAGGCCTCCCCACAGGCATGCTGCAAGGCGCTAGGCAAATCCACACCTCTCTGTAGCTGGCAGCTCAGCAGAGTGGCAGCATGAAGAAGAGAAGCCACTGATGAGGCTGGGGAGTCTAACAGGCAGAGGCCAAATGCTTTGATAACTGCTACAGACAAACCGAGGGCTTATTTATTTATTCTTATGCTGTTAGCACTTACCCCAGATAGCAGATTTAACGGCCTTATGTATTTCAATCAGCAGATCACACACACAGTCCCCGGTCACCCCAGCAGTGTGAAGCAAAATCTTTAGGTCTAGTGTGTCCCAGCACACAGCTTCGTGTTCCCCTGGAATGTAAATCTCCACCCCTCTGTTCCTCATAGCTCTGGAGAGCTCCCCGTGCACAGGATCCATGGTCAGGAACAACCTGGGAAGAAAAACAAACAAACAAAAACACAAAACACACATCTAAGAACTGTTGATGAATGGTAAATGGCCTGTATTTGTATAGCGCTTTTACTAGTCCCCCCTAAGGACCCCAAAGCGCTTTACACACCCAGTCATCCACCCATTCACTCACTGGTGGAGGCAAGCTACAGTTGTAGCCACTGCTGCCCTGGGGCAGACTGACATTAGTGAATGCAACAAACCAGTGATAGTTGTACTTTTTTATACTACCTGAAGTTAGGGTGTGGGGTGATTTTGGGAGTGCTCCCATCTATGACACCACGTTCGTTGATGACGAGTGATCCACCAGGCTCCAGCAGAGCATTGAGGCGATCCAGCACTGAGGCACTAATTACATAAATGCACAATCAGTGCAGTTGGTTATAGTGTTCGTGTCACGGCTGACTTTTATACAACTACAGTTCTTGCTTCACATTTCACAAGTAAAACATGTTTAAGATGAAGGAGAACACAGTTACACATAAGCTAACATTTCTCACTTGCAGAAGTTGACGTTGTCCATAAGCAACCAGTCGCCAGACTGAAGGGCCTGGACGAGCATACCATCCAACCACTCAAAACCTCCGTTTGTCCAGCCGTCCTCCAGCTGAGCCAGACGCTCCTTCAGCAGCGTAAAGTCCATCTGAAGCTTAGACATGTCTGAGGACAATACATGTAATGTTATAATATTTTACATACTTGACCAGCAAAAAAACAACAACCAAAAAACAAAACAAAAAACAAGACACTTGAAACTGTTCCCTTTATATTTTGTCTGTACTCAATAATTGGTTGTTACCAGTGAACACTTTGAGCTTGGTGTTGAGTTTCTGCAGCAGGAGGATGATAACCTCCAGCTTGTTCAGTGCCTCAGAGTTGATTGTTCCTCCAGTTCTTTGCAGTCCTTCCTGCTTCAGCCAATGGCAGAACAGGCCCCATGTCTGCAGCAAGAACTCTGTGTCCTGGATGCCACCATCAAGTGACATCAATCCACGCCTTATTACCATGGCAACTATGTAATCTACACTCTCCAGAACTTGCTGCCACGGGCGCATGATATCCACCTGCAATGAGGAAAAAAGGGAAAGACCGCAGGATGACGTGGTCTGCTATTTTCAGGTTATAAACAAAGACCTGAGTTCTCAGTGTCACCTGCTCAAAGCCTCCCAGTAGCTCTGTGGTGTCCATGGCACTGTTCATGGCCATGATTCTGAGGCGATGTCCAGTCAGTAGAGAGAGCAGTCTCACCAGGCTGGTCTTTCCACTTGCTGTGGGGCCGACCAGTATGGTCATCCAGCCCATCTCCACACACTTCATCAGGGACTCCAGAGGCCTTAAGCACTGATGTGTGATGGACAGCGGTGTGTCTGGAGCCACATTGGCTCCACCACTGCGATGCAGCACAGAGTAGCCCACCTGCAACAGCAAATGATTGGAGGGTAATTTGCAAACTATGATTTGAAATGAAATAAAACAAAACAAGTTTTATTGTTTTGACAAATCAACAAACCTGTAGGTTGAATGGAGTGATGTGGAACTCTCTGGGGCCGCAGTAAGGCTCAAAGTCCTCCCCAAACACCTTCCTGAACACAGACAGCACCTATACGGCACGGGAGGAGGTTCAGTATTGCCACTGGTCATGAACTAAAGTATAACTGACTCCCAGTACCTAATAACTGAACACAATTCAGTTCAGCCACCAGCAGCACAGTTTCCAACATGCTTCTGATAAGAGGTTTTTGCAGTGAAAGTCCTGCCATATTGGAGAACAGTCCTAGCCCCTCCTGACATGAATATCACCAAGCCAGCCAACTTGGTTTTAAGCTTCTGATAAAATCACAGTGGAGGTATTCCAATAGTGCTATTCGTTGCGATTTAATGTTCTTTTCTCTCCTTATAGGAAGTCAAACTGTTAGTCCGTAGGATATCGAGATATTTCAATAAGAGGAAATTCAAACTTGTAGTGGGCTAAACACAAACCCTTGTAGAACACCACATTTAACAGATTGAAAAGTCCAAAGTTACAGTTTCAGTACACTTGGCTTATGACAATGGAGTTTTCTTCCTCGTCTGAAGATATGCGATTCTAAATTGACTACATATGTGATAAGGAAAGAGCACTTAAACTGTACGTCATTCACATACTTAGCAGGCTATGAAAAAGCTGGTAAAACAGTTTACCTGAGCTTTATCAGACTCTGTTCTCATTCTGTCAGCATACACCAATGCCACATGCTGGCCTGGGTTAAAAAATCCAGGTGCTTGGTCAGCCTGCATAAGTTGACACCAACGGAACAAGTCACGCAGGTTGAACTCCCAGGGACTTCCTCTCTGACCCCAATGTCTGTCTTTACACACTTCCTGGACAAGCTGTGGAGAGAACACATTAAAAAAATGCATTAAAATAAAAAAGTATCCTTTAGTCTTTTCTTTATATTTTGTTACATACAGTGCACATACATTAATGCTTTTGTGGATTAAAAATAGCCAAAGTTTAAATAATGAGGTTAAATGATAAATGGTAAATGACCTGGAATCACCCAATGTGAATTGGGTGCACTATCCATGGACTGTCAGTGTGTAAATATTGATGACAAGACCCAGCAACAGCACACTCTTTAAAGAGTTTACTTGGTTGTTAAAAGGGATCAATCTCATGTAGGAGTGAGCGGTTTAGCCACTGCCAAGTTGACGTAAGCATCTGGTGAAGACCCATACTTTGGACAATGCCTCTATCTGGCAATAGAGCTCACTGCTGGCAGACGGGCACCCCTGGAGTGGAGTGGACAGTGAACACGCTACCTTTATGGAACCAAAAAACCAGCTTTACATGCTTTCCAACCTGGCGCTATGATGAAGAGTAATAAACTGAAAGACGCAACCCACACTAGCATCTGGTGACCAAGGTGTAAAATGTGATTTTCAGTCCATCATGGATGGCGTTTTCTCTGGTCTGGTGATGCATTACACCTAACACTCATCACTGTGAGAGATCCATGTCATATAACTAACATAACAGGAGGCTTGTTTATGTGATTTGATATTTCACAGAGACAAAAATGGTTTTGGAGTTTGAAATTCTCAAAACTGGACGACAACATCCAATTCAGAAAAGAATTCAGCAGATCAGTTTGCCTAGGTTTTCATGGCGGTATGCTTTAGATAATTCTGTTGAAATGTAAACCTCCACACAAGCCTGGAACCCTGAGCACTCAGTAAAGCGGACTGGATGGAGGGAACATATTGATGTGGTGACACTTACTGCAGGGTGTCCTCTAAAAAGAAAGCACACAGGAAATTACTGCCAGACAGTGCAATCCTGGTTTCACCAGAACAGATCAGGTTCATTTGAGCAAACTCTCATTAGGTCATCATGTCTTTTAGCAAGCAATTAGCCCACTTTTCCCTTAAAGCCTGAAGAAATGCACTGATGGATTTTGGCATAGACAAAATATAAGCATGGATCCATGCTAGCTTATCAATGGCACCCTGCTGGTGGCAGGGTAACAGCATGGAGATATTTCTTGACCTACACTTTGGGTGCTTTAGTACCAACTGACCATTGTTCACATGCCAAGCCTACCTGACTGTTGTTGATGAAAGAGACAATCGTCTCTGTCCACAGTGGACACATATTCTAAAGGTTGCTTCTAGCAAAGTAACACATCAAGTTGCAAAGCTCAAATCACTACAAACTAATTGTTTGACCATGAGAACGAGTTTGCTGTGCTCAAATAGGCTACACTGTCAATCCAATACAGCATCTTTGGGATGTGGGGGAACGGCAGATTCGCTTCATGGATGTGCAACCGACAAATAACAACCAACTGTGTGATGCTATTATACCAATATGGACCGGAAACTCTAAGGAATGTTTCCAGCACCTTTTTAAATCTATGCCACACAAAAATGAATCTAGTTTTGGAGGCAAAATGAGTCCAACCATGTTCTAGCATCATTGAAGTAAGTAGATATAATAAATGTGCGGAAAACCTAACAGAAACCAACAAAATAAAGGAAAAGAGAAAAGCATACTGTGATGGCTGCACTTACAGCCACACAGTGGTAATACCCACCATGTTAGTGTAGAGGCTTATAAGTAACATTGCATTCACATTTCTTTCTTTAAATATAGGAATTTATTTACAGGACAATAAATAACTGGTTTTGGTTTAGAATTCATTCACATATCCACATAACACTGCATTCTAAAATAAGTGCGCACATTTTAGTTTACACTGTTATGTATGATTAATCTTTTGTTTTCTGAGTTACCTTAGTTGCAGCTGTTCCAGTCCCTTGATTAAGGATCCAAGAGGTGGAAAAGGGGCGGAGCGAGGTTTAAAGGAAGGCTACAAATTGGTTCACGCCATAATTCAGGACCGGGGGGGGAATTAGAGTTCATTATGTTTGGTTTAGTTAGGTTTTGTGTGTTTTACCCCTTCTCCTGTTTTTGTGGGCTGATCAGCCACTATTTAAGTTTCCCCTTTGTCTCGTTAAGTTAGGTCAGTTTGTTTGTGTTATCGGTTGTGTTGTCAACTTTGAGTAGAGTTTTGTTAGTTTGACCTCTTTTATGGGCCCAAGATTTTGATTCTTTTTGCATGAGTTAACCAATTATGTTTTTTGGGTTAAATAAAAAAACATTTTTTGGACTTTAACCTGTGCCTAAGTTTCCTTCACTGCTCGGTCCATCACACATACCCTGTTACTGAATTCGACCATTTTGATAACAATTTCCTTGTCGATACTGGGAAAAATCAAGTCTCCTATGAACTCCATGTCCTTGCTGGTAAGCTGGTCCACAAAAACCTGGGAAGACAGGGCCAGATAAGAGTTCATGAAAAACAGCAACCAGAATATGAATGATGGAGTAGCTCATCTGGCTGATCCATCATAGTTCAGAGGTCATTTTAAGGTTACTTTGTAGAAATGGAGTGTTTTACAAAAACTGCCTACATTGTTTTTGCACAACTACACAACTTTTCTGAACAGGCACAGATGTCACCACTGTAGTTTTCACATGTTTATGGTGTGATAAGCAATCACAGTGACTGAAATTATTCACAAATAAAAAAACAAAAATAGCTGAAACCTGACACACCAAGTCTTCTTTTATCCCCTGCAACAAGCACATTATAAAAATCTTACTCTTAATTTTTAAGTGGATCTGGTCAACTAAATAACTGTCTATTAAGACTATTCTACCGCACATAAAAGCTTTTCTATGAAAATAAAAAAAATAAAATAAAAAAGCAAAAACCCTTAATCAGGTCTTACCTGAGTGAATCTGTTGAGGAAGGATTTGGGCAGCCCCTTACGCCCCCCACCTTGAGTGAAAGGGTTCTGGCATCCAAAGATCTTCGTCTTGTCATGCTGTACCTGAAAGCTCATGGCCAGTTCTGGAATGTAGATCTCTGCTCGGTGATCAAAGCAGGCATTAAGACCTTCCAGCACTGACTGAGAGGCCAAGTTCAACTATGATGGAAAAACACCAGTAATACAGCTGATCAGTCTAATCAGATTGTTTGGAGTTTGAAAAATGTTAGAGCAAAACTATAAAATCAGTGTACAAAACTGCAAGAGTGTTAAAAGAGTGATCCCTACCTCGTCCAGTACCACCCAGTGCCCTGCCTTCAAAGCAGCCAAAAGGGGGCCATCGCGCCACGCAAACTCTCCTCCCTTCCCACCCTCCACTGGGAGATCTGTCCCAAATAAATCGGTGACATCCTGCAGAGAGTGTATGTCATCATTACCAGAGGCTTTACAGTCAAGTTCAGAGCACAGTGCTGAGCATGTCAATTTACCGTTTGCTCCGACAGGTTGATTCTGACCAGATGGTTTCCAGAAGCTTTTGCTAGTGCAGCCACCAGGCTGGTTTTTCCCACGCCAGGTGAGCCCTCGAGGAGCACAGGCCTCTGCAGCTTCAGTGCCCGCAGAATCCTCTGAGCATTCACTGCAGTGGTGCCTGCTGCAATGGCGTAGTTTGACAGGTTACGGCTCTCGGTGTGAGGCCCTGGAAACAAAGGCATTATAAGACATTACGCAAACATCAGTGAACTCATCACAAGCACTTAAAGAGTTGTATGTGTGTTATCATGGAAGACAGGTCCACTGTACACTATCGGTCAAAAAGTTATTCTAGTTATTTATTACAATTCAAGTCATTCAAGTCAAATGAATAGCTTGAAATGGTACAAAGGTAAGTGGTGAACTAACTGCCAGAGGTTAAATAAAGAGGTAAGGATACCCAAAAGTGTAACATGATGTACATTTCAGAATGATACAAAAATGGAAGACAGACAGTCCATCATAACACTTATAAATGTAGGTGTTTCCTACAGAGAAACTGCAAACAAAGTCAAGGTGTCAGTGAGTACAGTTTCCTTCACCATTAAAAGGCACTCAAAAACAAACTCTGACAGGAGGAGGTTTGACAGACCCAAAGACATAACTGAATCAAGTTTCTGGGAGTTAACAGCTTGCATTGTCCAAGCTATGCCAGAACTGCCTCAGGAAAAAGAACAAGATGGTAAGCTTGAAAACATGGAGTGACCAGCACAGTCTCCAGACTTAAACCCCATGGAGATGGTTTGAGATGAACTGGACAGAAGAGTGAAAGCAAAGAAACCTACAAGTGCCACACATTTATGGGAACTTCTGCAACAGATATGGGAAGAACTTCTACTGGTTTTTATTGTAGAAAGAATGCTTTCAGCTGTTATATCTGCCAAAGGTGGTTACTTTGACGAGTCAAAAGTTTAGAATACATTTTGGTCTATAAATTGATTCCTCCAATCGCTTATTTGTACGATGCTTTCATTTCAGAGTGCAGTGAGACATCAAAGCGGCATCATTTTCAATAAAAAAAAAAACTGGAAAAATGGGGTGTTCTAAAACTTTTGACCGGTAGTATACATGAGCATGTGTAGTTTCATGTAAAGAAAGTCTTTGTAGAAGTGGTGCAGAACAGGATCCACATCTCGGAATAAAGCAGCTGTTCTAGAGCGGCAACTAGCCCGCTATGGGAGGACATAGAGCTACTGCATCACGTTGTACTGAACTTTATTGCACTAAAAACTCAGCTTGAATTAGATGACACACTTTTCCCAACACTGTTAATGATTAATAAAATTAAAAAATGGTGTGGATATGTCCAGGCTATTCTAGCCCAGTGATTCCTTAATAGTACATTAAGGAATCACTAAATGTATACCTAATGCGATGTAGAAGGGATCAATGCCAAAGAAATCTTCTCCCCACTGAGGCTCCCGTGGCAAATTGCTGTCATACACTCTCAGGGCATCCATTACATCCTGGTCCAGCTTGGTCATCTTGCTTAGTCTCTGCTGCAGGAAGCTCAAGCACAGACGACGAGCAAGGAGGACACCGTCTGCACAGGAGGCTGTGGTCCCTGCAAAGAAGCCAGAATGGATCTACCAACAATTTCTTTCAGTGCCAAACTTTCAGCAGAATTTAAACATAAGCCGTCAGCTCACCTGAGCCAATGCCATCGATATAAACGAGACAAGCAGCGTGGATGAAGGCGGTAACAGTGTCCAGACGCAGGTCCCACTCGGCTTCATCTTCGTCTTCAATAGCTCCCATGGTCATGAAGCTATCTTCATCCCGCTCGCACACAGCATTGAGGAAGTTGACCCATGAAAGAATGTCTCTAACACTCAGGATGCAGCGGCAGCCAAAGTCCTGCTGTGTGAGCCACTCGATGAAGTCCAGCATTAGCTCTGCAACATCCCCACCTGTGTTCAATTAAAAAGTTATATTCACCTGCTTGAAATCAGTCATTTTAATTATCACCTTCTTTAACATAACCTCTAATGAGAACTCAGTGGCAACAGCACACTATGGAAATTCCACATCTGCTACACAACTCGATATTCACTCTGGATTTTAGCTTTTCTTTATTCTCAAACTTCTGAGAAACGTGCATCTCTTTAAATGCTAAATAGTCTCCCATGTTCTAGACTTGAGGCTCTAACTACACCTGTTATACTGCTCAACAAAGTGTGTATTAAAGCTGTCTTTTTTAAAATGACTGCCTGCTACTGCTGGAAACAATGTGGAATTGTGGAGACAAACCAGAAGAATAAAATTGAAGTGAACTAAAAAACATCATACATGGTTCATAACATAAAAGTCAAACGCTTTTTAAAACTATGCACTTGGTCATTTTAAACCCGGTGAACTGTAAATGGGTTACCATCAAGAGAGAGGCCTGAGCGCAAGTTGTGTTGGATGATCTTAACCAGGTCACTGCGATTGTTGGTCTGAGGGCACCAGATCTCTGTGAAACGATTTCTTAAGGCTGGAGAGAGCTGTGAAGAAACATACATGCACAAGTATAATCAGATAACACCTATGTAAAGTTCCATCTCACACCTTCAGCACATAAATAAGTCCATCATCATGACTTTGTGTTTCACCAGCCACTCTAGGTATAATATGTGCAATGTACAATAAAAGGCAAAGTTTAATGTTTGTGACAGATCTGTACAACAGGTCTAATTTCTGCAATATTCAGATATTTTGTGCAGTGTAATGCTGCATAAAATATGTGTGGTAGGTTTAAAATGTTCAATGCGTGTTTTCTGGGGCTGTGACTTGCAACAGTTCACGTGATGCGTTTGTGTCTTCTTTGTTTTTGTTCTATTATAAATGTGGAAGCAGCTATTTTGTGCAGCATCAAAGTCTAACAAAAACTTCCCTACAGGAAAAACAGTAGCTTGTACCATTTTGCATCATTTCATCACCTCTTTCTTGCCAAAGTCTCCTCCAGGGTTCATGGTGGCGACCAGACGGAAATTTGCAGCTGCTTTTATCAGCTCCACGTCACCACGATCTCCGCTGCCCTTCTCTGCCAATACAAGGGACTTCTCCGTCTCCAGAACACTGGTAGCAAACAAACACACTATCAAAGGTCAAAGCTTGTGCAGTGTTTTTAAAATTAAATGTTGGCAAGTTTACACTCAGAGGAACTTTTCACATTCCAAAAAGTCAATTCTGTGCATTTCCTTACCTGGATGACTGAGCGTGCATCAAGACATAACTTTTCTTAAGTACCAAACA